>NC_071976.1:12636611-12681221 GCF_026283585.1 Hylaeus volcanicus
AGAGAGAGAGAGAGAGAGAGAGAGAGAGAGAGAGAGAGAGAGAGAGAAAACGGAATATGAAAGAACGAAATCGAGAGAACGAGAGTACGAGAGTACAGCGCAAGAGATATCGCGAATGAATGACCTTGGGATTGTCGCGTACGTGCAAGGGCACGCAGTCAGAGCGAACGTGAAACTGCGCGAATGAGGAATGCTTCGTGAGCATCAAGGAAGGAGAGAATGCGAGAATGGAGCGAGCGAGAGAGATTTTAGTGTGGCGTGCTTCAGGTAATCTGAGGTCCTGTGATCGTTATAAGCGAAATATTTTTTTATTTCCGGGTATAATAATCTGAACGCGTAAAGATAATTGCGTCGTTTCGAACTTTTACTTGCAATATACCGTTACGTTCTCGCAATACTTAGAAAGAAGAATTAAGACGAAGAAGAAGGAGAAGCAGAACAGAGGTGGATCGATTAAAGAGCTACGAAGATGAGGATGATGAGGGAGAGAAGAAGAAGAAGGAGAACATAGAAAGTCTGTAGGTTTCACCCCCAGTTGGAGCAAATTTTCGAGATTCGGGCCAGTCCCTGATCACCCTAAATGCACCTCATTGCGATAAATCCCCAACGATCCCACCTTCAACCCCTTCCTGGAGAGTCCGTACTTTTCGATGGCGTTTCGTTCGAAAACGTTCGCCGCGCTCATCTTCTTGGAACTCGAATTTTGGCGGGAGAAATCTAAACAAACGCAAACACGGTGATTCCAAAACTAAAAACGTAAACGGCGAGGCGGTCTAAACTAACGAAGCTAAAGAAAAAAAAAATGGTCAGCAAAAATATCGAATATTCACCTACGACGCGTTCGAATTCTTCGTTTCTTCGACCTGGCAATCGCGGACTGAAGAGTGCGGAAATTGAGAATGGTAGCGTGCCGAATTTTTCCTTCCCCCTGACAAACACACACATCGTACATCGACCGCGTTGTTGTTGTTGTTGTTGTTGTTCCCTTCGGAGATTTTCGACGAAACTTTTTCGTTCCGCGTGTCCTGGCTCTCGCAAACATTTCACCCCGTTTCCCGAGCCACTTTTCCGGATTCCGTTCCGAGCTGAAATTTCCATTCCTGAACTTCGCGCAACGAGTGTTTTCATTTCCCTTCGACTACCAAATCGGAAAGATAGAGAGAACGAGAGAAGAGTGAAAAAAGAGATTCTTAAATTACATCCCGACTTCTCCGTTCCTCTTCAGGGGATCTCTCCCTTCTACCCCTTTGTTCGCCATATACGAAAGTAGCCTAACGTCGTCATCTTCGTTGAACGTAAAAGACACGCGCCGAGAAGCCGCAGGATAGCCAGGCTTGTTCACCATCTGGAACGAGAGAAGGAAAGATTGCTAAAGGATTCATCGTCAAAGCTACATTTAACGATTGCACTCGTCTCGGGGACCGGAACTCGACGATCGCTTCGGAATAAATTCCGCCGAGGTAAAAACGTTATTTCCAAAAGTTGAAAAACTATGACTTAACTTGAAACTAAAACTTAAATCGAAATCTAAGATCGGAATTATCGGTAGTGAGTGAACGAAAATCGTGAAACTTTGGAGAATCGCGAGACAGAGGTAGAGACTCGAGTTCCAGTCGCTTGCACGCGGGTCGATCATTGGTCGTTCTTATTATAACAAGTTTTTGCGTTACAGGGCGTTTTTTCCTCGGATTAAGTAGTATGTAAATACACCTTGATATCACAAGCATAAACTGAGAATTTACTGGTAAACTTAAATCGAGTACATAATGCGAAATAGGGTTAGTTTCTCTGTAAATACCTAAAGCTGGACGAGTGCATACACCTCGTTCAGCAACCAACGATAATCGTTTTTATCGAACCAGTGCTTCTGTTCGTCGTCGGTGCACGCCCGGTCCGTTGGCGATCGTCCTTATGCAACTCGTCGCACATTCGTCTTTCCGTCTCGGAAGTCATTTAAACACGGGAGGAAACAATAACGCGAGATCGCCAACGTCATCGAGAGCAAAGGGTCTCCTGCATAAGAGCGTTCTCCAAGTAATGGGCGTCGCTGATCGGGAAGTTTTTTTTTCTCGACACTGATACACGACACACGGTTACACAAACACGCTCACCTACACACACAGCATTGCGATGGATTGTACAGCTACGTTAGGATAGATAAGTAATAAGTCTAAAAAGAACACAATTCTTCACACACTCGCACCACCGGCACCGACTAGCCTCCAAATTAGGACAGGGACCAAAAACGAAACGACAAAAAAAAAGAAAGAAAGAAATATCACGTTCGGCGATCACACAATTTTCCGAGATTTCGTCTTTCGGGTACTGTCATACGCACGACATTCGGGTATATACGTACGAGAACGCGGTAACAGAATTTTACTTTTGGAACAACGCGTGAAATTCGTGATCGTCCATTTGTTTCGATAATGTTGCGGAACGCGATTATCGAGCTCGGAGATTTCAAATGGAATAGGAACACCGAGAGTCAGACGTTACTCGAACGCATTCGAAATTCGATCGGGAGAGAGCTGCGTTGAATGAGATAGGGTGAATGAGCGAGTAACTGTGATGGTCAGGTTGATTCGATAATACGCGTACCGCAAGCGCGAAAATATTATGAAAGAAACATGCAAGCAAAACAGCAGATACATTGGCAGAAGAAAATTTGGAATCTGTTTTTCCAGAGCAAACGAAATAAGCAAAACATTGTCAACGGTCCCTCGACAAAACGAGCCTAAAAACGCATGCGGAAAAGTAATAATGTATCATACAAAAGAAAAAAAAATGATCAAAAAACAAAATGGTGCACGAATGTAGGAGTGGAGGAGAAGAAACGAGAAAGATTTTTTTTTTAAAGAAAGCAACAACATCACCACCCACTTTTTACCGTCAGTCACTATCGCCGTTATTAGCAACAAAAATAAAAACTAAATAAAAAAAACAATAAATTAACAACAACAACAATACAATTAAACACAAACTCCAGCACAACGTCGAGATCATTCGCGACACGGTCGTGAAACGATTCCGAGACGACAGCTTTTCACCGGTGCATCCTGCCGTGCGCCGAGGGTTGCTTTTTTCAGAGGACAGCGACGAACAAATTGCGGAACGAAGAAGAGAGGAAAAAAAGCGATCCAGTAATCGGCCGGCCCGTGCCCCGCGAACGTGTACCATAATTAATAATAAAAATGAAAAAAAAAACGTTAAACGAAACACACAAGCAAACAATTACAATAGCTCTAGTAGTGTATGTTCTGTAATCGAAGATTCATAAGCGAAGGTAACGAGATAAATAACTACATAAATAAACAGAAAAAAAATGCGGCCGTCAGCAGCTGGCGCGCCGACAGAAAAAAAACACAAAAAAATAATTTACAAATATATTGATTTACATATGCCCGTAACTCGTAAGCGGGCCGGTGGCGCAGCGCGTCTACCTTCGTCGGATTTTCGTGATGAGCTCCGAACTCAGCGTCAAACACGACGATGGACTGCGATCGAACGCGAGGAGGACGAAGAAGAAGGAGCACGAAGAAAACGCGCTCGTCGCGCGGAGCTCTGTCCTCTCGATAAACAGAAGAAAGGCGCACAAAGTCTTCTGGTTCGCAAAGAAACGAAACGGAGCTGGAAAATCTAGAAGAAGCAGAGGGGAGCACGCGTTCTGCAAAACCAGCCCTTACTACTACCCATAATCTTAATCTCTTTCATGTAAATTTGCTAAATGTTTAAATAATCTAAAAAATGCCATAGCCCGGATGCGCTGGTGTATACTCCCAGCGCATACACACTCACAAATACGACTCGACCTCACGAATTAAACGCAAAATCCGCGCGCGTAACCCCCCGCGGCCGCGCGCGGTAGAATTGGTATTCTCGCCAAGGAGCAAACAGTTTACAACAGTGCACAACGACAGAATCACAGACAAACGCACACACAGTGGAAGAAGACGAGGGCCGAGGAGCCGCGTCTCGACGTGGCGTCGGAAAAGACGTTCCGGTCACGGAAGAGCTCGCCGATCTCGGTCAACGTACAATGTCAAGTTGAAGTTGCCCTAATTCTCGAGCGTGCAACCCCGCGCGCTCACACAAATCTCAATACACAGGTGCGCGCGTCCCCGCGCGTCGCCTACACACCCACACGCACACACAGATACACAATCTACACTCGATTACACACGCTACGGATATGTAAAGCCAATTGATTTTGTAAATTGTCGTTTAAAAAAGCAACGGAGTTTGTTTCAAAAATGAACAAAAGATCACACTAAATCCAGAACGATATTCGATTAGATTTGGCCTCACGCGGTACCTTTTTCACGTTAACGTTCGTGATCGTTATCGCGGAAAACGTTTGCCATCCGTCCGAGTTTCGACTTGATCCATGCGAGGATCGTTCGAGCGTTCGTTCGCGCGGACCGAGTCGAATCGCGGACAAACGAAAGCGATCGATCAAAAAGAGAAGAACAAAATTTCAGAGTAAAAAAAAAGTAAACGAGCAAAATTCGCGGCCTTTGGCATACGTTTGGATGCAGAACCGATGACGATATGACGCCTCGTGGCGTCGCCATGCATCCCGGACTTGACGCCACACAAATCCCGAATATGACGCGACACGCTCGAAAAGCACGTGGCCAGGCTTCTCGAACGAACAACGAGTCAAAGAGACAGAGAGACCGAGAAACCACAGCCTACGCCACGCGACGAGCAAAACCAAGCAAACGAAACACCATCGTCCTAAGCAGTTAGCAGCGGCATTAGGAGAGAGCCGTTGTTCGAATTCGCGGCTTTACAAGCAAAAACCGTTGATTTGTTTTCGATCGGGTTTTAATTTTTTAATGAAATAATCTCACGACGAATATACCACGTACGGTCGCGCGCTCTGATCGATCCCCGAGAGTGAGAAAGAGAAGAGAGAGATAAAAGAGGCATAAGACGAGACACGTATGTGGATATTCGTGGCAGTGTGTATCGTAAGTGCGCAGCATATGATAAAACCGACAGTCTAGCAGTGCGAGCGCCTCGGCGGCATTCGCGTCTTCACGCGGTGTCTCTGACCGAGCCTCCGTGATTAAAAACCGGAATAAGTTGTTTCAATGTCCACTATATAAATGAAGAGGCATAGCAGGCGTGGCGGTGGGCGTGCGTTCGTCGTTCATCGTTCCTCGTTCCTACGGATTTCGCGAGTTCGGCTAGCAATTAGACTCGTTTCTTGACAACTTAACAAAATTCATCGTGCAAAGAAATTTCAAAATTCCTAAAAAATTCCTCATCCTTGACGCGTTGGCAAACGAAACAAAATTTAACAACAAAATTTAACTTCATTTCGGTATAATTATTAACTTACATTCGATTTAAACACTCCAAACGACGAATCTTTGACGACGAACACGTGAGCTCACCGCGCTGGCTCGTCGTTGGAACTCGAAAGAACCTCTCGGAATTTTCCAGTTTCGCGACGAGTCGATACTCTTTTCAAAATATTCTCCAAATTTTTCGTTTATGGGAATGTGTTTTCTTTACCCTGGTCCCCTTGCCGACCCCCCGTATGCGCGTCCGAGATAATAAACCGAGTCTAAACACACACACACACACCTCTGATTGGAAATGAAAAATCCGAGAAACGAGCCTCGAGCAATCTATCGAGTACACTAAACGTACTTAAAAATTAAAAAAGCTCACGAATCACAGATTCGATTGAGCTACGAAAAACGTTGCAAAATTCAAAGGAGAATGAATAGATTACACGCAGAGTCCGTCGAGTGGGTGCCTTCGTCAGGGTTTTCCGTTACAATTAAACGAACGTTCTCAAGTATAACTCACAACTAGTAGTACTATGGTAGAGCAGTAATTACAGTGTACCGCAGTAAACAGTTAACTACGTAATTATACAGGAAGCACATGGTCTTTTTCAGTGTTTTACAGTCTCGTCAGTCGTACACCACCGCCAATCGCGTAGTGGAACGGCCGGAAGTACCGGATTCATTTCGTACGCAATTTCCTTCGCGCCCCAACGTTTCCTAAAAAATTCAATAATTTCGATCTGACTTCCTGGATGTAACGCGCGGTCTAAGCAAAACCCTTCCAAATCGACCACGAAAAGATTTTCTTTGGAGCAAAAAAGAGCCAATCCAGATTCCCATCCTTGACCGGCGTTCTCACCTCCCCCCTACCCCCCACCAAACACCAGGATTTCCATACCCAAATCCCGTACAGTATTTAACAGAATAAATATGCTAATAAGTGTACTAAGTGTCCGTAGTTTAGGCAACGTGTGTACGTTGTATACTCCGCATAGGTGAACGATAAAGAAGGATCGAGAGAGATAGAGAGAAAGTGAGCTAGAGGTAGAGACGATTGCACGGTGGAGTCAGTCGCATATTTAAACTAACAGATAATAATTAATTAATTACAGTACCGTAACCGTTTGTCAAGTCAAGTTAATTAACAGTTAACCATAACCACGCATACACGCATAATTATTAATTAAACGTACTCGACACATTCTATTGTAAGGACAGAAGCGATCGCGACACCCCCCCCCCCCCCAAGGGTCGCGTTTTATTCGATAAATCGCGGAGGCACTCACTGCGGAGACGAACCAAAGGACTGTGTGACTCGGACGCGAATCGGAGGGTGCTTGAACGAGCATAGCGACACACCGTCCACGAGAATTTACATCGAAGTACTCGCGGATTGTTCTCCTCGAGCGTTCGCGAAGAGAGAGACGCGTGCCGATGCTCGTTCAGGTTTCCCCGGTCTTTCATTAGTATTTCGAGTGCAACGTTCAGTTACTTCACTTATGACGTTGCTTTCAACACAAATACAAAAATACCCCGCCATCAGTCCCTACAGATCAACCCATCCACCGTATCCCACCCCGCGGGTAATCCCCTCAGAGCCCAAGCCCCCAAAAGTTTCACGTGTACGCATTGTTTCCAATTTGTTCGTGACATCTCAATTATGGATTCGCGTCTGACCTCGACCGCGTCCCCCTCTCTTCTACTCGCCATTAATCGATCGGAAATTAGGAAAAACGCGGCGAAAATTCAACGGAATTTTGTGTGTTTCATGAGTATACTTCGAGTCGAAACAAGTAATCAAAAAGGACTTGAGAATATTTTTGTCATTCCAAAATGAAAATTCGAATAAAATATCATGATATGTGTTTTGAAAAGTATATTTTTTATATCTTTGACAAGTATACTTTGTTTAAGTCAGAATAATTGATCCAATGAAGGGCTTGAACAAATTTTTTGGACTCGTTTCATAATGGAGTTTCTTTGATTCGTTCCGAAATGGAAATTCAAAGGGAATATCTGAGAGTCATTTCAAAATTAACATTCTGAGAATCATTAACATTTTGAGGATCAGACATACTCGTGAAAATACTTATAAAGCTAAATTTATGTTCTTATACAATTGGAAATTATATAATTTTTCATTGTCGATCAAAATCCACGAACGCTATCAGACTTGTTTTCTTCAATACCTGATCTTCGGAATTAATTATTAATCGTTAATATATTTTATTTGGATAAAAATATATACTCTCGTAAAATACTTGGAATGATTCGCAACGAAAATTGTTCAAATCGTATAAAAATGAACATTTTCACATCATTTCAAAATTAAATTGTTCTAAATTATTGATGGATAAACTCCTCTTTGAAACAAAGTACAGAAGTTCTTACAGTCCTTCTTGAATGAAAATTTGTTAAATTGTTTCAAAATGAAAATTCTTACAGTTCTTTCGTAATTAAATTTCTTAAAATCATTGATACATTTCATTTTGCTAAAGGTGAATAAGGAAACAAAATACTTCGATTCTTTCTATTGAAATGAAAATTTTCGAGTCGACTCTTCGAAATTCTCAAATGAAATTCCTCGATTCTTAATTATTAAATTCTTAAATAATTTTTGAAATGTGGGGAATCGAAAACATCGAAGAAGCGGGACGCGATCGTGGCGGAGCATTGAGAAAAAAAGGCGAGGTTCAGTTTTCAGTTTTCAGACGTTTTACGTACGGTTTTTTACCGAGTATAACACAGCGCAGATTATCGTTGATTTTCGGCGCCCGTTTTCGTCGCGTTTCCATCGTCTCCGATGAAGAAGAACCCATTAATATCAATCGCAATTGAGAGAAACCGCGAAGCAATTGGTGGCAAAAATCTAGCACGATGCGACGAAAATGTGCGTGCTCAGGTTTAATGGTATCGATTAAGTTTGGTCGAAGTCCCCTTTTGGGCAAATTATACCGACGCACTTCCGACTCTGCGGGCCCCGTTGCCGAATGCAAACTAACAGAGAAGGACGAGAGGAGGCTGGATCGTCCATTCGAAATTCGATTCTAGTCAGAGAGGGTACAAAGCTCGCGCGACGAAATCGGTACTAATTCGTCGTCGAGACGAACGCTTCGAGCGTTCCAGCGAAAAAACTAAAGAAACAAAGTCATCGCGATCGAAATCGTCGACGATCGCTAGAAATTGGCGAGGATAGTTGCTAAAACCAAAACGGACGATCCAGGACGAATCTTGGTAGAGAAGATGGGCCAGCGGGACCGTGCACGAGAAAAATATTCGCGTTGTTGACAAAACACAAGTAGCCTCTTTTCGTTGTATCAAAAAAATCGGCCAAAGTCCGGTCGATCCTTGTATGAACAAAAACGACACTCTTTCAAAATCGAAAAAAAAAACATGGATGTACGGTGCGAATGAATCTTTCGTAAGCTTCGATGATAATATTGTTGTTGTTTCGTCGAATACTTTGTTTTTTTTTGTGTATTTTGTAAAATTCCTGCCCATCCACGCTTTCTAGCGAGGGCGTCAGTCGGATCCATGCTCGTGCTTTGGATGCTTATGAAAATTCTCGTTCGAGTACAACCGGTCGGTGAAAAAGTTGCTTTTCGCGTGAGAAAAAAATAAAAAATCGAGATGTGAACCGCGCGATTCGTGGTTCCGACGGCCCGAGCGTTTCAATATCGCGATTAATCCTCTATTATTATTATTACTATTATTACTGTTACTATTATTACCATTATTGCTATTATTATCGCTATTAATTATTAATGATTAGTTAATTATATGGAAACCGATAGAGGGCAATTGGAGGCGTATTTTTTACAGAGAAGCGAGAGAAAGCGCGAAAGATGTCAGCCAAGCCATAAAACTTTGATATATCGAACGAGATCGCGATCTGCGATGATGAGAAAACTAAAATCGATAGTGAAGGAGTAGTAGCCACGTTTCGAGATTCTCCTTTTATTCTGTTTAGTCTTTTCCTTTCTTTTTTCTATTATATACAAATGAATACTTATATGTATACACCAACACGCACATATATATGTATACATAGTTATACTCGTTAAATATTATATATTATTATTTGTACACTTATTTATACACGAGCGAAACCGGTACGTAAACGTTGAACGTGGAAGGACGAACAATTCAAACGTTTCAAACAATTTTTCGAGGTTCTCAGTCCCCCTTTCGTTATGCAATTGGCGATTTAGCTCGAGTAACAAAAACGTTCGATCGTTTACTAAATTCTCGTGCGAACCTTTATCATTTTCGATGTCTTCCCTTTACTTTTAATTTTTACGCGTAGCGTCGACTGAGAGTTATATTATACATGCCACTGACACTCGCATCGTTTGTTAAGCTTTACTCTTATTATTATTATTATTATTATTATTATTAATATTATTTTATCGTGGAAGTATCCTCGCTTTTTTCCTTTTTCGAATAAAAATCGCACGCGCGGTAGTCGATCGAGGAGTCGCACGAAAAAGAAAAAATAATATTCGCATTATACGTTCCTCTTTGTCCCTTTTGTGTATACCATGTACATCCTCGTTCGAGTTTGAAGAGTGCCGTGGGGTGTTTTGAGAAATGCTATTTGCAAATTGAATTCGAAGAGCGTTTGTTAGTTTTTGTTACTAACAGAAAAATATTTGAAAGATGAAATCAAAATTTGTGTGGATTATTTCAATAATTTTCGAACCAGAATCGTTTCGTCACTTTTGAAAAGAACTTAAAGAATGATGAAAATGGAAATTCCACGCGCACTCTTCAAATCGCATTTCGCTACGTTTTTATCCGTCGATCGTCGCCTCGAAATTTAACTTGTTCGGATCCAATTTATTTTAAACGCACAAAAATATCGTTGATATAAATTATTAACATAGGATTTCGTATGTAGCATATCTTGTTTTATTTTCTACTGTTTTTATCAGCATGAAAGAAACCTTTTGAAAAATTGAAGTATCGCGTTTGGTTTATCTAAAAACTATTTGTAGTACGTAGTCATGGTAGTTGAACTTTTGAATTTATACAGAAATGAATTTATTAGATTTAGGAAAAAGATCCATGAAATTTTAGTTCACATCGTGATACATGAACTTTTGAATTTATACAGAAATGAATTTATCAGATTTAGAATAAAAATCCATGAAATTCTCATGATTTGCAAATTTAAAGAATTATTGGATCGCAAAAGCCTCAACGGAATAAAAATTTAGCGTCATAAAACACATCTAACTTCTAAAACATAAAATTTAATTAATTCCGAAAGCGATGTACACTTGATCGTATCGTTTATTATTCCAAACAAGAATGTAGAGTATTCTACTAATCCATATTAAAATTAAAGTATCGTTTTGCGAGGTCTGAAAGAGTTAATTAATTAAATTCTTATATCTTAAATTCGAAAAAAAGATAGTTTTGAGACGCGTCGATTGGCGGATAGAGAACCGCGTCGAGTTACGTTTGCTAGTCAGAATTGGTTAAAAACGAAGGATGAAGCGACAAGCTAGGGATTTTACGATTAGTTACTGCCTTATTGATTAATCGATTGTTTATACGTCTTGTAATTAACGTTTTAGTCGAGTGTCTCCGGGAGAGTTAATTAAGGTAGAATGACGGGAAACGTGCACGCGCACGCGCACGTGTAAACGTATACAACAAAACTACGGTTCTTTAGTTACTATTCAGATAGAAAATGGCGCCTGGTTTTATGGAAATTTCGTTGACACGCGTCAAGTCCGTTTAGAGATCGACATTTACTACTTACTTTCATCCCTTTCGCGACCGGTTCCATACTCTTTGTTTTTATTTTTTCCTGTTCAAACATCTCGAAGGGTAGACAGATAATACTTTTGTTCCGATTAACATAACATTTACTGTACGCGAGACACACTATTTTTCGCTACTGCTATTATTACTATTAGAAGACATACTGCATACGTTTATTGTTTTTATTACTTTTAATATCCGTACTATTAGTTGCTGCTACTATTATCGATATGATTAGTTATTATCACCACCGCCATCATCGTCACGATATCACAGAAACAGTTACGTTAGAGACACGTCCGCTTGTTTTCGTGGCAGTCTGACCATCGTTAGTTTCACTTTCTTTGATTACTATTATTACTATTATTATTATATTTATTGCTATCATTACTATTATGGTTACTGTTAGAATTATTTGTCTCGTATCGAGTGGTTCCTTGACGTCGAGGTTCGCTATCGACGATCCAAACTATAGAGCACCGACTATAGTGGTGCGCAAATCTCTGAAATACGCTGACGATTGTCACACGAAATTTAGGACACGTGCATTTATTAAATATTATCGTTACCTATTATTGCACCATCGACGAGACGGTGGGAACGCGCAGTCCTGCACGATTGGACGATCTATAGTCATCATCGAGGATTTAATGAAAAGAATTGAAACGTTTAGATTGCCCTCTAGCGTCCTCTCGTAGACTGAATCGCGTTTCCCGCTCTTTCTCGACGTTATCAGTTATCTATTCAGCTATTAATTATTATTAGTTAACGCTACTGCTACTAGTACCACTATTATTAGTTATCGCTAACGATTCTTGATGCGAGCCTACTGTCGATCGGCGAGAAAGCTAGCTTCTATCGCTCTTCGTCTCGTTTCACTCAGCGACATCGTTTACGATAATTCCACAATCCAAAATCTAACCCTCTGTTGAGATAAAAACAATCACTGTTGAATTTTTATTGAGTTAACATTACCAAGGAATTTCGATATTAATTCGCCCAGGTATTGTCGAAGAAATTTGGCTAAATTCACTGAAATGATGAGTCAATTATATATTTAATAGAAATATGTTATGTACTGCAATTTATGTGCAAAAGAGTGCTGAAATTCTACATAATTGACAATCAGGCTATATTCAGTGCTTTTGAATGAATATTATAATATACTATATCGGAGTATACTATATATAATATTATGGTAATATCTGGGTAATTATCACTTACATATTTATCGTTATTATCAAACGATGAATATACCCTTGAAAATGATACATTCGTTATTGAATGATGGTCGAATCACGAATAAATAATACATCCAAGAAATGATTAGATATTAAATGAAACTGTTGCAACAGAAGGTTAAGTGAAACGCGGAAAGTGAAATCGGGACGAGGAGCACGCGATTAAAAGCGTTCCAAAGGAAGGTAAACATCTCGAGTGCGATAACGAGCCGAAGATTCAAAATTTCTTTGCGATTCGCAAGGACGTCGCGGAAACTGAGTGTACACGTTCGAACAAGCCATATAATTACACAAGAATCCTCGAAGCGCCGCGTACGTAGTGAGCAGCGTTTAAAAATTTATCGAATTTCGGAGAATGGTCGACGCGCAATAGAAAAAACGTAAAAGTAAGGTAAAGTAAAATAAATGAAAACCTAGCGAATCCTGAAAACAAGCGAAAAGAGTAAAGAACGGGAGAAATAATATAATGTTGAAGTTGAGGAGCAAAACGAATGAAAATTATATAAAAGAATAAAAAAAAGTAATGATGAAGACTAAAGGATAAATTCAGCAGTCTCTTTCGGTTACGAGCGAGTTCCGCATTGTGTAGGATTTATCTCATTAAATGGTTTTATGTATGATGATATACGTGATGCAATATCTAGGAGAAAGAGCTAAACGTTTTCGATGATTGCGAGAAACGGTGAAATATATGAACACGAGCTGAAATTTTTTCGAAAATCGCGAGAGCCTTTTTGCGTGACTCGATTCAAAACACGTCTTACTATTCTAGGATACTGAGAATGACGAGCGTTTATTTTCTTTTTTTAACAATCGTCAGACGTATATACGTCCGTCATCCGGGTGCTTCCGTCGCGACGGAACGTCTTCCGGTCGTGACAAGATTATATTCAATTTCGAGAAGTCTTTCGCTGGGCAGTGTTCGATGAGATTAACTACTCTGGTATCGGAACTAAATTGATCAGGGCCAGTTTATCGAAAAATGTTCGCGGGGAAGCTCCTCCGTCTCCCCTGTTTCAAACACACGACGCCATTTTGTTTGTCGCGGAGGCATTGCGATCGCGAGCCGAGGAGTGTCCCCGAAATTTGTCTGAAATTTGGTTCGACTATCGTTTGTACTCGTTTGTTATCGGAGCCTCGTTTCACACCGGTTTCCTCTCAAATACATAAAATGTTTACTACAAGGAAAAAAGAGAAGAAGAAGAAGGAAAATTCACAATTGTCTCTAAAAGCAACACTTCGTGAAATGTAATTTCGCTGTTAAATGTAATTTTGATACTTTTGGGAAACCCGCACACGAAACTTGGCTCCCGATTCTTCGTTAGACATATCAAAACGATGTAACTCGATACCGTTGAAAAAAGGATAAAAGACATTATTTTCAAGTATTTAGGAATAAGGGAGAGAGTATTCTTCGAAAGGAAAATGCGTCGAATGACCGATAGATCCGAGCGCAGTGTTTCAGATACTCGAACTGTAGATACCATTGAACACTGCAGATCAATGTTTCTCAATGTAATCGCGGATGCAAAACAAGTATCGTGTATGAAAAGCGTCTTTCGGGCTTCCTATCGACAGCGTAGGGCTCGTTCCAGCTAAAGTTACGCGGGGACGGGTCGGTTTGCTAGGCGCAATAATTATTACTCGAAAATTAACATTGAAAATCGGTACAGCAAAACTGATCGTCCAAACGTTTAAAAAAGGAATTCCCTTTTGCGATCTATCGCTAAATTCTTTCAAGTCCCCGTCGACTTTCGATCGAACGAGCCCGCACGCGAGCCGAGTCAGAATTAAAGGCGTTCGACAGAGATCGAGCGAAACTCCAATGCAAACGAAAATTTTAAATGACTGACAAAAGACTGTAACGAAATTGTTCGTTACAGACCAATGCGGAGTCGAGTTGCGCGTTCCGACAAGAAAAACTGTCAGCTAGATCCTACAGTACCCCTAACACCATTTACTCGTCGAAATGAGAAGTCCGAATTCGTATCGTAAAGTGAAATATTTCACGGTGACTTTATTGGAATTTCATAGAATTTATTGGAATTTTGCTCGTCTCTGGCAGTTCGAGTTTTCGAGTCGACGCGACGCCTCGCTCGAAGCCAGCGTCGAACGCGAGTGTAAATATTCCAATGCGCGAGACGCGTAGAGTAGACTTGTTATTGGTATACTTTCACGGAAGAAGAACGATAATTTATGGTTGTAACGAGCACCGTTGGAAGAAGCTCGTCGATTCTGGAAGCACGCGATTGACCCGCCGAAAATTTCAAGTCTTTTCGAACACCGATGGCGAAAAAAGGCTGATACGTATCGCGAGACGGCGATTATTGTCGCTGAAATTTTTGCGTGAATGCGAACCGAGCGCGAATGCCGAGCAAAAAGTTAGGAAAAATTAACGAGTAAATGCGTGTCGAGTGACACGGGATCCGTGTGTGCGAGATGCGAAAGACTGCACGTATGAATGCGTTGCCGAGTGAATTTTCGCGCGAATGGTGAACGAGCGAACGAGAGCGAACGAGCATGAGCGAAAACTGAACAAAATTTTACTACCAAGTGGACTAAAATCGCAACCGATGGGCATTATTAAGCGAAAATGAAATTTTCGGAGCGTTTTTTCGACGAAGAAAAGCGTCCAAAATTGTACCTATTTTCATTTTATAAATTATATATATATATATATATGTATATGTATATGTATATGTATAGATATACGACGACCTAAGCGATCATTATATTGCGAGATGTAATGTGAGAATAAGGGCGATAAGAAACGTTGATGAAGATTAAGAAAAACGACGTTGGGGAAGACGATGATGAGAAAAAAAAAATTATTGTATCTATATTCGGAGGTGAATCCATGATGTATTCGAGTCGTGATTATTATTATTATTATTATTATTATTATTATATATTATGATTATTGTGTATAGTTAAGGCGAAAATGGAATTTTAGACGAAAATTATCGAACTCGAAGTATATAGGGAACGAATATAGTGAGAATATAAGAGAGAGAGTAAGAAAGCGAGAGTACGAGAAAAGAGAGAGAGAGAATGCGAGAGTTACGAGAAATTTTTTTGATGGTGATTGCACACTGTAAAATGTCGTCAGGCAACAAACAAAAAGTCCCCCTCCCCTCGAGCAGAACAAAAAAAAATGAATAATAATATAGAAATGCAACAAAGTTCACGGCCAAAAAAACGGAAAGGATAAAGAACGGAATGGTAGAGAGCACATGCAGCGTAAAATGAAAAAAAAACAAACAAAAAATACGAAAACCACAAAAAGCAAAAAGAACAAAAAACAGTTTGAAAAGATTACTAAAGCATTTCGAGACAATACAAAACACGCGCATAGAAGTAACACCACAACAGTAGCAGGCAATAGAGTTTGGGTTCGCTGGAATGATTTCTTTTCTTCTTGGTAATAAATATTCACATAACAATTTTTCGTGATACAATAGGGAGAACAAAAAAAAAATACGTAATAAAACGATTCAGTCCTTGTTTCTGTTTGTACGACGACCACAACACGAAGGAGAAATAGCCGATGATAATAACGTTAAAAAATGAAAAAATACAATTTTACCACACTATATCTATATATAAAGGTATACATATATGTATGTATGTACGCGCGCATACGTACATTCGGTGCAATAGAAACACGCGAACGCGTACGCGATGTGCTTCCTCGTTCGTGACAATGACGCCCGATCAAATTTCCATTTCCGACGAAATCCTCCACGATTGTTAAACGAAGCATTTCCGGTTTTTATTTAGTCATTCTACCCCTAGACTGACCAACGAACATGGAAACTAAACGCGATTCGAAATCACGAAAGGGCGCATTGTCGCGTTTCGGGACGAGCAGAGGAGGAGAGGCGACAACAGAGGCAAAAATATAATAGATTAAATGAAAAAAAAGAAAAGAAAAGCTCGGGCAAAGAGATAAAGAAGGATAAATTCGATGAAAAATACGCGCGGAACGAGCGCAATGAAATCGCGGAAAACGAGGCAGTATACTTTCTTCCCCCGATCGCCACCCAACCATAGCTACTTCGATTTCACCCTCGTGATCGTAGGCGATCGTTATCGATTTTCGACGCTTTCGGCACTACGAAATCATGCCCCTCCGTCAACGAATATTTCCGGACGAAAAAACTTTAAACTTTTTTGTAGAACTCAATTTTTTTTGGAATAGTGGGAAATTACAATTTTATATCTTGAAGTATGTCATTTTTGCGTCACGAAAAAGGTAACTTTAAGATTGTCGCAGATATAAATCTTATAAATAGCGGGAAATGTAATTGTTTGGTAATTAATCAGTCGAAAGATTCAATTTCTGTATCGTGAGACACTTTCTTTAGATTATACAAATATCACTCTTCAGTCGCGGTAGACGTATCTTAGAAATCGTGAAAAATGTGCTTTTCGACGAGTAGTATTTGAAATTTTCGAATCGTGGAAAACTTATTTTGTTAGATATAACATGTAACATTTAATCGAAACAAAAATGGATTTTTTGATGCCTAATTTTTGAATCGTAGAAATCATGAATTTTGAACTGTGATACACTGAATTTTTAACAAATTTATATTGCATTTTGCAAAAGGTTTGGTATTAAAATCTATCAGGAAAAACATAATTTTTAGATCAATTGAAATGTAAAATTTGAAACATGAAAAACTTTGAACTTGCGTTACCTTTGCTTTTCGGATCAAAAAAGTTAACTTTCAAATAGTAAAATCATTTTTTGGATTATGAAAAAACAATGTATTTATTTAAAAATTTAATTTTCAAATCGTGTAACATTTGGTATTCGAATCTTAAAAAAATATAACTTTACAACCTCGAATACTGAATATGTATATCATCACAAATTTATCTTGCAAAGTATAGGAAATTCAGTGTTGACGTTATGAAAAAATTAATTTTGGGATTCGTAGAAACTAATTTTTGAATAGTCGAGAACTGAACTTTTTCAATTGTAAAAAATTAAAATTTCTAATTTTAAAAGACTCATTTTCAGAATCGTAGAATCCCAATTTTCTATCTGGGGAAATACAATTTTCGATTTTAAAATCAAGACAAATATCCATTTTTGAATTATAGAATACTTAATTTTCAAATATTGGAAATCTTAATGTTTCCAATGATACAAATCCCAAGAAACATTTTTTGAATTATAAAAGATCAATGTATAAGTTATAAAAAATGTAACTTCCAAATCGTGGAAAACTTTACAACCGTGAATACCGAATATTGAAATCTTGAAAAATTTACCTTTCAAAACCACGAGATTCAGTGTTGGAATTATGAAGAAGTTAATTTTCAGTTCACAGAAAGTGTAATTTTTGGATAATCAATAATTTTTTGAAAATAATTTCTCAAGTCACAAAGTACTTGCCTTTCAAATCTGTGAGATTTCCTTTAAAAAAGATCACAATTGAAAACAATTGAAATCAATTGAAAAAAAAGTGGAAAGTGAGAATAATTGGACCGTTGATCGGAGGGGCCAAAATGTCCTAACGCCTTCTGTTTTGACCGCAGCATATCCATTTTCCTCGTGGACGTTCCTAATTACCACCCACCCCTGGCAGATCCTTGCATTCTATTCCCAAGTCATCAGCACCCAATCATCCCCCGCACACGTCCCTCGCATCTTTCACCAACGGCACA
Source organism: Hylaeus volcanicus (assembly GCF_026283585.1). Lineage (NCBI taxonomy): Eukaryota > Metazoa > Arthropoda > Insecta > Hymenoptera > Colletidae > Hylaeus > Hylaeus volcanicus. The sequence continues at coordinate 12,654,610 of NC_071976.1, forward strand.
ACCCCTCACGCTTTCCAATCCACAACCACCGATCCCCCGAGTCCCCTCACTAGCAAACCGATCAACCAATGTGAGTGAATGTGTCAAGCACGTGCTACAACGGGAAATAGCGGATTCTAAAAAGTGGATTTTCGAGAGAGAGAGAGAGAAAAAAAGAGAATCGCGGAAATGATCGATAAAAATTGATATCGTAGGGAGAGAGAAGCAAGCGTCGAGCAAAAAACAACACACTTACGACCCGGAGGTAGAGGAAAAAGAATCGATTGAACGGAAAAAAAAGAGATACGTACACGCACACACATTCGTCGGACTGTGTAGGGACATTTTGCATCAATTGCGTAACACGACAGAGGGAGAAAGTGTGCGCGTGTGTGAGAGAAAGACTATAAATTAATGGCAAAAAAAAAGGGGGGAAGTTGAGAGTCAGAGAGAATGCGTGTGTGGAAGAGAGCGAGAGAGCGAGAAACAGGTAGAGAAGAGATGAGACTAAAAAAGATGAAGCAGAAAAAAGTAAAGAGAAGCGCGAGCGAGATGAGTAAGACGACGGAAGCTAAAAGAACAAAAAAAAAAAATGATACAAAATGTACGAACGAACAATTGATACTGTCTTCGTTTTTTAATGGTCGTTTCTCCGTTCGACACGCTACTATATGAAATATTGACGTTTGTCATTGGAATTATTACCGACGACGATGAATTGTCATTATTATTACAAAACTATTGCTATTATTACGACGACGAATGATTATTATTATTATTATTAGTTATTATTATTAACATTTATTATTGACATTATTATTACGATTTATTATTGCGATGATGATTACTGCGATTATTACTATTATCTTTATTATTATTATTATTAATTATTATTATTATTATTATTATTACGTGGTACAATAAAAATTTAATAAGCATTTCGACCTGTTTCAGTCTCGTGACCATTATTCTTCTTATCCCAATATATCACGAACGTACACAACATTTACAACACTTTATTTGTAGCTGTCTTATCGGTTCCAACTTTAACGTATGCTGACCTTTTTTACGTTCGAAAATAACGATAAGTAGTATACGTGGCTCATATTCGTATCAATTTATCACGAGAGGCACTCCTTTATCGTTTTCTTTTTATATCACGTACGACACATTCACTATTTATACAACTGCTTCAAATCACTGCTGGGGAGTCTATTAATTTATAAATAAATTTTTAATTATCTTGTAAGTTCAACTTCATTAACTTTAACATTCCAATTACGTGTCTTAAAAGAAGGAGAAACAAATGTATAATAAGAGCTGATACGCAATGGCAAAATTCGTTTTAATCCTTTGACTGCGAAGGGTGTATATATAAACCCTCGAGTAATGGCTTCAGAGAAATATTTATATTCGTTAAATCAATTTTTAAAACATATCCGCTTATAGAAGATGATGAGAAGAAAACTTTTTATGTTTACAGTTTATTCATGAAACATTTAGTTTCGATAAATAAAGATCAAAAAGTTACAAGTTCGTTGGAAAAATGGAATTTCAGAAAAGATGTCTTCTAAGTTTCCAATTTTTATCTCTGACACTAAATGTCCTATGAATAAACTGTAAATATAAAAAAATTTCGTTTCGTCATTTGCTGTAAGTTGATATTTTTTTGAAAATCGATTGTTCGTCTGTTGCTTTTTTTTTCTTGAAGCCGATAGCAACAGGACCAGACCACTACGAGATCTCAGGAAAAGTGTCTAAGTTTAAGTTTTTAATATTCATTTTTGAAATTGAACGTCCTATGAATAAATTGTAAATATAAAAAAGTTCCGTCTTATCATTCCCTATAGGCTGATATTTTTTTTCAAATTTACACCTCTAGAACTCTTAGAATTTCCAGCAAAAATCATCACGTTGTCAAATGGTTAATAATAGATACGCGAAGCTAATTAGTTTGAGCGACGCTTCACAGTTTTTGATGTTTTCTAAGAAGTAGATATTATTATCCGACATCGTTATCTAAATACATTTGCTCTTAAATTGTTATAAAAATACGCTTTTTCTTCCATATTACTTCGAAAATATACATTTGTTCTGTTATTCTTGTTTAAGAATGTTTAAGAATTTGGATATTCAAATCTAGAAAATCGAGCAAGGAAATCATATCCAAAATGTAAAAAAGACGCATGATTATTCTGTAACTATTGATTTTGAGAGGTACAAAAATACTTTTAGGCAGTGCAAAGGAAAAATACCCTAAAACGATCTGTGAAAATATTAAACTAGTTATTGGTAATAATAATAATTGAAAAAGAAAAACTGTTTATACAATTATCATTTTTTTAAAATAACAAACGAATATCAAAATTCTTTTATACATATATGAAACTATTGGAGTCCAGACCAAATTAAAATATGAAATCATTAAAATGTTCATTACACAAACCGAGCCATTTTTATGAACAAATAATCTTATTTTCTGTGTTTAATTAACGCAAAGAAACCAACAAATAACGTTTAGGTCTGGCTTAGGTATCACTAATATATCAATAACAGTTTTATTAACTTTCATCAAATTTTCCTAAAAAAAGAGAATTTTTTTCAAAATATTTAACTACAAAATTAAGGTAGTATTATTGTTTTTTATTAAATTCTTGACTCATTGAATAAGAAAATTATTGAGAGGTAGCCTCTATGTAAACAAAAGGTTTACAGAACCTTGGTACCAAAATTCTTAAAAAATTAAAAACAATATATACAATTATTAAAATAAACAACATTTATTAAACGAGGTAAGTCAAACATTTAAAATCATATAACACAAATATAATATATTCCTATAGTTGTTAAACTTTGATGATAAATATACAATATTATCTACACATGGCGTGCATCAATTTCTTCTGACCTTGAAATTCTCTCTTTTAAGAAAATTGGCAATTGATTTTGTCTAAATCAATCAGACACAATCCACAAAATTTTAATTAAAAAGAACGTTACTCGAACAAATAATAACATTCGCAAAATATAAAACAGGAAAATCGTTATCGCATTAAACGAGTTTGTTCCAAGTATATATTTTTTGAATTGTAATCAACTCCAATGCCAGTGATTTGCTATATCAGAACATTACGAGTCTATTTTGAACACAACATTTAAAGAACTTGCACAAAGTTTAAAATGTTCAGATAGGACACTGCACTGCTAAAGCCCCCCCACACGTAGCATAAGCGAATTATACACCGTTATATCTCGTTTAGATAGTCCCCACACGGAGCAACAACAATTGTTCGAGTTTGTTAGTCAACAAGCTACTAAATCGCATTTGCGTCACGAAGTCAGCCGATTTTCGATAGTAGTACCGAGCCTGATAGACAGCGAGTGTCAGCGGGGTCATCTAAAGAGGGATCGACAGTAATCAAAACCGGCATTCTCGGATCAGTTGACGACGAATTGGTGGCAAAGAAGCACGATGTTTCGTTTCGGTGTACGCGGGAAGTCGGTTGGTGTCGACAGCATCGAGAGATGTCTCGAATTACTGGGAAATATAAGGGAATCGTCAGGACTGGCGACGATTTCCAAGATCCACCCGAGTCGTGTCGCTTCGGGGCCACTTTCCAATTGTTTGATCGATTCCGAAGCACGCTCAAATAGGAATGAAGATTGCCGTTCAGCGTCGACGACTACGCCGGCGTCGGAACCGAGGAAGACTTGCCTGTACGACCTTCACGTGGAAAATCTAGGTAAATGCATTTTTTTATCTACACTGTTGAAAATTTTCTGTTAAATTCAGGGCAAATCATGTATCCCAAACGGTCCACCAATATTTTTGCGTGATAGTAACTTTTTAATCATGCAAAAAAGAATTTTCGTATCCTTAAGAGGGTATTCTGAATTAGGAGGTCTAAAAAAAGCGGTTCTTCGTGAATTTTTTTAGGATGGAAAAAATAATTAATTTTATCGAACTTTTTATCCTATTCTCATACATATTTGAGTAGTCTGTACAAATTTTTTCAAGAAGAAATATTCAAATTGAGTCGACTGCGACGCACATTTGTAGAGCACCTCACAATTAAAGCCTCCTATCGGCGGAAAAGATGCAGGTCGTAATTTTGTTTTGACACAAAAAAACCAAAAGAAATTTTCATTATCATACATTTTTCTTCTATGTGAACTAAGAAAATTCATACAAAAAAAATTGTATACAACTTTTTTATCAAGTTAAAGTGATTTTTTTCACCCAAAGAACTCGTTCTTTTTTTCAAACTTGCCGTAATTTCACATTTCACCATTTTTGTGGATTTTTCTTAGTTCACATAGAAGATAAATGTATGAAAATGAAAATTTCTTTTGGTTTTTTTGTGTCGAACCAAAATTACGACCTGCATCTTTCACGCCGATAGGAGGTTTCAATTGTAAGGTGCCCTACAAATGCGCTTCACAGTCGACTCAATTTGAATATTTCTTGTTGAAAAAATTTGTACAGACTACTCAAATATGTATGAAAATAGGATAAAAAGTTCGATAGAATTAATTAATTCAGAGGGTTTATTTAACACATATTGAAGAACGAAAAACAATTTTTTTATTGTCATTTTCATACAAAATGGCAGCGACGGAGCCCGTCGTAGAAAACAGCTTTTTTGAAAACACCGCCATGGAACAAAAACTAAAGAAAATTTATAATCTATATATTAGGTTGTCCCAAAAGTTTCTTTCCTTTTATTAATAATTAATACATACACAATATTTTATGTTTTATGTTACATTACAAAATTGTGTACAATTCATTTCGCTCCGTTACTGTTACAGCATCAATGTCTAAGAAATTAGATTGTCTATTTATATAAACACTGCCACAGAAAATAATTGAATGCAACTCGCGAAAGAAACTTTTAGGACAACCTAATACAATTGGCTTTGGAAGTACGTAGGGTTTTTCTTTCGTAATCAATTTTTGTGGGAGTAGCGCACTTTTTAAGCAATAAATCGACTTTTTCCCCTAAAAATGAGCATTAAATTGTTTATAAAAAAAAAGAGTTTACATTCAATCAAAAAACAGCTACGTACTTCCAAAGAGAATATTGTTGTGAAGCTACTGCACAAATTTCAAATCGTTCCATGCAATAGTCATTGAGAAATCCGTCCTCCCAGTGTGAAAAAAGTGGTTTCGAGAAAAACGCGTTTACAGTTTTATAAACACTTTAATCGCGCTCTAAGGCGTTGCGGAAAAATCGATAATTGAATCTTTAACATTTCTTTTTCACTATAAATCAAATGACGTACTATTTTTATGATCCTAAAGTATCGTTTAAGCAAAAAAAAAATCGATTTTTTCAAAATCCTAAAGTGGTTTTACCCCTTTAAAGTTACATGGGTCTTGAGGGCCGAATAGAAAGCATGTTTTCTATATAAATTCTTTTGAAGAAACTAAATGAATTATATTATTTTAACTTGTGTTGTTATGTTCGAAAGAGTAACATTTGAAGAATATTTCATAAATTTTTCATTATAAAATATTCTTTATTATATTCTGATATTTTATTTTCTATAAATTCTTTTGAACAAACTAAATGAATTATATTATTTTAACCTGTGTTGTTATGTTCGAAAAAGTAACATTTGAAGAATATTTCATAAATTTTTCATAATAAAATATTAAAAAATGAGAGCTGATTTTCGGAGATATTTTAGATCCTTGTTTAGTCATTATGTTTTAAGAGTATTTTAATAAAAATTTCAGTCTAAAAGCTATACTTTTAAAAAAGTTATGCTCATACATAAAGTATATGTAAATTATGACTAGACATAAAAACTAACTAACAGTAATTAAAAAGTTAAAAACATTTTCAAGTAATAAAGTGAAATTACTCGTTACCTATTAGGTTGAGGGCTAATGAAGCTCGATACTTTTTTATTTAGGATTCAATACTCTACCATATTTTTGTACAAAAGATATACCATTCCATTTAAAAAACTAAAGGTCACCTTCATTTCTCAGAAAATAGTACAAATACGAAAGATCTATATACCTGGTTACGTTGCACACAAAATATCATATAAATTTCTCCTCTTTCATTTTTTTGTCATACGTACCATTTACGAGAAAAACGCTGGCTAGTAATAGCCTGAACACCCTGTATATAATATCACAATGAAAAGTCCTGTCACCGATTTCTGGATGACATAGCCTTCAACTTGTTAATTTAACATACAGTAGAACCTTTGTTATGTAAACTCACAGTGGAGGAAATTGTTTAACTAACAATAAGAGAATTTTTACATAACAGAACGACAAGTGGTCAGCACTCAATTATATTTGATATTTACGATATTTACTTAAATGAAAACGATACAATTAGCTTATAAATAAATTCATATGTAGGAAAAAAAATGAAAAAGAAAGAATGTTGTTTAATCACCCTTCATTTTACCGAAATTAAAGAAATTAATCCGATAAATCTCACATTCTCGAACTTTTTTACAAACTGTATACTACTATCCACGAATGGAAAAAAAACATTAGTCCATTCGTGACATACAAGTACAGAAAGCAATATTTTATCACTTTAATTCAAGTTTATAAACATACAAGTTGTTTTTCTTCATATGCTTGTTTTCTATTTTTAATTTCTTTCAATATGGTAAAACTTGTAATTAATACAAAAAGCTATAATTATTATTCATCACTAACCATTAAATATGAAGTATCAAAAATTTTCGATTAGATAAAGCACGATATGCATCTTTTGGCTGCTGACGATTTACTAACCTAATTAATATGATTGCACAGGAAGGAGGAATAGCTCTTTAAGGTGTATTGCCGGCATTAATAATATTAAATAATTCCTGTGGAAGGATGTATGCTATGTATAAGTCTTTATTCTTGACATTTCATATTTTTAACCGAATTCGAAAAGGAAGAGATTACTCTATTCGACATGTATATTTTTTTGGGGGGGGGAGGGGGGATATATTATTTTGCAAACCGTTTAAAAAGCTAATTATGTAAAAAAAAACAACGTGTAAACCGGAGATGGGTCTCAATGTTCATAAATTTTGAGCTTATACTATGTCAGTACGCATTGTTTGTAGACCATTATTGTTTACTTTTTCTAATTAAATACCAGTTTTTATTAATTTCCAGTTGTTTACTTGTTGCCAATTTGTTTATTTGTTCTAAAAGTCGATTTTTATTCAAATTAGCAATCTTTCTAACCGATTTCGAAAAGGAGGAGGTTATTTCACTTAAATTCCAGTTTTCATTTATTTTCAGTTAAATTTGTTTATTTTTTCCAAGAGTTACTTTTTATTTATAATTACACGTAATTTAAAGTGGTATTTTCTTACATATGGCGTAACGCTGACAGTAATGTCTGTTGATCTAAACTTAAAATTTTTAAAATAAGTATATTTTTAACCACTTAACGTACAATTTTTTAACACAACTTGAGAAATACCAAAATGTCGGTAACAAACATTTTTGTTCTCCTTTTACTTACAAATACAGAGAACTTTTGTTTTATATCTTAAGGACTATGTAATCGATCAGAAAAGTCATATAGAGAGTCATAAACAAGATAATTAGAAACTTGAATGACAAGTTAGATTATTCATGAATCGAAAGTTTTACCTCGCGAAGAAAACAAAAATGATCAATTTGTTTTTAATCGTCAATGTGGTATTAAGGAACCGTAAAGATACGTACTGAGAAAATACTTGTAAAGTAAGATTAAATCGATACATTTTTAATCTTATCAAACATCATTTTATGTTTTCATTGCGATATTCATATACTAGGTGGTCTACTAGAAACGGGACGCCACGGATCATTAATACATTAACTTTAATTTTCATTCTATACATTAATATTACATTATTTAATTTATTATTTTGTACTGAATATGGATTAAATAAAATATGATATTGTCTCTGGAGAGATAGTATTAAAATTGTTTTGAATATTCCAACGCTTCTTTCTATTATTATAATAAATAATTATATTAAATAGTAATTATATTAAAATATATTAGTGTAATTATATTCAATTATAATTATATTAAAATAGCAAAGACATTAAGACATCCCGATTCTAATAAACAACTCTGTCTATAATTCCGTATAAAATATTGTACGCAAACATGTAATTCCTTCCTTGTACTTTTTGTTAATAGGAGGTTTCTCAATAATCCTTTACAAATGATATAATATTAAATTATTTATCGCGATTTTATTTACATCTAACAGAGTTAGTATCCTACAATCTTTATATATAACGATGCTAGATAAGATAAATAGATATTATCACTTTTTATTTCTTAAATTTGTTACGAGACTTGTAGGGAGCCTGTAAAATGGTGGTCTGCACTATGTGTGGTTTGTTTTATTTTGTTTGGGTAAATTTTTTTCTATAAACTGCATTATTCTTTCTTTGCTTTTTTTTTTAATAAACAGTAAAACAAGAATTTTATATGTTTAATTTATTTGTATTCCTTACACATTAAGCTATGAGAACTTGGCACCTGACTTTTCAAAAATTAATTTGTTTTTATAGAAAACAATAGCATTTCGTTTGTACCTGATTGTACCTCCAATAGTTTCGTTTGTACCTCGACCAATTAATAATTAAAAAAAATTCAAAAAATGGTCAGCACCCGACATCGAGATTTTTGAAATCGGTTTTTCCCTATTCTTTAGAATCGTTTGTACCCGTTTGTACCGCTTTTCGTTTCGTTTGTACCTCAATAGTTTAAATTTTACAAGCAAGAAAAACGAAAAGAAAAACGTTTCGGGGGGGGGGGGGGTACAAAAGATTCTAAAGAATCGTGATAAAACAGATTTTAAATATTTTGAAAATTAACGAACTTCACTCTTACGCGGATCAACAATTGCTTGTAAAATTTAAACTATTGAGGTACAAATGAAACGAACAGCGGTACAAACGGGTACAAACGATTCTAAAGAATCAGGAAAAACCGATTTCAAAAATCTCGATGTCGGATGCTGACCATTTTTTTAATTTTTTTTAATTATTAATTGGTCGAGGTACAAACGGAACTATTGGAGGTACAATCAGGTACAAACGAAATCCTATCGTTTTCTATAAAAAAAAATTAATTTTTGAAAAGTCGGGTGCCAAGTTCACATAGCTACCTCGAACGGTAAAGGTACACCTTAGTGGGTACTGGACTGGTTATTATATGTATTGATCAACACTAATTTAAAATGATACTAATATATAGGGTGTTAACAAATATGTAGGACATTTTTTCAGGATCAAGTCTTCATACCAATACAAATGGAAAAGTTTGTTACCATTTCGCAATCTGAGGCTTCGTTGTTGAGATATAAGCGATTGAAATTTACAGGTGGACAACAACAAAGCCTCAGATCGCAAAATGGTAAGAGACTTTTCGATTTGTACAGGTATGAAGACTTGATCTTGAAAAAATGCCCCACGTATTTGTTAACACCCTGTATGTATATTCTGATATGCACCGGGACTTACAATTGTTATGAGAGTAATTTGTCGCGGTATACTAATTGTGAATTTAAATTGTTACAATTAGGAGTTTGTTTAATATGTTTAGTTTCGATTCCCCGAAGCAAGAATCTAATCCTTCTCGATTTTAACCAACGCGAGCAAACAGTGGACAACTCCAACGGTAAAGTAATGCCTAACAGTAGACTACGTACTGTATGGTTAGGATTTGCTCAAAGGGAACTTGAACCCCATCTCGCTGAGTTTCCTCGTTGTAGATAATTCGTAAGAGTACGTACAGACGTGTATCGAACCCTTTGTAGATATCGACTAGACCAAGGATGCCTTTGTCGATATCCTTTTTATACCAAAAAATCATAGGACAAGGGGTGGCGGGGAAGTACGTTACACGGTTCCGAGGGATACCTCCTAGCTTCGTGTTAGTCTCAAAACTTCTATGCCTACGTGACTAATATATATATTAGTATATATACCGGGTGCGCACATCCGACTCCAAATACGGAGATTTTAGAAACGGGAACGTAACAAATTTGATACATTAACTCTTTTAGAAGTTTAATCTCTTTTACATCAAAGCAACCAAAAATAATATTTATCCTAACGAAATTTTACGTATCGTCCATATCATTCAACTAATTGGTGACATCCAATTATGGTTTTTTCGATTATCGATATTTTGTTCATTTGAGGATGAATAAAAGGATTAAAAGGATGATTAAAGGAATGAATCGGTTTCAATAGGCAACCATCAGTAACGTTCATTTGTAATTTGAATACAGTTATGTAATAAATGAATGAAGAAGCAATCCACACATTTTTGCTCTTAGTAATAGACGAGAATGAAACAATGACGTTGAGCGGTATTTTGTATATATATTATATTTTTTAACCTAATGTTAATGTTATTTTTTAACTTATATGTTTACCTAAAGTGCGGCCCGCTGTATCGTTACGCGTCATCGAAGTGGCCCGTGGAACTATGTATTTGAGTTGGCCAGGCCTGGGCTAATCCATCGTGCATTAAATTTACAGGAAAGATCGTCAATTTTTCTGGATGGCTGCTACCAGTTCAGTATCAGGAAGCCATAGCTGCGTCCCATCAGCACACGAGGACTTTCGCCTCGTTGTTCGACGTTGGTCACATGATGCAAACACAAATTTCTGGTAAACATGCCACCGAATTCTTGGAGTCCCTCACAACCAGCGATTTGAAAAATTTGGGGAAAGGATGCGCCGTGCTGACGTTGTTCACCAACGAGAACGGTGGTATTCTAGACGACTTGATCATCACCAAGGACGACGATAACAAGTACTTCGTGGTGTCGAATGCTGGAAGAAGAGACGAAGACTCGCGGTTGCTCGTCGAACAACTGGTAAATAAAATAAATAAAAATTCTTTGACAGAAAATTGTTACGGTTGACTTTTAATGAATCAATTTTGAAGCTATTCCATGCTAAACTTCGTGCTTTTTTTCTAATAACATTCTCGATTTTGCTAAAATTTGAACATGTTAAAATCGTGAATGATAGTTGAGTACATCTAGATGAATTTATAAACATTCTCTGAATTGTTAATTTTATATATGTTTGACCATTAACGGTGCTTTTTTTCTAATAACTTTCTCGATTTTGCTAAAATTTGGAAACGTTAAAATCGCGAATGATATTTGAGCATATCTGGATGAATTTATAAACATTCTCTAAATTGTTAATTTTATACCTGTTTGAGAACTAACGTAACTTAATAAATTATAACTAAACTGCGGATTTTATTAATTTATAGCGTATGTAGATACATTTCCTCCCCAAAATTAAATTATCGTTTTGTAGTCACCTAAAATGTATCGAAATTCATACTTTCCTAATTCATTTGGATGTTGAAACTTAATTAATTCTTATCAATTGATAAAATTAGGTACACCTATGGATATAGCATACCACGACTATGAAAATATACTTTGCACTATGCAAATGCTCACGCTTAAGCAGCACCGAACTGTAGCCGACCTCATGCTAGTTTTTAAAATTGTCAATAGAAAAATTCAATGTCCCAGGATAATGGAACTATTGAAATTTAATATTCCAAGTAGGCAACTTCGAAGTAGCGATATTTTTTACACTGATCCATATCGTACTTCAATTGCGAAACAAAATTGTGTTACAAGAATATGTGCGATGGCTGTCTTAATAGCCTTAATATGTCTGTTGATCTTTCTCATGACTCACCTTTGGTATTTAAAAGATCAGTCGTTGCAATTTTGCGGATGCGCAATCTAGTTTAAACATGTTACATTATAAGATACTGTGATCGTCTCCATTTTTGTTTTGTTTCTCTTGTTGTTGTTGTTGTTATTACATTGTACTTGATATCAAGGGCAGATTGCCCATAAATAAAGTATTATTATTATTATTATTATTATTATTATTAAAATTAACAACGATGCAGTAGTCAACCATAAAGATATAAAATTATAATACAAATAACTAGTTTACAGCCAAAATGTATATTCAATGCCACAATTTTTTTCTTATGTATTTTGGCCTACTAAACTTGAAAATTGCAAGAAAATCTTTTTCTACGAATAGGTTTTTTTTATATGAATTTAAAAAATTTTTTTTATTTTTTTCTGACATACCTTCACATTTTAGGCCATATCTCGAGTTAGAAACGTCCGATTAAGTCGCACAAGACGCCATTTCAAAAGTAATCAAAGTTCCAACAATTGCTTTTCACATTATTTTTCAATCGGTTCAATAGTTTAAGTGTTACGAGCCAATATATATGAGAAACTTTGATTTTTTCGGCTAAAGTAGAACACGAATATTTCTTCCATCGCCATGGAAAAATCGAAATTGTCAAAAATTATGTCCAGTTTCTTATTGTTTGCGTATAGATTGCACTTTTACGAAGAAAACAAGCTTTTGTTGAAGAAAATCTATGGATAAATACCGGAGTTAGGAACAGTTGAGTCAAGGCACAAAAAACCCAATTTTACTCTGTTTTTGTATTTTTTTCCTATTTATATAGGAAACATTTATATAATTAATTTCGATTAGAAATAATTTCGGCATTTGCTTTGTCTTCTGTTATTCGTTGGGTTCGTTTCTCTAATGAGGAACCAAATGTAGTCTCACAACATTCTTTTATCCCAATATCCATAATAGCGCTGCTCAATAGTTTTTATATCTTGGTGAAATCTTTCGCCATGTTCGTCACTTACATCGCCAAGATTCTCCGGGAAAAAATCCGAGTGAGAATGTAAAAAATGAATTTTGAACGACATATTTACGCCTATTGAAATTAAAATTGAAATTCAATGTACAAATTTTTCCATTTTGTCAAATCAAATAGAAGAACAATATATATTCTATACCCATGTTTGCATAATCTATTAGCAAATCTTCAACAACTTCCTTATAATTCATACTCTGCCGAGCCACAAGCCCTAAACTATTATATTATAAACTATATAAATAGGAAAAAAATACAAAAACAGAGTAAAATTGGGTTTTTTGTGCCTTGACTCAACTGTTCCTAACTCCGGTATTTATCCATAGATTTTCTTCAACAAAAGCTTGTTTTCTTCGTAAAAGTGCAATCTATACGCAAACAATAAGAAACTGGATATAATTTTTGACAATTTCGATTTTTCCATGGCGATGGAAGAAATATTCGTGTTCTACTTTAGCCGAAAAAATCAAAGTTTCTCATATATATTGGCTCGTAACACTTAAACTATTGAACCGATTGAAAAATAATGTGAAAAGCAATTGTTGGAACTTCGATTGCTTTTGAAATGGCGTCTTGTGCGACTTAATCGGACGTTTCTAACACGAGATATGGTCTAAAATGTGAAGGTATGTCAGAAAAAAATAAAAAAAGAATTTTTAAATTCATATAAAAAAACCTATCCGTAGAAAAATTTTTTCTTGCGATTTTCGAGTTTAGTAGACCAAAATACATGAGGAAAAAATGGTGGTATTGAATGTACATTTTTTTTTTATTTTGTAAACTAGTGTAATCATAAAATGTAAAAAAAGTAATAACGAAAACTAACGACACAGAGAACACATTAAAAAAAATTTTTGGCGTACATTCGCACAGTAGTTGTCCATTTTCAAATATCAAAATCACAGCCATCGATTCTCTTGTAAACAATCCGGGTTACGGTATTTACCTCGGTCCCTGCAAGTTGAAAACTGTTCTGTTGAAAGCTATGTATAAATGGATAAAAATCCCTAGTCTAAACATAACGTTTATCATAACACTTTTGTAAGATTATCATACTCAACTAGTTATGAATGTCAGAAAGATTTCAAGTCCCGAGGGAAAACGGTGGACATAGAGTTCCTGGATCCTCTAGAGCAAGGTCTGATTGCGCTCCAAGGGCCCACCGCGGCAACAGTTCTTCAAACGCTGGTGAAGATCAACTTGAAGAAGCTAAGATTCATGAACAGCGTGGAAACTGAAGTAATGGGAAGCAGAATCAGAGTGTCGCGTTGCGGATACACTGGAGAGGATGGGTTCGAAATTTCAATGCCTGCCAAAATTGCCAACGACCTTACTCGGAAGCTCTTGGAGACGCCTGACACGAAGTTGGCTGGACTAGGAGCTAGAGACAGTTTAAGGTAATAGTAACATAGTAATTGTCAAATATTTATTGTAAAGTATTAGTTTAAAGTATATTCTCTAATTTATTCAAGTAAAAGATTAATTGTATTTAGAGTTGTAGTAAATCAACCAGTACGACTTAAAATAACAATTTGTTTTAATAATAATACAATTAACATATAATGAATATGTGAAACAAACAAACCAAAATAATTATTAATCACTGTGTGATCTGAACGAAGATAAAAATAAAATACGTTAATAATTCCAACGTTTCATGTGAATTTTCGTAGGCTGGAAGCTGGTCTTTGCCTGTATGGACACGACATCGACGAGACTACTACTCCAGTTGAGGCAGGACTTACTTGGCTTGTGTGTAAGTGAAACTGTTTGAAATTGTGAGAAAAGAAAAGAATCGAGACCATATTTTGTTAATGTAGTCCTATTAGAAATTTATTTTCTTAACAAAATAAAATTCAAAACGATCATTAAAATAAATGAGGTAATATTACTTCGGATACAATGAAGAAAATAGTAGTACCCAAATTTTAACATTATCTAGATATCTCCATAGTTTTTTTATCGTTACTAATGTCATATATATAATGAAAGAAAACTATTCATAAAATATATTCGGTAATGCAACATAAAAATATCGAAATATACATGATATAATTGATATTAATAGATTTGCAACTTTTATTAAATACTTATTTCTATGAAGGAAGTGTCCACATAGTTCTGAGCAGGGGTGTACATTAAATTAAAGGAAAAATGTTCAAAAACCTTGTATACATGAATGGTGAGGATGATTTTTATAAATTATTATTGACAGGAGAATTTCCATATACTAAATATTTTTAATTACCCGAGGAAGAATCTTTATTAATGGAATTTTTATAAACAATAATAAATAAATTCATATATTGGATGAACAATGCATTCCCTACAATCCATTAAAGAAATTCCCTCTGAAAATAAATAACCAAATAAATATTCGATCGTTCTTCTTTCAGCTAAAAGAAGAAAGGAGGAAGCAAACTTCTCCGGTGCTTTGAGGATACTATCGCAAATCGAGGTGGGTCCCACGAGAAAACGTGTGGGCCTGATGCTTGGAAACAGTCCACCAGCCAGAGAAGGAGCGGTGATTTTGACTCCTGCGGGTGAACGCGTGGGTAAAGTCACTTCCGGTGGGCCCAGTCCGACTCTCGGTCGACCCATTGCCATGGGTTACGTGCCCCCAGAGTTGGCACAGTATGGCGGTGGAGTGCTGGTTGAAGTTCGAGGGAAGACTTACAAAGCTACAGTGACGAAGATGCCTTTCGTAAAGACGAACTATTATACGCCTAAATGATAAACAAGCACTTCCGTTTCGCATACGCACGAAACCGAAATTCATCCATTAATGGAAGTTAGATTTTTTAGACTTTCTATTTCACTTTCGTGAGTATACAGTGGGTGTAGAAAGAATGTATTCGTACACCGATCAATTTCCCAAAAAACTTTTGTGTGAAATTGTAGTTTCTTAACTTCTCTTTTTTATAGTCAATGATATTTTACATATTATCGGAAGTCTCTAAGATAGATATAGACTATACAACATTTACTAGTTAATATAATTTATGAAATTAACAAAAAATATGCGAAAAGTGGGTAAAAGTGGGTAGAAGCAATAAGTATTTGTACGGTTCTTATGACGAATCATTTACAGTAGAGTTTGTAACGTAAACACATTAGTTTGTTGCACCGTACGAATGAGAAAACATCAAATTTCCAGGAAACTACTTTTGAAAATGGCTCTAATAGAGGAATTGAAGAAGATCCCACTTCTTAATAACTTCTAACTAATAATTTAGTTAATTTAATGATTAGAAGAGTTGCAATAATTGTAAAATCAAAAGGAAATCCCACGAAGGAAGTATTATATACTTGTAAATTAATGTAAATTTCTTTTTTTTTTAATGAAGTTTTAAAAATTAAACAGTTATACGAATACTTTTTTTTTTTTTTTTTTTTGGGCGGGTGGAAAAACCTTCATAGGCACCGAGCGCCGGTGGACGATGCCAGCGTCCGGTAGTGTGAGATTCCTACTCACTAAAAAACCACCCGCTTCCCACGTTAGCCCCCCGGACCAGACCTGCTTTCGCATAACAACAGTCCGTGGGCGTGGCAACTAGGCCCCGTTAGGGCCTCCGCCGGTCGGATAGAACCGAAGCTAGGGGGAGCCCGGAGTATCATCCAGGCATCCCTCCTCTCTCTTGCGACGCAGCACACGCTCCACGTAGTGCGCGACCGCTTCCCATTCGGTCGGCCCCCGCAGCATCACCCCCACGATGTTGTCGGGGGTGACGTCTCCTACGAGGGCGCCGAGATCTACCTTATCTCTGGCGAAGCGGTCACACACGAAGAACGTATGGAGCGCGTCGTCCCTTGCTGCGTCGCAATACCGGCATCCCGGGGATCCGACCTTGCCCATCCTCGACAGGTACGTACGGAAGTACCCGTGGCCTGTGAGGAACTGGGTGAGGTAAAAATTCACCTCACCATGGGTCCTGGATATCCAGATGGCCAGATCCCCTATATACGAATACTTATTGCTTCAATATTTCTATCGATTAATTGTTTTTTCTTGTTAATTTCGCAACTTACATAAATAACTATATTTTTTTTGTTACTCTATCTATTCTAGAGATTTCCGAGAATATGTAGAATGTCATGGTTTATAAAAAATAAGTAAATAAATTACAATTTTACATAGTTTTTTTTTGGAAATTGATCGGTGTACGAATACTTACACCCACTGTAGGTATTATCAGCAGTTTCGTAAACACAATTACGTTTGGACTATCATTAATTATATGTAATTGCAAGTCACTTTAGTAATAATTCGAATAATACATACAATTAGATATAGTCCAAATAATATTACATTTGGCTTTCTTCACTTTCATCTAAAATATCTTGCCTATGTTTTGGTAATAATCTAATTAAGATTTAATGCGAAATAGAAAAATTTTTGTAAAAAGATCGATTCCTAAAAACAAAGTGCTACCCTGTATGGACATGTGAAAACGAGCAATACTGTTTCTTGTAATCGAGTAATATAACTCTACTGGTAAGACTGTAGAAAAATTTAGATTTTATTTAGATTTAGTTAGTTATTGTAAATTACAATCACTTTTTTACCATACTGTACTACGTTAGTCTAATGTAAAATAATTTTTGGAAAAAAAATATATCCGACTTCGAAAAAATATAAAAATTGCGCTAAAAAGTATGAAATAATTTCTAGTTAATTGATATGAATACTCACCAGTTCTAGATATAATTGCTTAAAAGTACGAAATAATTTCTATTTGCTTTATATTAAATTATGTTATCAACAAAATAATCAAAAAAATATAAAATTTAATTTAATTTCTTTTTAAATCTCAATTTTCAACATTTATTTAACATTGTCCGAATATTCAATACACATCTTCTAAACATAACTTTCACATTATCCGAATATCTTTTAAACGTTTCTTTTATATTACATGAATATTTTGATATTTCCACATATGTATAGAATATTGAACTCAGAACTCACATTTCTTACATCTTGTTTTTACATTCTGTGAATGTGTTTTAAATATTTCATATACATTCTAAGCACATTTAATTCATCTTCACTTAATATTTGTTTTATATTTTGTGTATATGTACACAATATTCATAAAAATATTTTTTTCATCTTAAACAGTGTGAATAAAAAAATATTTCTTTAATATTTGAAAAATATATTTAACCAATGCTTTTGTGCTACTAGTTAGTCATACAACGAGACAGACTTTGGCATCTAACGGTAACAAGATAAAATAATTCTGTCCAGAAGTGCGATAATAGAACGCGATTGTATCGCTTATCGGTAAGTAGAGTTAGATAAAATACTTAACAGATACAACGGGACAGACTTTGTCATCTAACGGTAACAAGATAAAATAATTCTGTCTAGAAGTGCGATAATAGAACGCGATTGTGTCGCTTATCGGTAAGTAGAGTTAGATAAAATACTTAACAGATAACAATTTTGAAAAAAGATGAAAAATTAACCGTTTATCCGTTACTTCAAGTTAGAATATGGATTCCAGAAAGAAATATTTTACAATAAATGACCAAACATTTACTGATTGATCAAATAATTTGTTGCAAATAAATTGCTATATGATCATTGCATGAACTTCATTCTATTCATTATCTCTTACGTCAGTAAAATTTTATTTATTTCTACGGATCACGAACTAGGAAAGGAACACTTTATCTTGCGAGTGCTCTTAGGAATGTCGAGTGACTTTCATTGTTATCGATCGAGGGTAAAATAAAGTTTCGGCGTTATTGACGTTTTTAAAATCAATGCGAAGTGTCCTCTTTTTTAATTTTCTTAAAATTGGAATTCAAAAATATAACTCAATTAAATTTACTTTTTCAGTGATCATGTAGATGCTACTAAGTTATTTGAAGACTTATTTTTAATGTACAAAAATTTACTTCAGAAACTTGTCATTCCATCTTGTCTAGAGAAACTGGAGGAGAATGAATTAATCAATTTTGATTTTCAATCACACCTAATGCATATTTCTACTATGTACTTTGGTTATGAGTGTCATAATGCTATTCATAATATTGATACAAAAGATTTAATGGATGTCAAAGAAAGATACAAGAGATTTCTTTTTCAAACTAGATTACAAGATAATTTATCTACTTTGAAGATGATAGCCTCTCTTCATCCTAACAATGCATTATCTAAGTTGCAAACCCAGTTTGTCAATTATTTTAAATAAAATTGAGCGAAGTGACGTATATGGTAATAAGAACGACATTGAATCAGAATGGAATCAGCTGTCCAATAAATCGTGGTCCAATACTGCAAATTCTGAGGAATTTTATGCTGAGGTATTTGAAGATTTCGACTCGGCTAGGAATAAGAGATTTGGCAATATTTCTAAATTTTCAATGGCTCTACTTAGTGTAACTATTTCAAATGCCAGTGTTGAACGCGCTTTCTCTGTATATAATGTAATTAAAAATAAATTACGCAATAAGTTATCAGTCGAGGTACTACAAAGCATTATTGTTTTGAAACTTTCTTATATAATTATGCATGAAAACAAAATTTGATTTCAATTAAATATTAAGTGAATTACCATCATTCAATTAGAAACTGGAACTAAACAAAAATGATGTTATAAGGGTTAGAAAAATAAAACTAACAAAAGATAGTAAATAACAATCAGTTGATAAATTAATTATAAAAAGATACGTTATTAAACATTTATGAAGAACTTTGTTCCACTGCC
The DNA here is from genome assembly GCF_026283585.1 of Hylaeus volcanicus. Lineage (NCBI taxonomy): Eukaryota > Metazoa > Arthropoda > Insecta > Hymenoptera > Colletidae > Hylaeus > Hylaeus volcanicus. The sequence continues at coordinate 12,674,042 of NC_071976.1, forward strand.
AAAATTGATGGTAACAAAGAGTTAATAAAAAACCTGTAAATATCAAAATATTTAGAATAATACAAGAACTTCAGGCATTCTCTCTGTATAAATCAATACAAATTTCTCATACCTTTGTACTGAAATTAAACTTAATTATTTCTTAGCTGAAGTTAGCTAAAATTTCTTCAAATTCATCCACTTGTCCGCTGGTAGTACTACTGCTAGCTTCATTTTTAAAATCGTACATATCCGTAGTCTGAGACTACGGATCATGTGTAAACTTTCATCCTACGGCTAATATGATCAAATCATTTAATATAAATATGTACGATTTTTAAAATGAAGCTAGCATAAAAGAGCGTGAAGAATGTACAGCATAAAAGACCCGACTCCCGCGATCGCCCTTACCAGCGATTGACCTCAACGGTCTTGCGCTCGCGACGCAGCAGCGCGTCGGTTCTTCCCGGCAGCGTGAAAGAACCGACCATCAAACGGGCCGCAATTGTTTGAACTACGCCGAAATGCGTTCGGCGTAGCCAATACGATGACGACTTGCGTCACTTCTCGTCGAACTTGCCTCGAGATCGATCGCGTCGACAGAGTTTCGACTTTTATGTACTCTTTTACGTTTGTAAGAATATTTCGAATTCAGCCGAGTGGCAACAACGTAAAGAAAGGATAGCCACTGTAGGACGGAACGGCAACGTCGCTACTTTAGCTGACGATAACCAGATGTTGGGACTCAGAAAAAGTCAAGAGATAGCGCGTATCAAGCCCTATAGACTTTCCCTACCTAGAGTCCCCAAAATGTAGAGAAGTAGGGATCGTCGTCGGAGGGTCAAACCTTCCGCAAGGAAGCGACGAGGGCATTTTTGGTTTTTCGACGGAACTGTGTAGTCGTGGACAACCAAATAAATAGTTCTAAACGTTTTAATTGACATATTTCATCATTTCTATCTTTCTTTTAATTATTATCTTACACGTTTTAAGTGTTTTTTATGTTGTGTGCCAATTATTTTAGTTTAAATAATAATATACTATAATTGTTCGGGAATTAAAGGGTTGGTACGATACAAACTCTTCGTTGGAAGGTAAAACGTGAATTTATTTTAGGAGTAGCAAACTCTACAACGCTTAAAGTCACTCCTAGATGGATATTGCCGGCAATATCAACCATCGACTCGAAACAGCCTCGCTTCGCTAGCATGCCGTAAACTATTGTCACCTTTCGCTGGTTGTCCGCATTGCCCGAATAAAAACATTAAAGACTTATTTCTACGATTTCCCAATATCGATCGCGGTACTAAATTCATCGGCGTATTGTCTTGTCGCTAGAAGTCGAGGAAGCTCCCAAATGACTGCCTGTGCGCATTGTTCGCACTCTATTTCCAAAACATCCAAATTGTACCCTGTGTGTACCCGAAACGCCTTCCAACGGTCTCGTCTGCTGGCTTACAGCCACGGGTCGGCTTTTGGGCCTTCCCGCGCTGAACGTCGACCTACAGTTCAGGGCCTAATCCCTATGCGAGGTCTGTTGAAGTCAGGGGATAAGTTAACCTTATATGCAATTTGTTTGAGTCCTATCTCACGCCTGCTTCCTTTCCCTGACACCTTACAATCATTAGCGATTGTTATTCATTCTATACTGTAGCTTGAGCGTCGTATGGCTTTTCGTTTTCTGGTCATTCTATTGATATTGTTATCTTCAAGGGGTTTTTTACCGTAAGGTTTTCCTACTCGCGTGAGCCAATAAACATTCTTCAATTTGTTGGGTCAAATGAGCTTATTTATTTCCTTCTGTTCTTCCTTCCCAATCCATAATCGGCCGGATTAAAACAAACGCGTTTTTTACATTTTTTGAACTCCTACCGCGAGAGTTCCATGTTGGAAAGCTCGCGGCTGTTCGTCTTTCGACGAAACAATGATGTAATAATGGGATCTATAGATGTAGGTTCTTCCAGCTGCTCCTGTGAAGATGTATTATATACTGCAGATTCTTTACAATTGACTTGTACCAGTAGCGAATAATGATTCTTGTGTACACGTATTATTATCTTCTATTGTTGAAGATACGTTTATATGGCTTGCTTTTTTGAAACTGCATTTTATGAGTCTTGTAAACCTTCATCAAAATTGACGTAAAATTTAACCTGTATGTCGAACTTTAAGTAGACTTTTAACGTAGTATTTAACCTTATTTAACGTTCTAACTTTCTGTGGCCAAAGGTAGAACCATAAGCAACGCAAAACGTGCAAAGTCATTGTGGACAAATGTAGACATCTATCATTTTTTCGTCAGTTTATTATCACGTTCGTAACGAACTGTTGCGACTAGTTCCTTCTTTCGAGTAACGAATACAGTGGATGGATAAATGCTTATATTGAATATGAAATGTATTATTACTATTACACAATAGACAATTATAGTATTTTTACGCCGGGTGGTTGAAACACGAGAATCCATTATAATTAAATATAAAGTTTATTAACGAACTAACAACTTTTTAACAATATAACAATAATCTCAGAGACTTGTAACAAAACGTCTTCTCTGTTCGAGTTCTCAAAGCGCTCCCTTCTATTTTAAAAGTTTGCCGCTTCCTTATACCAGAAACGCGGGAACTCGTTTCTGCAACTTCATACCGTCGCGTCGATGTAACTCGGAGCTGTAGTGCGGCATCTTCATACCGTCGCAACAATATTGTACTCCATATACAATTTCTAAAAATTTTAATTTCCTAATAACTGTGCACACTGTTTTTTGTTTTTATTGCGTTGTTTCTTGAAGTGTAAATGTTTTTATAATTTATAATATATCTATACATCAGCCGCGCTTATTTTAGAGTAAAATTTTTAACACAAATATTATTTTGTTTTGTCGTCAACGCGCACATATCGGAAAATGAAAGTTCAAATACAGGCTTAAAGAGGTGATTACTCAAAGAGGTCGATTCACCAGATATTAAGACGACTTATTTCTTTAATTATGAAACGAATGTAACTATAACTAAGCAGCTTAGACAATATCATAGCGATTCGGTAATCGACCTGTAAAAAAAGAATCTTCCTTGGTCAACCCTCGCCGTTAGAGCAGGAAGCCTTTCACTCAGATTGAAGCAATCGCGGACAAATTTGAAGAGAAATAAACGGTAATTTCGGATTAACGCGACTACCCTTGGCGCGTGTCTTCCAGGTGCTGGTCGTTTATGACTAAATTATTCCGCGATCGGCGCGGTGCGCCTCCGCGACAGTAATTACCTCGTGACAGGAAGGTAAATTCCTTAACTTTCGAAAAGCCCGCTCACCCAATTTATCGAGAAGTATCGCTGCAGTAGGCATGGTAATTGCCAAAATATCCGTAAGGAGAGCCGGCATCGAACACGTGCGATCGCGTTCGATTTTCGGCACTCTGTTCCGAGATTCGATATAGGAAAGTTGTACCGAGCTGAGCAAGCGTTACCTTATATTCGTTACATTTTATCGTTACATTTTGACTTATTAATTTAGCCTTATTTTAATAAGTGTTTCGACAAGTAGTCGATTAGCGAAGTTTATACGTGGTGTGCGAGCCGTAATAGACAGCCGTAATTCATCGACAAATACTGTAAGTCAGAAAATTTAATTTTACCTGAATTATATTTCTTTATTTTATTTCACTTTTGTTCTTTCCTTTCTCTCTTTATTTCTCACGGGTCGTCCAACTACCCACCTCGAGTGAGTTTCGTGTTTCGTTTGCCGATTTGTCGAAAAATTGGCTAGCGCTCTATATTTTATTTTACATAAATTCAATTCATCTTCTTTAGAGACCCTGCAGCCCTTGACCCAGGCCGCGTCGAGTGGATTTTTTCTCTCGACAATATAACATGTTTAAATTATTGGTTAATTTTATCTTTCGGATAAGGAAAGGAAAGTAAATCGGTCGAGGAAAATAAATCGGTCTCATTTGGCGCCCAACGTGGGGCTCGTTGGATAATTTAATTAATACCATTTGTAAAGTTCATAGCATTTGTAAAGTAATTTAATTGAAAACTTTGGTAGAAAGTATTAATAATTAAAGAAATAAATTCAAATAATAACGGCTTCGTAACATTACTGCACCACGTACACGAAATTTGAACGATTCCTTTGTCTAAAGGCACGTTCGGGAAGCGTGATCTCGGCCGCGTCGAAACGTTTTGTTTATGTTACGGCAATAATATCCTTGAGAGGAAAGGTTTCTCTATGTGTCTCTTCCAACTTCCTAATGCTTGTTTCTGAAACTGTACTTCTATATTATATGGTATACTGTGAATTTATATGAATATACATTGTTGATTGATACTTTATAAACTGTAAATCTATGTTTATCAATACTGGTCATAGGGATAGTAATAAATAATTAACGATTGTAGGCGCCAGTTGACGAATGGAGAAAATAGTTCAATTTAAAACATATGTATTTATATAGAGATTAATAGCACAGAAGTAAAACAAAATAAACTTCTTAATCGTTCACGAAATGCGCAAAGGAGTATCGAAATCGCAACGGCACACAGTCCTTCGTGGCCAAAACAAAGCAAAAACAACAAACACTTGTTGTCGCTACGACAGTCCTTCGTCGTACTGCCTCGTATCCATTGCTCATCGATATTCATGATCACTTTTACAAAATATTCTCCGATAGATGGCAATACATATATATATATACAGTATACCTGTTCACCATTTCTGGTGCCTACAGATTCGGCCATTCTGACCCAAAGTTCGTCCTAGAACTTTAATACTACAGCATTATCAAAGAAAAGTATAACTCTACCAAAACACTATATAAAAATTGAAAAATAAAATAAGAAAAGAGAAAAAAAAACTATAACGTAAATAAAAGTCAAGACCGAATCTGCATATATACTTAAATCTATTCGTTATTTATTCTAATCCAGGGTTTCAACTGATCCGACGAAAGAATAGTATTTAATGGTTTTTGAGTTAAACTAAAGCCCGGTATATCAGTAACAACGAATCTATTCTTTTTTAAAACGGCTTTAACTTGATAAGGTCCCTTATATTTTGGGGCAATTTATGATTTGTCCCCGGTGGATGTTCCAAAATTCTCACTAATACTAAGTCTCCTTCTTTATATTGGGTGGGTTTCCTATGTAATTGTGTTAACTGTTCAATAAATATTCATAGTTCTTTATCATTAGTTTGCCGTTGGTCGTAACCTAACAGTAGTTTACTCGGAGTCGTATTTATCGCTCTGTGATAAGTATTATTTAGAACGAATTGAACTTTCCCCAAAACATCTTTCCACTTAGATGGGTTTTCTGTCAATTTTGACAACGTAGATTTTAGGAATCGGTTCACCCGTTCTATTTGACCATTGGCCCAGGGGGAAGCAACTGCAGTCAGTACATGTTTTATTTTTTTTTCCTTTAGGAATGTTGTGAAGTTGTTTGCCGTGAAGGCTGTTCCTCGATCACTAACGATACATTCCGGAAACCCAAAAAAATTAAAAAGATTTATTAAATTACGAATAACTTCTTCAGTCGTGGTGCATTTTGTGGCAAAAAGCCACGTAAATTTTGTAAATGCATCTACGACAGCTAAAATGTATTTGAAACGGTCTGCAGTTCTTTCCAGTGGTCCAAAATGATCCAGAAGCAGCGTATGAAACGGTATCGCAATGTTTTCAATAATTTGCATCTCTCCCTCAGGTTTTCCCTGTGCCAACGAAAAACTTAAATATTTTATACAGTTTTCAATGTAATTCTTAACTCGTAGCTTCAGGCATGGAAACCAATAATGCCCTACAATTCCATGTATGGTCTTATCAATTCCAACATGGCCCATCTCATCATGATAAATTCGAATAAGCCCATTAATCATGTTTTCTGGAACGACAAATAAATTTTTATCGTGGTATCTACGAAAAATTAATTTGTTCGGGAAGTAAAGGTTGATGCGATATAAACTCTCCGTTGGAAGGTAAAACGTCAATTTATTGTAACTCGCAAAGTCTACAACGATTGATATCTCTCAGATCGCTCGTGGGTCTTCGAGGTCGATAGATCGAAATCTGATTTCGCTTCGCCGGGTGACAATCGAAGATACCTCGGACCACCACTCTTCACCCTAGACGCCACCCCCGTCAAGTCCAAGAGGCGCTCTCATTGGCCCCGGTTTTGAGACAAGGCCCAATCAGGGCGCCCCTGCCCTCACGCGTACCCCCACGCAAAGCCCAAGGCCAACTCATGGGTTTTTCCAAGTCCACGGCATGCTCGATCGCTGAGGCTCGGAACTACGCGAAATTCTAAAGACCTCATAAACAGTCACCCCTAGATGGATATTGCCGGCAATATCAGCCATCGACTCGAAACAGCCTCGCTTCGCTAGCATGCCGTAAACTATTGTCACCTTTCGCTGGTTGTCCGCATTGCCCGAATAAAAACATTAAAAACTTATTTCTACGATTTCCCAATATCGATCGCGGTACTAAATTCATCGGCGTATTGTCTTGCCGCTAGAAGTCGAGGAAGCTCCCAAATGACTGCCTGTGCGCATTGTTCGCACTCTATTTCCAAAACATCCAAATTGTACCCTGTGTGTTCCCGACTTACGGGAAGTAAAACATCGTGCGTACTCTCGGTCTCACAAAGAGTATAGAAGACTCTTCCGCACTTCTGCAAGGAATGGCTGGAGGGAATTCGTTACTCGAACAGGCCTCGAGAATTCATGGTTCGTTCCATATAGATCGGCTTTCGGTAAAGCTATCCCACCGCCACTGCTATCCTCGGTTTTACACGAAGATAGCCACACTGATAGTTGGCTAGATAGCGCGAATGCGCTACTAGCCGCCCTCAGCCCTGACGATTCTGCTCCGGATAGCGAGTTGCATACACAAACGCGTCGCGATTACAACCTTCCCGTGAATACCGAAGATGCCCCTGATTTTAATATTCTAGTTTTACGCCGTATAATAAAGAACCTCGGGAATAACCGATCCCCTGGTCCTGACGGCATTGAAGTTCCACCGTTAAAGATTGCCTTCAGCCAATCCCCAAACGCGTTCCTCCAAATCTTTAATGGCTGCCTTAAATTCAGTCTTTTCTCCCCCACATGGAAAACTGGGAAAATCAGGGCTATTCTCAAAGGCACTGATAAACCAGAGACCAATCCATCTTCTTATCGTCCGATATGTCTTCTCCCTGTTCTGGGAAAA
>NC_071976.1:12681621-12723848 GCF_026283585.1 Hylaeus volcanicus
GGAAATTGTTGTTCAGAATCGTCTCAGCTACCCCCCATTTCCGGCTCCTCCCCGACTTTTGGGACACCCTGTATACATAAAACAGGAGAAGTAGTTAATTCTTCTTTTAATTTCGCGAAAGAACGCATACACTCTCTGTTAAATTCAAAATCCACATCCTTTTTCATTAGTGCTTGCAATGACTGTGATTTAATCGAATAATCTTTAATAAATTTTCTAAAATAATTCGTTAACCCTAGGAAACTTCGCAACTCTTTGACATTCTTTGGTTGTGGGAAATCTAATATAGCTCGGATATGCCGCGTACACATGGTAATACCTTCGCTTGTTATTAAATGACCCAAGTATTCAATCTGTCTACTCAAAAATATACATTTCGATAAATTTAATTCTAAATCATATTTCTTCAAACATATCAACACATCTTTTAGTATGTTTAAATTTTCTTCGACTGTAACAGTAGGTATCAAAATATCATCGATATAAATTAAAACTTTGTTAGCTCGAATAAATGAATCTAAAATTTGTAAAACTCGTTTCTGGAACTCTGCCGGAGCCTCCGAGTACCCAAAAGGCATTTTAACAAATTCATATTGCCCAGAAGGGGTGGCAAAGGAAAAATATTTAGTATGTTCAGGATTGATTGCTATTTGGTGAAAACTGTCTTTAAGATCTAGTTTAGTAAAGATTGTCTTACCAGCCAGTTTATCTAATTGATCTTCAATAAGTGGGAACGGAAATTTTTGTGGGTGAATTCTTTGGTTAAGAGGTCTTAAGTCAATATATAACCTCTTCTTACCATTCCTTTTAGATACTAAGACTATCCGGGAACAATAGGACGAGATACTAGGTTTGACGATACCTCTATTTATCAGATTGTCGATAATTTCCTGTAACTCCTCTTTTTCTCTTATAGACATCCGTCTTGGTGCATATCTGAAAAGAGACTGATCTTTCAAGTGAACAGGTACAAAATGACCATCGTCAATTTTTTCTACTTGCATGTTATCGATTTCTTTAAAAGTATTTAATAGTAATTGACAATCTTGTACGTTAATATTCTTATCTAAGTTTTCGACCACGACGTCGTATTTTTCTTTAGCCTCAATCGCGTTAATTGTAAGAATATCTTGCCCTGTTTTTTCATGTTCATCTACATATTCAAAAGCGCATTGATTATTGAAGAAAGTAAATTTAAGATTCGACTGATTTAGAAAATCACGCCCCATAATAACGTCATACTGCATTGTTTGATCGTCGACTACCAGTAAAACGATATCAAACCATGGTTCTTTCAATTTATCAAGAACGATTTGATCGTATATTTTACCATATATTACCAGAGGTGAACCGATAATACCCTTATAACCTATTTCCTTTCTAACCCTTAATAGTTCTAAATTTTTAAAATAGTTTTCATATACCGATTTTTTAACCAAGCTCACAGGACTACCCGTGTCGACTAAAGCATATATTTTTGTATTATTACTTAATCTTCGAATGTATACATAAGGTTTCGCGCCGTTCTCTGTCTGTATCTGGCTAATCTGTGAGGCTGCTTCCTCCTGAGGTGGACTCGTTGCTGCTTCCCTTCCTACGTCACGTTCTCCCATGTAGTGCAACGCGTCCCCTCGTTTGGCTTCTTCTCTTCTCGGGCACGCCGAGCTCAGATGACCAATCTGGCCACATTTGAAACAAGTAGGCCTGGCTGCAATGCAATTCTGCGCTAGGTGGCCCGGTTTTCTGCAAGTGAAACAGACTTTATCTGCCGACGTAATCCCGTTTCGGTTGGGTACCGAAATCGACGCCCTCCGATTTGTAAACTTATTCATAGGCTCCGTTCTTCGTATTTTTACACTATCTTCAGTGATTCTTCTCACATGTTTGATAAAATCTGGAACATTGGTGATCCAAGTGTCTAAAACTAATCGTCGAATGGCAAAGTCTTTGACACCATCTGCCAACAGTTCAATCTTTTCTTTTTCACTAAAAGACAGGAATTGCATTAGATTCAATTTATCCTCTGCATACTCGACAAATTTCTCGGATTGTGACTTCCAAATACGCGCGTTAATTCGGGCCATGGATGTAGTATACGTTTCTTTTCTTTCGAAATAACGTCTGATTTGGAATTTGAATTCCTCACAGGTAGCAACTGATTCTAACGGTTGACGATTATACCAATCTCGAGCGCGACCTTGAAGTTGACTAATGGCTGCCAACAACACCGTGTTATCATCAAAACCATACATACGTGCGACACACGCTATCCTCTCGAGCCATCGCAGGACACATTCCTCTTCCTTCCCACTAAAAGGGGGTATCAGTTTTCCTGTGTACTTTACATGATGCCATGTGCTTGTTGGGTTCCGTTCCACTTCCCTGTTCTGCGCTGAATTCGGCGAAAGATTCCCAAGGACAGGCTCCGTTGATGTCGAGCGTTGCCTCTCGCTCAACACCCGTACGACGGAACGAACAATTTCGTTCACATTGTAATCATTTGTTATTAAATCACTCGCGCCGCCGCGTACTTGAAACGTGGACCCAGCAGCGTTTTCAGGAATAAATAATGCGTTCGCGTTTGGAACCGACTGTCCACCGCTCTCAGAAACACCGGCTGTTGCATCCGTCGACATATCTATCAATTCGCCTTTTCGTTCGTAATAGCTCACAACCCGATCGAATACGCTGGAACGAGATCCCTTCGCGCCAAGATTTAAAGAGTCTGCCAGACTACGTAAATCAGTAATGTCTAATTTTTCGAGATCCGAACGAAGCATTACGCGCTATAAATTCTCATTGTCTGAGACGCAAATCCGCATGTGCGTATAATCCGAAAAGCACGTATTTTTCAATTAAAGATGGCTTCCGCTTCCGGCACAATCTCAACGACCAAAGGACCACGCGGTATACCAATATGTCTTTCCTTTTCCGGAATTTTCTCGAACAAATGCTCGAATACTACCGCACTATTTCACGCACAACCGAAGTTCCTTTTCGCCATGCTAAAACAGATCAAAACTGTCTCGAAACTCCACTTAACCGAACAATCGTATCAGATAATTGTTACCGCGTAGGAATATCTTTATCCTACTTTTGAAATAAAGTACTGTAGGCGCCAGTTGACGAATGGAGATAATAGTTCAATTTAAAACATATGTATTTATATAGAGATTAATAGCACAGAAGTAAAACAAAATAAACTTCTTAATCGTTCACGAAATGCGCAAAGGAGTATCGAAATCGCAACGGCACACAGTCCTTCGTGGCCAAAACAAAGCAAAAACAAAAACACTTGTTGTCGCTACGACAGTCCTTCGTCGTACTGCCACGTATCCATTGCTCATCGATATTAATGATCACTTTTACAAAATATTCTCCGGTAGATGGCAATATACAGGGTGTCCCAAAAATGTTGGAGTTCCTTGAAAAGGGTGGTCCGGGAGGTGATTTGAAACAACTTTTTCCTTTGCAAAACTGTCGGATGGGGCTTCATTAAGCAAATATTAACAAAAAACCCCGACCAATCAGAGCGCGCGCATACCGTTGGAGCGGCCGTGCTAGCGAAGGCTACGCGCTAAGCGGCCGCGCTCGGACGCGAACAAGTGACCTGACATGCATCGAAGGAAACTGTGTAGCGTAGCAAATGAAAAAGACGTAACAAATAAAATTAAAGTTTTGTCATGTCTTGTTTGTCATTTAAAGCGAGTAAAGAATAAAAGGTAAATCGAAAAGAATCATGTGTGACGTAAACTTTACTGAACGTTACTATTAACACCAACAGTTATTATTTTCCGTTACATTGCCTATTTGTTTATGCGTTATTTGAAAATGAAATTTACGTATTTCTTGTTTTCTTAGTTCAAATAATTATTTTCGCTTTTGCTTAAAGAAAACTGTGCATTCGTCTTTTTACGTTACACATGATTCTTTTCGATTTACCTTTTATTCTTTACTCGCTTTAAATGACAAACAAGACATGACAAAACTTTAATTTTATTTGTTACGTCTTTTTCATTTGCTACGCTACACAGTTTCCTTCGATGCATGTCAGGTCACTTGTTCGCGTACGAGCGCGGCCGCTTAGCGCGTAGCCTTCGCTAGCACGGCCGCTCCAACGGTATGCGCGCGCTCTGATTGATCGGGGTTTTTTGTTAATATCTGCTTAATGAAGCCCCATCCGACAGTTTTGCAAAGGAAAAAGTTGTTTCAAATCACCTCCCGGACCACCCTTTTCAAGGAACTCCAACATTTTTGGGACACCCTGTATACATACAGGGAGCTCCAAAAGTATGGAAACAGTCAAATATTTCCAAAATGAAACATTTGTGAGAAAAATGGTTTAGAGAAATGTTTTAGGGTTTCAAAAATTCTGTTGAACGATCGTGTCCGTTTGACCTTCAAAGGATCGGTCAAAGTCACGTCAAGGTCAACATGATTTTTTTAATGGAATACCTCATTTTTTATCATGCACTGTGAAAACTGGCTATGAGACCTTCTCAAAACACTAGTTTAAAACATTTTTTTTATTCGCGATAGATGGCGCTGTAATCGGAAATCGGGAAGTTCCTTCTGTCGCCCGTAAAGGGTCGCACACAAAATAAACATGAATAGCTATATGAATTAAGCGAGCAACAAGGACCCCACTCGTTAAATTTGTAATAATTGTTATATATGATCTTTGAACTTCTTCCGTTAAATAATAAGTTTTTTCTTGGGTAACATTCTGTGTGACTTCTTCATTACTTACCTCTTCTTCTTGTATCTGCAGCTGTGGCAGATGACACGATGGTTCATTTACCTCCCATGGCCGAAACATTGTTTCTTAATTTAATAAACACGTTAGTACCGTACTGATTGCCTGACTGAAAATGAAGGTTTGGGTTCGAGAGCTGTCTACTTATTGAAAATACTGTGGTAGGTAGGATACTTTAGAGCCGCGACACCCCTGTCGTCCTACGGATCAGTTACCTCAGCCAATAAAGCAATAATTACTGTGGGATTTATTGAGGAAAGTATGTATTCGGTGATTAAAATACTTTATTTTGTTCAGTAATCGTTATAACTCTTTAACACAACTCTTAATACTAAACTTTTAATAAATTCTGTAAACTCGTAATTGCTCTTTAAAACTCTCTTTTTAAAACGGACTCGCTGTCAGCTGTTTCGTTTCTTAAATACTAATATTCGCAGGTCATCGCACTTACATTCTATCGCACTCACCCGCTCTCACACTCTCTCTCACACTCATCCTTACGGCCGTTGCCGTACACAATGACTAAATCGTATCGATAATGAATACTACGCGTCGCGGATAAAGCCTCGCAACTTGTTAATTTAATAGAATAATAACTCGAGCGGTAAAGTTATTATGTTGTGGGATCGTTACACTGGCTAGGATTGGTGATTTCAAAGTAAAGGTTTGATGATTGATTTTACAGACTTTTAAGTTTACACAAAGAGTATATATTCAAAATAACTATACTAATTACAGGTGTCCAGTGTCGTGTTGTCGCGGTTAGTGTATGAAGTTAAAATTACCTAAGTGTTGCGCGGTGTTGACGCACTGGCGATGCGGGGGTCGAGAGTACTTTTATGGCCGTAATAGATTTTAAAACCGTCTTCGCGGATCTATATGGTAACGATGATCGAAAGGAACTGAAGCCCGATCTCACTAGAGTACTACTCTACAGACGATCAATGTGTCTCTAACGAGTAACTCTTTCGGACTAGCCCACGAGCAACGAAAATCGTGGGTTTATATACCCCTAAATGTTGGTGGGGAACCGCCAGTGATTTCCATATTAGGAAATTTGACGGTTAGGATTTTCGTTGCTCTGAGGTCGGCAGCTGTGTGCCCTGGGAAAAGGGTAGATTAGAAAGTATCCCACGCAACGCGAGTCAAAGATGATATTAAGAGGATGCAGCTGCAGGATGCACTCCAGTGAGACCGAGCTCCAAATTCCAGAAGGGTAGATAAAATAAGATTAATGAACGCGAGCTTCTAAAAACGGAGAGTTTCTGTATACGTAACAACATATTCATCCAATAAAAGAGATTGAATCTCATTTTAATATTTAAATATACATATGATGTTTATTCTAGATTTAGAAAAAAATATTTTTTTTTAAGTATAAAATGATAATTTATTCGATATTTAGAATGGAATATTTTTTCTCAAATATAAAATACATATTTAATTGATATTCATAACAAAATATTTTTTCACGAATATAAAATATATATTCATCTGATATTCAAATTCCCACCGAGGTAAAAAGAATTAAAATAACTTGTTTTAATTGAATCCAATCACAAGAAATAAAGTAATAAAAGTAAAATCTATGAATAAATGAAACACAATATAAAATTTGATTTAATTTTTTTTTGAATCTCTTAATTTTCAAGATTTATTCAACATTGCCCGAATATTCAATACGCATCTTCTAAACATAAATTTTACATTATCCGAATATGTTTTAAGCGATTCTTTTAAAATATTTATGGGAAATTAGAAACATTAATAATGGATTTTTCAGGATATGTAGGTATCAGTTTTTATTAATTTGTATTAAACTTCTTTATTTTTATAAATGAAATCAGGGTGTATATAAAAATTATTGGTCACCACTTTCAGGGGTTATTGTACACATCTGGATCGGTGGACATTTGCAAAAAAAACCGTCCTCAAAATCCATTATGTCCTCGAAATTTAAGGCCAAAGTTTTTTTCAATTAAAAAAAATTCTACTCGAGGAGTAGGTAAAAAGCTTCAAAGGAGCCACATGCCGGAGACGAACCGATGTCGCGTAGAAAATTGTTAAAGTTTTCCAAATTCTTGATAGCGCGGATCAACTCTACGGGGCGCTGCAGTGGCGCCGAGGTTTTTTTTTTCTTTTTTTTATATACGTGGAGAAATGCGTTTACGCACGACCCCTCGAATGGAGGGGGTAGTGTGGGACTCGCCCCTCAGAAGGAGGGAAATACCCACTAAAATTCCACGGTGGCCGGCCTCTGCGCTTTGGGGAGGGACACTGGGATCTCTTTCGAACACTACTGGTGCCCCCCCTCCCCCCGCGCCTTCTCCCCTTGCAATGGAGAGTGCTATCCCTAGTGGGGAGCGCAATCCCTACCCACCTGGCTGCGGGCGCCACTACCCGCAGTCACACCTGTCCTTTTTAGTCGCCTCTTACGACAAGCAGGGTTTACTGTGAGCGTATTCTTGTTCCCCGCCACACAGGGTAAGGCGCCACCGGGGGGTCACACCCCAACGGCGCTACTGCTGGGCCTGGGTTTTAGTGTAGACCGCCGGCGTTACTGCACAGCGGTCCCCCCTTGCCCAGCGATCCCACGGGCAACAGAGGGCGAGCCCAGTGTTGGGCTCACCGCTCATGTTCCGCGGGAATGCTTCCATCGGCCGGACCAGGTGCTGCGCTCTCCGGCCGGAGGAGGAGAGGAACTCAGCGGGGGCCAGCCCCACTGGCAGCAGCGGGCGCAGCAAGCAGCCGCCGTCCCGCCACGCGCCTCTGTCCAGGACCTCTCGTCCTCGACCATCGACGAAATGACAGCCGGGAGCGAAAGGTCCCACCCAACAACTTGCTGAAGCGCCCGCCTCTCTGTCGAGAAGGCCGGGTACTCCTGGAACATATGCTGGGCCGAATCTACCTCGGCTCCGCACTGGTGGCACACGGCTATCGCCTTCGCACCCACCTTTTCCAGATACTCACCGAAACAGCCATATCCGGTGAGCACTTATGTGAGCCGATACGACAGCCAGCCACGCCACTCTCGTAAAGTTAGCGCCGTCACTTCTCACGGGCGATCCGTCGGGCTCGACGCCTCCACTTCTCGACCGCACCATCCGGCGGGGCGGCACCACTCTGGCGAAGGGTTTGCAGACGTCGATATATATCGGCGTCCGCCTCCGCCTGAAGATCAAACGGCACCACCCCCGCCAGGACGGCAGCCGCCTCGTGGGATATGGTGCGGTATCCCCTCACGACCCTGATGGCCATGTGCCTTTGCACGCGGCGCAGCAGCATCCGGCTTCGCCGACGGGTCATCAGGTCGCCAGCCCACACGGGCGATCCGTACAGAGCCATTGACCGCACCACTTCCACGTAAAGGCGGCGCACCCTCTCCTCCGGACCCCCGAGGTTGGGCATTAGACGACCCAGTAGGGTCGCCACGCCCTGGACTCGGGGGACCAGGCGGTCGAAATGAGCCTCGAAGCGCCAGCAGCTATCCAGTTCAATGGTGGGCGTTACCAACTCGGATGCAGGGGTGGGGCGTCCGCCACGACAGAGGCAGTCCGTGAAACAGGACCGCCTCCGTTTTCTGCGGCGAGATCGTCAGTCCCAATGCCCGGATCCTGGCGACGACGATCGCCATCGCCATCTCCGCCAAGCGGATGAGCCCCGTCCCAGGGCGTCCCGTCACAATGATCAGCGTGTCGTCTGCATAGCAGACAACGCTGACACCGGACGGGAGCAGCCCGTGGAGTACCGAATCGTACCCCAGGTTCCATAGCAGGGGTCCTAAAACAGACCCCTGGGGCACGCCCCGGTTGACACACCGATACACCGGCCTCCGTCATGGTCGGAAAACTCGATCCACCTGTCCGACATGTAGTCCCCCAACACGACCCGCAAGTAAGTAGGCACTTCATGATCTTGAAGCGCCTCCCGGATCGTGCCCCAGCGCAGAGTGGTAAAGGCGTTGGCAATGTCAAGGCTGATCGCCAACACCACATTGCCCCGGGAGACCGCCCGGCCCGCGAGAGCGCGTACGTGGTCGATCGCGTACTGGCAGTCCGCCAGTCCGGGACCACCATCGAACAGGATCCCCGAAAGGCGGGCAGCGAGCACACGCTCGAAGAGTTTGCCCGCCTCGTCGAGGAGACAGATCGGCCGATACGCGGAGGGATCGCCAGCGGGCTTTCCCTTCTTCGGGACGAGTACCATCCGCGCCCGCTTCCACTGGAGCGGGACCCGCCCTGACTGCAGGCAGCCGTCAAACAGCCACCTGAGTCGGGACCCGAGGACGCGCAGGGCCAAAGTCAGCACTCGGCCGTGGATGCCGTCGGGCCCCGGCGCCGTGTTCTTGGCTAACAGGCGCCGGACGGCCGCCGCGAGCTCCTGTGGCGTAACCCCCATATCGGCGGTCCAATCGCTCGGAACCGCCGGCCCGGGCGGCGGCGCGAACTTCTCCGGATCCATCGGGAAGAGGGCATCGACGACGCGCCCGAGCACGTGGGGGTCGAGGGACTCCGTGACCGGAGGCGCAGCCGGCCGCATGCGCCCCAGCACAGCGCGGTACGGCCGCCCCCACGGATCATGGTCCAGAGTCCCGAAGAGCTCTCCCCAGGCCCGCGAATTGGCTCGACCGATGGCTCTTTGAAGATCTACCGTCGCCTGACGGTAGACCCCGTAGAGATCGACCTCCCTCGCCAGGTCACGATCGCGTCTCCGACGGGCCCTGGTGAAACGACGCCGCACCGCGCTGCACACAGCTCGCAACGCGGCTATCTCGTCACTCCACCAGTAGGTCTCCCGTCTCGGGGGCTTCCCAGTCCGGGGCATGGCGGCATCACACACCGCCGTCACAGCCTTCCGGAACCGTTCAGCCTCCTGATCGATGCCGGCGATCACTCCGGCCGGTTCCTCGGGCCAGGCCTCAGCGAGGGTTGCCGCCATCAGCGCGTCATCATCTAGGCGCTTCAGCGCCCATCGACGGCGTGGCCGGCGCGTCGGCCGACGCAGCACGGGGTGGTACTGCGGGGCGGCGGAAACATCGAACACGATGTAGCGGTGGTCGCTAAGCGACTCCACTTCTTCCGCCACCCTCCACCCGAACACGAGGCGCGCGGCGGCAGGCGTCGCCCACGACAAGTCGACGATCGACTCGCCCTGCCACCGCACGCAAGTGCTTACCGACCCCCGGTTTAGTAGACGAAGGTCCGCGCTCGCCGCCCACTCCAGCACGCCCCCCCCCCTCTCGCATCAGTTCTGGGGCTGACCCAGACGGTGGACTTCGCATTGAAGTCCCCCAGGACCAGTACTGGACGGGATGAATTACGAAACAAAAGTTCCGATATTCCGTCCAGCAACCTATCGAAGGACGCAAGGGGGAGGCTCGGCGGAGCGTACACGTCGACAACAGCCCAGCGCCCGTACGTCGCCGCGACAAAACTCCGCTCCCGAGTAACAACATTCAAGGGCACGGTTCCGTAGCTCACGATCGCCAGGGAGCTCAGCGCGTCCGCCACCCAATCAGGGCGGTCCCGGACGCGATACGGCTCCGCGGCAACGGCCAACCCCACACCCAATTCGGCACGGCTGTGGACGAACAGGTCCTGTGCACATGCCGAGTGGTTGAGGTTGATTTGGAGGATACGAATCCGGGGCATGAATTCTAGGCCGTATCCATGTCCTCCCCAGGGCCGGCTCCTCCTTCACACTCTGCGGGCGCTTGTGTCCGCGGCTCCGCCACCGTCTCATTGACCGGCGTCGCCGGCCCCGACGATCTAGGCCCCGCGGGAGCCCTCCTTCCCCGCTTCGGAGGGGCACAGCCCTTGGCGCCCAACCGGTGATTGGCCGGCCTACCGATGTCGGCGCACACCGGGCAGCTTGGAGGCGCCGCGCAGTCCCGGGCCCTGTGGTCGATGCCACCACACAGGTAGCACCTGGCACTGCGGTCCACCTCGCAGGGGCACTTTTGCAGCACGTGCCCAAGCTCGAGGCACTTGTAACACCTCAGGGCACGTGCTGCCAGGGCCTCCACCCTAGCGGACGTCCATCCGACAACAAGACGGCCGGACGCCAGGATCCGCCCCACATCTAATGGTAATACCATTTCTATGCAGAGAGTAGCTGCTGTAATACCGACATGTCGAATCGGAGAGGTCACATGCCGTGTCTACCCCCTTAAGGGGGTATGCGGCAGCGGACGAAAACTAGATGGAGCTGCTTGTTATAGCCATACAGTATAGTTTGTTCTCAACAACATATACTGTATACTTCTTCCTTGAGGGATTCTGAATGTTCAGCGTAGTAAGTAGTAGTATTCTGTTCCACGCTGCGTATTACGTTTGTGTAATGCGGTCACACTTCACCATCGCACGTGCGTATACAAATAGGAGCTTTTTTTGCAAATGTCCACCGATCCAGATGTGTACAATAACCCCTGAAAGTGTACACCCTGATTTCATTTATAAAAATAAAGATGTTTAATACAAATTACTTTTTGAGTTGATACTAATTGAATATTAAAACTGATACCTACATATCCTGAAAAACCCCTTATTAATGTTTCCTATTTCCCATAAATATTTTAAAAGAAACGCTTAAAAAATATTCGGATAATGTGAAATTTATGTTTAAAAGATGCGTATTGAATATTCGGGCAATGTTGAATAAATCTTGAAAATTATGAGATTCAAAAAAAAATTAAATCAAATTTTATATTGTGTTTCATTTATTCATAAATTTTACTTTTATTACTTTATTTCTTGTGATTTGATTCAATTAAAACAAGTTATTTTAATTCTTTTTACCTCGGTGGGTATTTGAATATCAGATGAATATATATTTTATATTCGGAAAAAAATATATTGTTACGAATATTAAATAAATATGTATTTTATATTCGGGAAATAATATTTTGTTGCGAAAATCAAATGAATATCTATTTTATATTCGTGAAAAAATATTTTGTTATGAATATCAATTAAATATGTATTTTATATTTGAGAAAAAATATTCCATTTTAAATATTGAATAGATATTCATTTTATACCTAAAAAAAAGTATATTTTTTTCTAAATCTAGAATAAACATCATATGTATATTTAAATATTAAAATGAGATTCAATCTCTTTTATTGGATGAATATGTATTCAATATTTTGTGCTACTAGGGTATGTAAACCTGACACCCAACTGCCAAAAAATTAACTTTTTTTTTACGGAAAATGATAGTATTTCGTTTCGATTTTAGTATTAGGTTGTTACAATTTTTTTTCATTTATTAATTGATGAAACTACAAACTGTTACGAGCCGGAGGGGGCGGCTGCGTAGTCGGGGCTTTCTATTGGAATATGGTTTTTTGTTAATGGCTTGACCAGTGTTGTTAGGTAACACTGGGTGCCTTGAGGAAGTAGACGCGGAGACGAATCTACGTATGCCTAACGTGGGGAGCTCCAGGAGGTTGGTTATCGAGGACGAACCCACGAATGGCTAACGTGGGGAGCCGCAGGAAATGTTAGTATTAGGCTTCGTAACAGTTTTTTATGTACCTCGAGCGGCAAAGGTACACCTTTGTGGGTACTGGACTTGGTATTATAATTGATCAACACTAATTAAAAATGATAATATATATATTCTGATATACACCGGGACATACAATTGTTATAAGAGTAATTGTCGAGGTGTACTAATGGTAAGTTAATGTTACAAATTTGAACTAAGTTGAAAATATAGTTTCGATTCCGCGAAGCTAGAATCTAATCTTTCTCGGTTTTCACGAACGCGAGCAAAGGGGGGACGACTACAACGATAAAATAAATGCCTAACAGTAGACTACGTACTGTATGGTTAATATTTGCTCGAAGGGGACTTGAACCCGATCTCACTAAGTTTCCTCGTGTAGAAATATCGTAAGAGGACGCACAGACGTGTACGGAACTCTTTCTAGACTTTGACTAGACCCGATATGCCTTCGTCGTCACCCCTTTTATACCCAAAAATCATAGGCCAAGGGGTGGCGGGGAAGTATATTACACGATTCCGAGATTTCTGTGGGACTACACCCTAGCTTCGCATTGGTCTCGAATTCCTATGCCTACGCGAAGAATACCGGGTGCGCACATCCGACTCTAAATAAGGAAATTTAGGACGGGAACGTAACATCTCCCCCCCTAAGATGAAACATCGTTTATTACGATGCTTTCCCAATTTGGAGTTGGATGTGTACCGAAATTATAACTAATTATAAAAAGAAAAAAAAGACACTAATAATAATAAGAGGAAAAGAAAAAGAAAAGAAAAATAATAAGTAAATAAGAAAATGCTTCTAAATGTTGACTATATGTACGAAACGGAACTATTGCGGTGTAGTGTGCGTGTTGTATGTGTATATGTAGGCACTTAACTGTGGGGTTTCTTCGGTTGTAGTCCTGGGTGGTGTTGCTATGGCCGGTTCGGTTGTCTGTGGTTATGTCAATGGTTGGGTTTACGTGGATCCTTCTCCTCTTTTTTAAAGAGTCTCCGGGTGTCCAAGATTTAATGTTGTTGTCCGTGATGTGGGATAACCTTAAGGTCGGTAGTTTTTCGAAATATAAACCCGTATTTTGTTTGAAGGTAATTAATTCAATGTTGTCCGTAGCGTCCAATCCTGTAGCCAAACCGACGAACAGCAACAGCGTCACATTTCGAACCATGATTCGTTATCTGGAAGGACAGAGGTTGGGTGTTATTTAGAGTATGCAATTTTTAATTTATCCTGATGTTTTCTAATAACTTTATCTGTTTCTGTTTTTAATACTACGTTATTTAGATCTGTTACGTCTATTACTTCATATGGTCCGACATAATGAGGATCTAGTTTGCTTCTGGGTTCCTTTAATACATAAGCGTAATCACCAATTTTGAATTGAACTGGTTTTGCGTGTCTATCGTAGTAGCGTGTAGATCGTTCCTTTGCAGTGTTTAAATTGTCTGCTACCATGTTGCGAATTCCGGTTAATTTTGTAATCAAATTGGTGAGGTAAATTCCATATGTTTCCAAATCATCTCCCTCAGGAAACGAACTTGGTAATCGTGCTGGCTTTCCAAAAATAAGTTCATATGGGGTAAAATTTGTAGCTTCATGAACGGATGTGTTGTATGACAGCATTGCAAATGGTATGTATAGGTCCCAATCTTGGTACGAATCCATGTAGTGTTTCAAACATTCTATGAGTACGATGTGGCTTCTTTCCAGAGAACCATTGGTTTGTGGTCTGTATCCTGATGTAGTAACTTGCTTGATTTTGAAGATTTCTCCCAAATGTGTCATAACTTTGCCCATAAAACTTGTTCCTTTGTCCGTTAGAATTTCACGGGGTGTTCCGAAAATTGAAATGAAATGTCTTGCAAATCCATCTGCTATGGTTGTAGCTTTGATGTTTGGTAATGCAACGGCTATGCAATACTTCGTCAAGTTGTCCTGTATGGTTAATATGTGTCGGTTTCCACTGAAGGTTTCAGGTAACGGTCCAACGGTGTCCATGGAAATTTTATCAAATGCTTCTAATGGCGTGTCTGTGATCAACATCGGTTGTCGGGTTTTTGCTCTCACTAATTTCTGCTCTTGACAGCTTTTACATTTTCTGATGAATTCTTGGATCTCGTTTCTCATTCCTGACCATGAATATTTTGCTCGTATGCGTCTGTAGGTTTTGGTTACACCTTTGTGTCCTCCAAGTAGACTGCTATGTAGTTCTTCTATTATTTGTTTCCTAATGTCCTCAGATGGTAGTTTTGTTGTTCCCAGGCATAGAGCGATTTCTATATTAGTATTTTTAAATACTTCAGTTATAAGGGCTTGATACTTTTGAACGGTAGGACGATCCTGTTTCCTAAATATTGATAAGCGAATGGCTGTTGTTCCTGTTTTTCTAAGAGCGATTCTTAAGTTTTGTAATGATGAAATAATATCTTCTTCCTTGATTTCCTCCCAATAATGTTGAGTAACAAAGGTAGTAAAAATCTTATATTGTTGTATGGTCGTGGCAATCACTTGTCCTTTCTTTGGATTATTGTTTTTGAGGCTATTTGTTTCGAGGTAACCAATGTCTGCAAGCATTCTACCTCCAAGGTTGTTCAAATGACAGTCTGCAGATGTTAGGTGTGCGTAATTTGTTTTTGTGGCAATGAGGGTTTCTTCAGATGTTGTTAGTTTAAAAGGACCGTGATTATACTCTTCTTCTTCCGAGGATGTATCTTCTAAATAGTGCGAGGGTGATGAAGAGTCAACAGATGAATCATAGCAGGTTGGTATGATACTGCTAAAGTGTGCCGGGGTGTTTGTATGAGGTTGTATATCAGGCGGAGACTGCACCCTCGTAGGCTATAAAGGTGGTTGTAATCCTTGGCCATAAGGTGTGTCTACTGGTTGTAAAGGAGTTCCAGATGGTTCAACAGTTGCAAGTGAATGTATCTCTCCTGCAGGTCTTATGGGAATTTGTCCGTTTCCCTCTTCGTCAAAGGATATTAAGTTTTCGCTATTTGATGGAGTTTCAGAAAGATTTGGAGGTGATATCAAATTATTATTGGTTTGCGTGGAATGCGCGATTGACATAAATGGAGTGTCTGGACGTGAGTCGTTTTCTACATTCCAAAGATTTTGAGCGGAAGTAGTTGGAAGTGGAGATCGTATGATTGGCGTAAATTTGTCTGTTGAATCTCGATGTATCTTCCTTCTTCTGATTCGAGGTTGAAGTTGAGGTGTGTTTGGTTCCTCATCCGTACTGCTGATTGCGTCCATGTATACGGGTCTTTGTTTGCGATCTCAATGCAATTCACGGATGCGTTGACCAATACTGTCTGGTGGTGGATCCTGTTTTGGAATTTGTATTTTGAATTCCTTATCTTCTCGTGGAATTAACGGCAGACAGATCTTAGGAGGGTTTCGAGACAGAGCGTCTGCGTTTTTGTTTATTTTCCCAGATTTGTGGACGACGTCGTACTCGTACTCCAAAAGTCTGAGTTTCCATTTCACTAAGCGTGAAGTGGGGTCCTTGACTGAATGTAACCAAACTAGGGGTCGGTGATCGGTAACAAGTGTGAATCTTCGTCCGAAGACATATGATCGGAAATACTGCACGGCATATACCATGGTTAGACATTCGTTTTCTGTTGCTGAATAATTTTTCTCGGCTGAATTTAAACTTCAACAAGCGTAAACAATTGGCAAATCTTGTCCTATTTCTCCTTGGCTTAGAACTGCATCAATTGCATAGTCTGAAGCATCTGTGGTGATAATGAACGGTCGTTCAAAATCAGGATATTGTAAAATTGGCTGTGTACGGAGTTCGTTGCGTAAAAGTTCAAAACTATTTTGTTGTTCTTCGGTCCATTTGAAAGGAGTTCCCTTTCCTAATAACTGGACTAGAGGTTTTGCCTTAATAGAATAATCCTTGATGAACCGACGATAATATCCAGTCAGTCCCAAGAACTGTTGCACATTCCTCTGTGTTTTTGGAATTGGAAAATTTTTAACAGCTTGTAGTTTTCGAGGATCTGGTTTGACACCATCGGCAGATAAAATATGTCCTAAATAAGTAACCTCCTTGCGTAGAAATTCGCACTTATTAGTTTGTAGGGTAAGATCGTATTCTCTGAGGCGATTTAATAATTTTCTTACTTTAATCTCATGCTCGCGAAGCGATGAAGAGAAAACAATCATGTCCTCTATGAATACAAGTACGTTTTCCAGTACTGATGTTACACGGTTCATTAGACGTTGAAAGGTTGGTGGTGCATTTTTCAAACCAAAAGGCATGCGAACAAATTCATAATGTCCATGTGGAGTGGTAAATGCGGTTTTTGGTGTGTCCTTAGGATCCATTTCAATCTGATGAAATCCATTTGCCAGGTCAAAAATTGAAAAATATTTTGCTCCACCTAGTTTGTCCAAAATTTCTGGAATGTTGGGTAACGGAAATTTGTCACCTATTGTTTTTTCGTTTAATGCACGAAAATCGATTACCATTCGCCAACGTTTGTTACCATCGGCGTCAGGTTTCTTTGGTACAACCCATAAAGGTGAATTGTACGGGGAGTTTGATGGTTTGATGATCCCCTGTGATAATAGAGCTGCAACTTGACGTTGTATCTCTTCTTGATGTATCGGTGGATACCGGTACTGCCGAGTATTAATCGGGATGTCGTCTCTTGTATAAATAAAATGATAGAAATTCGGAACCTTGCTCAGGTTATCCCCAGGTAGATAGAATCTATCTGAAAATTCCCTGATTATTAAAGACACGTACTGGCGTTCTTCAAGTGATCGGTCCTTAGAAGATCTTGAATTCGTGTAGTTCTGTCTTCCTGCGATTCGTTTTCTAGATATGAAAAAATGGGATCTTCATCCGAAGAGTTAAAAATCTCGTAGAGATAAATGTGTTGCGGTTCTATATCAATTTCGATGTCCTCCTCCCCAGTGTTTGTGGCGAGGACATAGCAAGTTCCATCGTGGTTGTAAACTGCTGCTTCTCCGATATAGACTTGTTCAGGTGTCTTAATCCGAGGCAAATATCCTTCTGCAACTCCTCCATTTGCAACTGGAATTGAAATTTGCAAAGCTGTTCGTCCTAGTAGACGATGTTTGATAGGTAATCGTGGGTGTAATTCCATGTCCTCAGCGTTGCTGAAGAATATAGGTTTGGTAGGTCGATTACGTGTTACCACTGTTTTATGGTAATAAGAAATTTCAGCTCCTTTCTGCAGTAAATATGGGCTTCCTATAAGTCCATCAGCAGGAATTGATAAATCTTTAACAACGTAAAACTCTGAAGCAGATCCGTTGATCTGTAGCGTCGTGGTTCCCAGAGTTCGGATTGTTGTCGATGACAGACCAGCAATTTTAAGTTCCTCCCTGGAGGTGATTTCTGCTTTTTCCCCCAGTGAATGAAGAAAAACTAAATTGACGGAAGCTCCTCCATCAATTAGAAATTCTCCCGTTCCTTTCTCCAATTCTGGAACCTTGACCCTAATACGCGGGGTTGGTGCTTCCTTGAGCCTTCTCCCTGGTTCTGATCGGCAAATCGGACGGTCAACCTGCGATCTTGTTTGTGTTCGCTCACCACATCGCCGTTGGGGTGAGCGCGATTGGAGTTTACAGACCTCCTCAGATTTGAAGGTGAAGATTTGTTTCTTGACCCACGTTGATAACGGGGTTGATATTCTTCATTTCGAGGTGGTTCCTCGCAATGCCTTATGTTATGTCCAAATAGTACTGCAATTTTTGCAGTAAAATTGGCGATCTGGAGAGCGTGGACAGCTGTATTTACGCAAGGTTAAAGCTGTAACACGTGAAGGATGTCGTTGGAATTCGAAGTCTGATTCTGAGCCAGATGTGCTGCGATCCCTTGGTCTTAGACGATGAAGTGACGGTGACTGAGGGTAAACACTCTGACGTTCACACTCTCTTGAACGACTCCTGCTGTGAAAATCCTCTTCACTGCGGCGACTCGGCGAGTCCTTTTCCCGAATCTGTCGACGATTTTTCAAACGACGTTCTATTTGGAGCACCGCTTCGTAGGCCTCTTCTAATGTTTTAATCTTTCTATCCAGACCGGCGATCCTACAAGCTATTCGCTCTGGTAATCCTTCGATGAAGTTTTCCAAAATGTCCTTCTCCATTTCCTGGAGAATTTGATCCGGATTGGCTGGATACCTTTCACGAATCACGATACGTGAGCAGTGGCCAAGTTGGCTGACTCTGTCAATGTATTTCCTCAGCGACTCGTCCTCTCCAATTTTAAGACGCGATACTTCGGCTTGGAAATATGCCAAATTCTTCCTAGGTGCGCACCGTTTTTTGAGATATTGTAACAATTGTGTTACATTATTAAAACTTTTATCTTGAATACTGATCCGTGCCAGGCCAGTGGGTTACTGCTATACTCAGATATTCTGTCTCCGAGTTCTCTAGTATCAACGCGAGTCCGTTGTCTACTCTTTGCGCGAAAACCGACAAGGGTATATTCTCGCCGTTAAAGATAGGGATCGGCGCGGTAGCAAATTGAATGCAATTACGCTGTGTCAATAAGGCAATTGAATTAGCCATTGACATGGTCAGATTCGCAACGTCTTGAGCAGAAAGCGTGGCTTCAGATGTACTCAATTTGACGTTGAAACTATACAAACAATTATAATAAAAGTCCAGATACTTCCACGGTATTCGAAATGGATGTTATCAGTGGAATCCCACCGCTGTCACCAGTTTTCTGTTACGAGCTGAAGGGGGCGGCTGCGTAGACGGGGCTTTCTATTGGAACATAGTTTTTTGTTAATGGCTTGACCAGTGTTGTTAGGTAACACTGGGTGCCTTGAGGAAGTAGACGCGGAGACGAATCTACGTATGCCTAACGTGGGGAGCTCCAGGAGGTTGGTTATCGAGGACGAACCCACGAATGGCTAACGTGGGGAGCCGCAGGAAATGTTAGTATTAGGCTTCGTAACAGTTTTTTATGTACCTCGAGCGGCAAAGGTACACCTCTGTGGGTACTGGACTTGGTATTATAATTGATCAACACTAATTAAAAATGATAATATATATATTCTGATATACACCGGGACATACAATTGTTATAAGAGTAATTGTCGAGGTGTATTAATGGTAAGTTAATGTTACAAATTTGAACTAAGTTGAAAATATAGTTTCGATTCCGCGAAGCTAGAATCTAATCTTTCTCGGTTTTCACGAACGCGAGCAAAGGGGGGACGACTACAACGATAAAATAAATGCCTAACAGTAGACTACGTACTGTATGGTTAATATTTGCTCGAAGGGGACTTGAACCCGATCTCACTAAGTTTCCTCGTGTAGAAATATCGTAAGAGGACGCACAGACGTGTACGGAACCCTTTCTAGACTTTGACTAGACCCGATATGCCTTCGTCGTCACCCCTTTTATACCCAAAAATCATAGGCCAAGGGGTGGCGGGGAAGTACATTGCACGATTCCAAGATTTCCGAGGGACTACGCCCTAGCTTCGCATTGGTCTCGAATTCCTATGCCTACGCGAAGAATACCGGGTGCGCACATCCGACTCCAAATAAGGAAATTTAGGACGGGAACGTAACAAAACGAAATACTATACCTTTCCGTAAAAAAAGTTAATTTTTTAAGTTAGGTCCCACGTTTATATAGCTTACAAGGAGACATCGCCTAGTGTCCCCCGAATTATTTAATCAAATTTTTTTCATATGTAAAGAAGGGTATGTAGGACAATCTCTGCAAGTGAGAAGGCGCGACTCTCTTTCGTTTTCGAGAAATAAATTTGTAAAAATAGCTAAATTTTGATTGACGAGTGTCAACCGACTATAAGAACCAGAGATATTATAGAAGCAGCGTGGCACAATCGATAGAGTGCCATGTTGCAAAGTCGATCTTTTGCGCTGAAAGCGGTTACGATCCCGGTAGGAGTCACTTACTTTTTTTTTTTACTTTTTCTTCCGTTTGTATCATGTTTTGTTATGGAAACTACATTTTTATATATTAAGATTATTTTTATACAATATTGTGCAATTTTTGTTTTTTATCGCATTGAAAAAGAAGTCAGAAAAAAGAAGGAAGAAAAAAAAGAAACGAAAAAAAAGAAAGAAAGATAAGGAAAAAAAAAGAAGAAAGATGTTGTGCAATGTTTGTTTAATATAATTAAATTGTTATTTACAAATTATAATGACGTAAGTTTTTATAAAAGCTTGTAGAAACTCCTTTCACATCCCGACTTCTTTTTCAAAGCGATAAAAAACATAACAATTGCACAATATTGTATAAAAATAATATTAATATATAAAAAGGTAGTTTCCATAACAAAACATAATACAAACGAAAGAAAAAGTAAAAAAAAAAAAAATTAGTGACTCATACCGGGATCGAACCGCGTCCAGCGCAAAGCTAGAGTTTCGAAGCGACGACGAAAGTAGAAAGAAACAGTTCGATGAAGAAGGGAGAGAGACTGAGAGTCGACGTTGGCAAATGTAAGGATACGGGATCGGGATGCTAAGCGCGATTTCGACCTCAGTAAAATGGCAATAGTGTAGAGAGACGCTGTTGTGAGAACGGCAACATCGCAATTGTATCGAATTCACGTTAGCAGTCGTCCTCAGTAAGCGCCATCTCCTATCGATTGTCTGAACTAAATTTGTGACGTCACTTTCTCTGTATTATCGTCAAAATGGCGGAATCTCGTTTTTAGGAATGCAATGCTTTGCCCACAGATTTTGTCCTTATATGAGCATATTTTTGGCTCAATGAGGGCTCATTCCAAAGAGGAAGGTCCAAGGAATGGCGCTCTGGTCGTCGTTCGAGTCACAAAATCTTTTTAGTAACCTAAAAATACAACTATTCTGCGGATGTATTTTGCTCGATTTTTGCTCGACTTTGGATGCTCATATTATTAAATATCGACGCAATATCGTTCAGCCATGACCAGAGCGCCATTCCTTGGACCTTCCTCTTTCGAATGAGCCCTCATTGAGCTTAAAATATGCTCATATAAGGACAAAATCTGTGGGCAAAGCTAACCCATATTTCGGGCCAGATTTTGTCGGATTACAGAGCGCTGCATTACCCGTGTCTATCCCTTTTAGGCTGCGCAGGAGCTAAACTAGCGCCACCAACGGAGAATAGGTGAACCACGATACAGTTTTTCGCGTTTTTTATGCACAGTAATGAAAACAAACACATAATGATTATGCATTTCGTAATCAGAGGAAGTAAATCTATCGACCTATCAAGAGTTTGTTTCGAAAATTTGCAAAAAAAAAATTTGTTGTTTAAAAACATTTTTTTATCATATTTTAAAGGTGAAATTGCAAAATCGGGCGTTAGAGTGGCATGCGAAGTAATATAAAGAATATTTTAGAAAAAGAATCGTGAGAAAATATTGCTTCTTCGCTTCAAAAAACTTGATGAGCTTCGTTGCTGTGAAATCGATTATTGCGCTAGTAGTCTAAGATGCTTTTCATCATGGTTCAGTATCGTAGTAAGTTTAAAAAATGGCTGCGGTCATACATTTTTCTTTTAAGTAGATGTGTATATGTATGTAGAAATTGGTTATAAACATTATGTACGTGTAAACTAACTTGGATTGATTACAATAAATTGAAAAAATTGTCTTTTGTGATGATGAAAAAAGTAGGTATAGCTAGTATGAACGTAATAAGATAGACAAAAGCATACGCATAATGAAATATAAGTCTTATTGAAAGAGAATAAATGGTAAAAGTGTAGTAGTAAAATGCACCTTTACGATAATTGTAAATGATTGTAATAAATGCTTTGCGAAGTACTGGAATTCTATATTACATCTATAAATATAAATTTAATAATGGAAAATAAGCAATACATCTATATTTTAAATTTAAATTTTTATTTTTATTTTTAAACTTTTATTTTTATTATGGAGTAAGATTAATTTGAACATTTATAATTATTGTTTATCGAGTATTAGAAATTATACGATTAATATCGAGATATTATTTTATATTTTACACATTATTTTTTTCTTTACCTTTAGTAATATTTATTTTTTATATTATTATATTTTTTATTACAAATGTATTTTTTATATTAGGAATAAGGTTAAATAATGATAATTTAAATATATATAAATTTATATTTATTTATATAATATTATCTTTTTTTATTAAAATTCCTATATATTTATTTCATTGTTGGTTATTAAAAGCTCATGTTGGAGTTCCAGTTTACGGTTGCTAATTTTAGCTATAATTTGTAGTTTATAACGCTGTTTCTAGTACACCTCTTCTCTAACACTTGTTCGATTGACACTCGTCAATCGAAATTTAGATATTTTTTAATATTTATTTTTCGGAAACGAAAGAAAGTCGCTCCTTGCCAATTTTACATACTCGACTTTCTTATACATACTTTTTATCACATACTACAATACTAATATTTAATATATCAATTTATTACGAATTTGAAAATGTATGCTGTTATTAATAATCAAATATAACCATAGTAAATGTAAAATCTAATCTTTCCTGTTATTATTTTTATTTTATAAAATGACAAGTATGCGACAAGTATCGTAAACGCAAACGCAGAACGATATGTAATACAATAAATAATGTATACTTCCCTGATATTTGTCAATTCTTTCTTGCATATTAGATCATTTTGGGTAACAATCATTTTATCATCATTGTTCTTATACATATGTATTTTAGCGTGTTTTCTTTTAACAATTTCCCATATTCCAAAATAATTTTAATGTAAAAATCAAATACAAGTATAACATACACTTAAAATTAATAATCTATAAGTGTCTCATCGTTAGACGTCTGCTCGGAGAAGGGAGAGTACGGAGGTTGGTTCCTGGACGCTTGCCGCTTGACCGATGTTAAGAATTCGGTGACAATACCTGGACCCTCTTGAGCTGAAAAAAACACTTTCTCCTGGACAGTACCGTTTGATGCAAAGGAAAGTGAACAATATTTACCTTCAAATGTTCGTCGTTTTTTTTGCTGGACAAAATTTCCGTTTTTATTATAATGTTCCCTCTCTCCCTCCCCCCCTTTTTTTTTTTGCATGCAACATGGGCTCGCCCCTCAGAAGGAGAGGAATACCCACTAAAACTCAATCAATGATGTACTGCGGTTCCCGAATTGGCATGCTTCTAACAACTCTACTATCTATTATTTCGGGAACCAAGCAGTCCTCGTAGAATCGCTGTAACGATGGTAACATTTTGTCTTTCCAAAATGTATCATCGCGCTCAACAATCACGTACTTTATTCCAAGAGGCGTCCACATTGCAAAAATACAATACTTTCTTTGCGTAATGTGCAGTTGCCCTTGAACTTGGAAATAGTACGCGTGGTTTTTATTCATATTACTGTCATCATTTTTAGCAAATACGCGGTTAAGACCTGCAACTTTTTTATCAATTGCTTCGTTAGGTGACATTTTACGGGCCGCGTAAGGGCATTTGATTTCATCGTCGCCTACAGTGCCATCAGGCGTCGCGCCAAAGTATGAGAATTCAGCATCAATGAACAGCCCACAATCATTGATTTGAATTCTCAATAGCTCCTTCAATTCTTATCGTAGTAATTTTTCGTTGTCCTTACCCCATGCAACAGCAGCACTTCTAAGTTGAGGAGGATATAGAATATTTTTTACCAAGCTATTGCAGGAAGTCGTATCTCGTTTGCAACATACCTTTCCAAAATTGGAAGTGGTAAGCAATGTTTTACGTACGAGATGCCACTGCGGGTTTTCATGCTGACCCCGAGTAGTATACTCCAGTACGTCTCGAGTCTGTTGTTGACTTTGCAACTTTTCATACAGATCGAGTTTTAATTGTTCGAAAATGTTATCATCCAAATCTGGCCGTTCCGCGTTTGGACCATAATCTTTGTCAGCTGATTGCTTGCGGCCAGAATACTTGGATGCACGAACAATACCACCCAATTCTTTAGATACACGCAAATGCTCTTCACGTTTTCTACTTCGTGCAATATTTTTTTCTTCCAGCATTTCCATGCGTGCTGGCGGCTCTCTACCCATTGCACGGCAAGCACCAGTCATCGGTTTGAAACTATTACATTTTACGACTGTTGCTTTTACACGTGCTTGGTAAGAACCTTTTTGAGCTAAATGCGTCCGTTTCCCGCCAATAAATTTGCAAATAATTGCATTGCAGCTTTCCACAGAATTGCTGGTATAATTGTACAATAAACTTTCCGCATTCACTACCAAACGTTTCATTGCACTTTCGATTTTACAATATACTCGCTCGTTTTGCAATTTGGGAACAAGATTTGTCTCGTTCTCTTTTGAATTTCCGTTGCAAAAATATTGTAACGAGGCACAATGTTTGTGTTCGCCGAACACATGGCTAGGTATATTTTGTAAATCTTTCATTAAACCAGCAATTTTGCGTTCCCAAGATACTTGGCTATTGCGGCGATACGTTACAGCCTTTACTACAATGTTTCTAATTTTCGAATCACTACTCGAAACTATTGCTTTTAAATATGAGGCACCATTACCCGCGTCTCGTATTTTGTTTGCCAAATTGCGAAGATGATTTGTGCATTCAATCTTCTTCACAACAAGGTTCGGGTACGGTGGGAAATCTCTTAGTTTTTTTAAGACATTACTATCCCCATCACCAATGTATTTACTATACGTATACATTACTGTATACTTTGAATTCTCCGGTTTTCCCAATTTTTCTCCGTTTCTCATTATCCGATCGAAACATTCGACGTCTCATTCTGTAGGTATTTTCATCATCTACATTTCATCTGCTTCGAGGATTGATATTGCTGCATTACTTTAAAATTTATTCATTTATTCCTATTCATCTACGCATCCCTTTTATTAGTACTTTTGTCACCAAAACGCTGTTTTAATTCTCTACCGATTGGCCTATTTGTATTGTTGACGATTGGAGGAAAGTTGTTTTTGTGACGTATCTTGTGTCTGTATCGGAACAAACGATGATGCTGGAAAATTCATTTGGAAAATAATGAATGAAAAGTTTTATCTAGGCTGTTTGAAGTTTAAGGGGTTAGTCGCAGTCAGGAAAATGGAAACGGACAGTTTCTTGTGTGTTTTTTTTTAAGGTATTAAATAATAATTTTTATTAATGAAATGGACATATATTACAAAGTATGTCTTAAAGAATTATAAAAGAGTTTTTGTTTTAAGAAAAGATTAGAAAAGATTAAAAATAGATTAGTCTAGCGGGTCCCTGAACGAAGGATTTTTAATTTTCTTGTATACTTTTTTTTTATCCTGTATTGAATCGCTTAATTTTAGTGAAAAAATTGAAAATCAACTTCAAATGTAGGCCATCTTGATTTACATTAATTTTTCCCAAAATCCTTCATTCAGGGACCCGCTAGACTAATCTATTTTCGAAATCTACCTTTGTTTTTGTTTTCAGGTAAACCAGTGTAGAGAAATCTTGCTTACCGCAAACCTACGTTTTTAAATCATCGTCTACGTCATCGGCTGTTATGACGATATAAATTAAACGTTTCTTAAAACAAAAAATATTTTTTAGTTCTTTAAAACATGCTTTGTAATATACTTAATTGTTACTTATGCAAATTATTATTTAATAACTAAAAAAAAATCACGAAGAAATGTCGTTTTTCCTCTTCCTGACTGCGACTAACCCCTTAAGCAGAAATACCCACAATCGTATGTGGTGTGAAGTTGTATAAAGTTGTGTGTAGTTCGCATCGTAGCAAATTAGTACAAAATTATTTAATGAATAATTAGTTAGAACTATTAGAAGTAACGGTTCCTTCGATCGTAAAGGACATTTCGGGACTTCGACAAGTCTTCGAGGACCCCCAAACGCAGGCATACCCCCCACCTGGGCTTCAAGGGGGCTGGCCAAAGGGGACCTGGAGGTGTCGTCGCGAACGCCGTCAGGATCGTACGTCACTTCTGTTGAAAACGTCAAATCGTGAATAGTTTAGCAAAGTGACATTGAATATTGAAGGTAATTATTTAAGGTTACTGACAAGACATCGCGAAGTGTGCACCGAATTCTGTAATCAGAAGTTTTTCCTGTGTATAGAAACGTATGTAGAACAATCTGTGAAAGTTGGAACGCGCAACTCTCTCTCGTTTTCGAAAAATAAATGTTTAAATGTGGGTGGAGTGTCAAGTTGTGAAGTGAATCTTTTACCCTGGACGCGGTTCGATCCCGGTAGGAGACACTTATTATTTTACGTTTTGATATGGAAACTACCTTTCTATTGTATAAAGATTATTTTAATAAAATATCGTGTAATTTTTATGTTTTTTATCGCATTGAAAAGGGAGTCAGGATGTGGGGAAGAGTTTCTACAAGCTTTTATAAAAATTATTCACAGTGTAAATTTTACATTTTTATTCTTAAAGTAGGACAAATGGTGATTACGCTGTGAATAATTTTTATAAAAGCTTGTAGAAACTCTTCTCCACATCCTGACTCCCTTTTCAATGCGATAAAAAACATAAAAATTAGACGATATTTTATTAAAATAATCTTTATACAATAGAAAGGTAGTTTCCATATCAAAACGTAAAATAATAAGTGTCTCCTACCGGGATCGAACCGCGTCCAGGGCAAAATATTCACTTCGCAACATGACACTCCACCGACTGCGCCACGATGTTTCTATGACATCCCCAACACGGGTACGGTCGACATTCGTCAATCGAAATTTAGATATTTTTTAATATTTATTTCTCGAAAACAAGAGAGAGTTGCGCGTTCCTACTTTTAGAGATTGTTCTACATACCATTCTTTACATAGGAAAAAATTCTGATTAAAGAATTCGGTGCACACTTCGCGTGCGTATGTTATTAAATAATTGAAACTTTGTTTGAATATCTATATAGTATACAATCTAATATTCTTTTTTGTTTTATTACAGAATGAGCAGCCTGGAGGAAGGTATGATTACTTATTTATAGTAATTGAAAAATATTGTAAAAATTTTATATTAATCTTTGTTTATTTTTCCAACAGTTACATACGGTCTTGATAGATTGACCTTCAGGGATACTTACATAATAGGACAATATGGGGTGCCATATATTGTCACACCACTGGGTATGCCGCAGCCCCCGCTGCCACCACCAGCCTTCGCGCAGCCGCAACGCGAGAATGTGGTACGTTTAAAAATAATCGTTAACCAAAATTATGTCAATAATTTTTTATTAGTACTTAAAATTAATATATTTTGTTATACTAATTTCAGAGTAACAGGCGGCGGCGGCAGCGCGATAACAGACGCCGCAGAAGGGCCCCGGCGGAGAAAATAGTAGTAAGACCACCTGCGAATCAACGAGGGTCACGGATAATCAAAAATGTCTATATTACACAAAATTTAAAAAAAAATAAACTAAAATGATCAAGTGTATATTACCTTAATTTGTATTTCCCATATACACCCTAGTCCAGAAGTTCCCCTACTTTTTAGATCCGCAGCTCCCTTAGTATACAGATTACACTGACCAACAAATTTAAACTTTTTTTAAATTCCGCGATATCCAGTAGGTGATTCTTATAGGGTTCCTCGTCTTAAATACAAATCTAAAAGTGAAATTGCTCCATCACTACGAAACTACGAACGCTAGAAAGTTCTATTTAGTCCTAAATGATAGAGGAGTGTTTTCTGAATATGAATTATCTGCTCTTTTGAATGCTTGTAAATGAACGCCGAAGTTCAAACAGTTGCCGACGCGAGTACTTTTCACGAAATACTTTTGTATTTTAATGAAAAGTTATTCACTTAGGTCGAATTTTTTTCATTATAGATTTCAGCAAACATTTCTGAAGAGAAGTTGCCATAATCGAATTTCCAACAATTGCGTTTGACATTGTTTTCCAATCGGTTCAATAGTTCAAATGTTACGGACCAACACATATGAGAAACCTTCAATTTCTTCGACTAAATTAGAACACATAAATTTCTTCCATCGCCATGCAAAATTAGTAACTGTCAAATTATGTCCAGTTTCTTATTATTTACGCATAGATCGCATTTTTACGAAGAAAGCAAGCTTTTGTCGAATAAAATCAATGGATAAATACCGTAGTTAGGAACAATTGAGTAAAGGTACAAAAATTCCAATTTTACTCTGTTTTTGTATCATTTTCTTATTTATATAGGAAACGTTAATTTAATTCATTTCGATTAGAAATAAATGTTGTATTGCTTAACTAACAATTATTCATAAACAGATTTCATAATAATATTTTGTTTACATAAAGAAATAAGTGTTTTCCTTTACATTTTTCAATTTTAATATTTCATCCGGCCAGTGAAAATATTTTTTTTCCAATTCGGTCCGGGGGCCAAAACAGTTGGCCATCCCTGGTCTAAACCACGTGGAAAACCGTGTGAAGACTGACGATATAGTAACAACAGAACAGACGACGACAGCGCCACAACGGAAAGCACGACAGCGAGGCAGCCATATTGCCATACAAATCATCAAGATTTCACAGCAACGAAGCTCATCAAATTTTTTGAAGCGAAGAAGCAATATTTATCACTCCGCATGCCACTCTAACGCCCGATTTTGCAATTTCGGTCTTGAAACTTTATAAATAATAAAAGTATGGTTTCTTTTTTTCTTATAGAATAAATTTGTTTACAAACACTTTTTCCAAAATCGGGCCTTACAGTGGCATGCGCCAAGGTATAAGGAATATTTTGAAACCAGAATTATTAGAAAATATTGCTTCTTTGCTTCAAAATCCTTGACAAGAATCATACTAGCCTAATCGTCCTGTCCTCGTCTCTCCTGCAATTGTTGTATCGCCCTCTCTGTCCTTATCCCGGGGTTTCCTACTTTTTCCGCAACTGTCGCTGAAGTCAACTCGAAGTTTGGCTCTGGCTGCTGCGCACCCTTAAGTATCACGATGAAATGGGACATCTGGCGAAAGAAAAAACATGCGGGGTAATTTTGCAAAGCTATTGGTTTCCAAAAATGTACGAAGAAGTCCAAACACACATTAAGAATTGTTTCAAATATATTGCGTTCTCACCAATATCGGGAAAAAGCGAGGGTTACTTACACGTTATTTCTAAAGGTAATGTACCATTTTCAACGATTCATGTAGATCACGTTGGTCCTATTGATAAAAGTTGGTCGGTAAAACAGTATGTATTTGTGATTGTTGATGCGTTCACTAAATTTGTTAAGTTTTATGCGACTAAAACAACCGCTAGTAAGGAAGCAATTGATTGGTTAAATAGCTATTTTTGTAGGGTCAAAACATGTAAAGCATATTAAAATTGCCTCGGGGTCACCCCAGGCGAATGGCCAAGTTGAAAGGGTGAATCGGGTACTCATTCTAATGTTAGCAAAATTGAGCGACAACGAAAGCGGTAAATATTGGTACAAAATTATTGATCAGATAGAGTGTGCACTTAATAATACTATACACAAGTCCACGGGTCAGACGCCTAGTATGTTATTATTTGGAGTGAATCAGAAAGGAGATGTTTCCGATGATGGAAGGGAATATCTCGATGGAATGGAGCCAGAAAACAAAAAAGTTGATCTTGGGCAATTGCGTAGTGAGGCGTCGAAACGTATTATGAGAGTACAAAAATATAATAAAAATTATGTTGATATAAAAAGATGTAGGCCGAGAGAGTATGAAGAAGGTGATTTAGTGATGGTAAGGAATTTGGGAAGTTTATCCGGTGTTGCGAGGAAACTGACACCACAGTTTAAAGGTCCGTACGTAGTTCATGAAAAGTTAGAGCAAGGATAGGTATTTGATAGAAGACCCAAAAGGACTGCAAAATTCTCAAAGACCATACCGAGGGGTGTGGGAGGCGAGAAACATTCGACCTTGGAAAGATATGAATGTAGATGATGATGTGGTCGGATAAACTATTTAGTAAGGATAACTTTTATGTAAATTTTCGTTATATATTTTCATTGTAATTGCTTCTATGTTTTGAGCTCCGAGGACGGAGCTCTGTCAGGAATGGTCGAGTGTAAGAGTGTGATATACAGTGGCGAGCATATAAATAGGGAAAATGTTTTGTTAACATATAAGACGTTGTTCTGCAGTCCCGATTGGTATTTCTCCTTTAGTCTTTCCATACTTCAGAAGTACATTTCCTAAGCTTTACAATGCTGTATAGTTTTAATTACTAACGCCGTTTAATTAATAAAAAAAATAGTAGACTTGAAATGAGGACATTTTTAGAGAGCATCTACATAGGGAACTACAGAATTATTTATCAAAAGTATTTTATTTTATAATATAAACAACATATTCACAATAAAAAATTAATATTTCGTTGGGCCTTCCATTTTTCTTATTACCTCAGCACGGCGACGTGGCATAGAGTCAATAAGACAAATACAGCGATCGATTGAAATACTTTTCCAAGTTTCTTCTATCACACCGTATAAATCATTTAAATGTGAAAGCTTTTTTGTTTTAATTTCTTTATCCACGTCGTTCCAAAGGCGCTCTATCGGATTTATATCCGGCGACTGAGCAGGCAACCTATGACTCTAACTTTATGTTCCTCTAAGAACCGTTTTGCCTTTCGTGACGTGTGTTTTGGATCGTTATCAGCCTGAAATATCCAGTCGTCTGGCAAATTTTATCGACTAAATGGCATTAAATGTTCGTTTAAAATGTCGACATAAAGATGCTGGTCCATGATGCCATTAATAGCAAAGAAGTTCTTCACCTATTCGACGTCGTACATAAGTTCTTCCATCTGATCCGAAGCGATTAAACTTAGACTCGTCAGTAAAAATTACTTTCGCCCATTTCTCTCTTGTCCAGAGAAGATGCTCTTTAGCAAAGGCTAATCTTGCCTTACGGTTCTTTTGACTAATAAATGGTTTTTTACGGACAATGCGTCTTCTTAGTCCAAATTCATTCAAACGGCGCCGAACGGTGTGAACACTAATTTCTGTGTCCATTTGTGTAGAAATTTCACGATGAATATCAACCGCAGTGTTAAATCGGTCCGCTTCTGAAAGACGGTGTATCGTTCGATCCAACCGTAGTGTTGTGTTTCGTGGTCTTTCATTGCTTATTTTATTATCAACAGTCCATTTACTTTAATATGTTTAAGTGCTTGATGGACAGCGTTAATTGAGATTTTAAGACGCTCAGAAATTTTACGAAGCGTTAATTTTTGATTCCGATGTCGGAGAATTTCTAGACGTTGGATAGTTGTAATGTGTTTGCCACGACCCGTTTCTATGTGCAAAAACTGATATACCTAACTGCACTTTACACATGGTATTACTACTTGTACTTTATAATCACACGAACTTACCAAAATATGCGTTGAAAATAAGAAACTCAGTTTTCCCTATTTAGATGCTCTCAAAAAATGTCCTTATTTCAAGTCTACTATTTTTTTTTTTTATTAATTAAACGGCGTTAGTAATTAAAACTATACAGCATTGTAAAGCTTAGGAAATGTACTTCTGAAGTATGGAAAGACTAAAGGAGAAATACCAATCGGGACTGCAGAACAACGTCTTATATGTTAACAAAACATTTTCCCTACTTATATCCTCGCCACTGTATAATATGAGGGTAAGTGTGTGAGTATATCCGTGAATCCAATGGTTGCGTGGGAACGCGGTATGATTTGTTGTTTATAATAATTCGGAGTTCAGTTCGGTCGAGACAGTTGTAAGAGTCAATCAATAAATAATACGTTGCCAAACTGCTATACGTTTTAAAGTCATTGTAGGACTTTACATTACTGATGGAAATAATACTACACGTGTGGCGCGATGTGCGAATAAACAATAGACAGGCGAATACGTGGCGTCCGAGAGAACGAAGAGATGTAATAGAACGCAGTTGAATGTTTTGTGATATACAGGGTGTCCCAAAAATGTTGTAACACCTTGAAAGGGGTGGTTCGGGAGGTGATTTGAAACAACTTTTTCCTTAGCAAAAATGTTGTCCGAGGCTTCGTTGAGGAGATATTAACGGAAAACACTGACCAATCAGAGCGCGCGGATACCGTGGAGCGGCCGTGGTAGCGAAGGCTATGCGCTAGGCGGCTGCGTCAATGTCTTTCGATGCACGTCGAGTCACTTGTTCGCGTACAAGCGCGGCCGTCTAGCGCATAGCCTTCGCTACTACTGATTGGTCAGTGTTTTACGTTAATATCTCCTCAACGAAGCCTCGGACATTTTCGCTAAGGAAAAAATTGTTTCAAATCACCTCCTAAACCACCCCTTTCAAGGAGTTACAACATTTTTAGTGAGTATCCATGAGTGAGTGTTAGAATGAATACGTTCTGATTACTTGTTGTAAATATATAAGTTACGCGCATATCTCATTGCGAGGGAGTTTGTGTAATGGCTGTGTGAAATGTTTGTTTGAAATAATTAAATTGTTATTTACAGACTATAATGACGTAAATTTTTATAAAAGCTTGTACAAAACTCTTTTCACATTCTGACTTCTTTTTCAATGCGATAAAAAACATAAAAATTGCACGATATTTTATAAAAATAAACTTAATATATAAAATGGTAGTTTCCATAACAAAACATGATACAAACAGAAGAAAATGTAAAAAAAAATAAGTAGCTCCTACCGGAATCGAACAGAGTCTATAGTAAAAGATTGACTTCGCAAATCTAACACTTTTTTTTGTTGTTGAGATGTTTATTGTTTTAGAAAGGTACAGTTGGTATAATATAGGAGGCTACAATGTACATTAAATAAAAGCCTGCAGTTCTTAATATGTACATGTATGCCTGGATTCAACCAGGGCTCGCATATAGACCGTCTTTGGTGAGGTTTGCCGCGGGCATATTACGGGTGTCGGCTGACTTTTTGTCGCCAATAACGTGCTCTGACAGCACTTTTATGTTGAGAGAAAAAAATTATACTTAGATACAAAAAACTCTTATAACCTTATATAAATCAGAAATTAATACTATCTTAAACCTAGTTATTATTTACATATATACAACTGTGGAATGTATCCTAATGTTATCGTTCTAGTCTAAGCCGCCTAGCCTGTAGAAGTTGTTGCCTTCGTCTTTGCTCGAGTGCGTTTTTCCTGTTTTGAAGTTCTTCGATATGGGGGCAGTTGGTGCTCAGCCACCAATATTTTTCGAAATTTAATCTGTGGAAGTCGTTTAGGTCTCTTAGCGGTAGCGCAGTAGAGCCTGTGAATTTATTTACATTTCATTCTAGGTCGTAGTGTGATAGAGTTATTCGCTTGTTCGCTTTGTTGCGTTTCCAGTGAT
The DNA here is from genome assembly GCF_026283585.1 of Hylaeus volcanicus. Taxonomy (NCBI): domain Eukaryota; kingdom Metazoa; phylum Arthropoda; class Insecta; order Hymenoptera; family Colletidae; genus Hylaeus; species Hylaeus volcanicus. The sequence continues at coordinate 12,715,154 of NC_071976.1, forward strand.
GTAATAAGGGAATGTTGTTATGATTTTGGATGAGGCCTTGTTGGTCACAGTAAATAAAAGCTTGGGGAGTGGTGTAGCCTGTCGCTAGTTGTCGTCTCGATACTGCATCGTCCTGTTGTCTCATATCTTGTATGTCTGCGTTATTAATTCTTGTTAGGTTACTATGATAGTCACGTATCAGTTTTATTACAAAGTTGTCAAATTTTGGAATGTTTGCTGTATTATAGATGGTGTGGTTATTGATGAACTGTCTGTACTCGGTGTGTGCGGATCGATACAGTCTTAGCCACGCTCTCAAACACTTACGCTCGAATATTCTTACTTTTTCTAGAACAGATTGACTACTGTTATGTATTTTAATACAAATCTTTATTATCGCCTTCAAAATAGGCTCCTCTTGAGCCAATACAAGCATGCCAATGGTTAATCCAATTTTCCATACACTTCTTATAGGCCTCGACCAGGATGGCCTTTAGTTCCTTTAGCGAATTTCTTTTTATGGCCTTAATCGACTCATGGAGTGTTCCCCGAAGCGGATATTTGAGTTTTGAAAAAAGAAAAAAGTCACAGGGAGCTAAATCTGGCGAGTACGGTGGCTGAGCAATGACTTTTGTTTCGTGTTTGGCTAAAAATTTAGTCACAATCAGGCTAGAATGTTAGAAAATCCAGATCTTTCGGTACGAGTCTGGCGGCAACGCGCTTCATACCCAAAACATCAACCACAATGAGTTGAGTCGATCCATAAGAAATGTTGAGAGCCTCTGCTATCTTTCTAATGCCAACCTGACGATTTCCAAGTACGATTTCCTTTACTTTTTCAATATTATCGTCATTACAGAGGTGGATGAACGACTCGCATGAGGCAAGTTTTCTACGACTTCACGACTTCACTCAAATATTTGAGTTCTCAATAGGGTAGACTCCCCATAACACTTCTGTAACATTTTCAAAGACTGCGTAGCCGTAATTCCATTGGAAACACAAAATTTCAAACAAACTCGTTGTTCCATTTTTTTTTCCATAGCAAAAATCGCCAGACAAACTTTTCGCGTCGTACACAAATGACTGCCAAACTCGCAAAAATGGAGGTATCTCGCGCGCACTTCACATGAATGTCAAAGAAGGTTATACCAAACTAGAAAAAAATATTTTACCGATTCAGTTTACGCGAGCGATTTAAATGAACCAATCCGGGTAAAATTTGATCAAATGGTATATAGGAAAATTTTCGTCTTTGGGGAGAGGTTATTGTTGTAAAATATATTACTATTTGCTTGGAAAGCCTTATGTGCTTTTTCAACTTGCGCTTGGAGGTGGAAGTTGCCTCTTAATAGATAGTCTATTTGATAGTTGTTTTGTTATTTGTACCAGGTATAGTGGTCTTAATAGTAAATTCTTTGTAACCTGCTATAGTTTGTGTTGAGAGGTTACTTAAAGGTTTTCTGAATAGAATGGTTTCACATTTGGTAAGGTTTAGGCGCAGGTTCCAAATGCTGTAATAATTATTAATTTTGTCAACTATTTCTTCCAGGTTGCTTTGTACTGTTCTGGTTTTATTGCTATGTGTATAAATCATCACATCGTCGGTAAACGCTATCGCAGATAAGTGGTTGCTTTCATTAATGTCAAAACGTTTAAGAATATCGGACGTGTATGTATATGTTGAACAGAATTGGCGAGTTTACTGTACCCTGTTGAAGTCCTCCTAGTATGTTGAATTCTTCCGTCGACAAGTTTATGCACGATAAATATGTAACATGCATATGCAAAATATGCATGAAAAATTTGAATAAAATGTGTTATAATAAGTAATATATTAGTATGTTATAGAATATTCGCTATGTACACATATATAAAATACTTTTCACAATTATTCTGGTATATTATAATTCGCGTGAAAATAAATAATGAGCATTTTTTCCAAGTTTAATGGTGTTAGTTGGTGGCGTTTGTCTGTCAAAATTAATTTATACGCGGAGAACGATCGCTCTACATCACACGAAGTAATCGGTGTGTATTAAATTTAGAACAACATTGTTTCGGCACACTTATTGGTCTTTGAATGTCCTCGTTATTTATAATATTAGAAATTTTCGATAATATAGAAAATCCTTCTTTTACATTTTTTTCTAATCTTTTCACCACAATCACCAGGAATACTTTTAGATGTATTACACTATAAAAGACTTTTAAAAAGTAAACAAATTACGCCAAGTACATGAAAAAGTGGAGGACTCAGGGAGTTATCATTGAAAAATAGAAGATCCCCATAAAAAACTACAAGAAAATAGAAAAAGATGTGAAATCGAAATAAGCTGCCAGATGATTTGCCTAGATTTCCGTGGCCTGGAAATCAAATGCTTGGCATGGCCAGGCAAGGCATTCTTAAATCATCAATACCCATACTTTCTCTCTCACAGACTTTCAGATAATTTGTCAATTTAAAACTCTGACAATATTATGAGTACACTTTCATTGTATTGCGTTTTAAAATATTTCTAAGGACACTCATGGACGCAGATACCTCTCCTCTCACAGGCTTTCAGATAATTTGTCCGTTTAAAACGCTGACAATATGAGTACACTTTCATTATTTTGCGTTTTAACCCTTTCGTTACGGATGTCGACTATAGTCGGCGGCCACGTGACGACCTGTGTGTACGGGTGCCGACTATAGTCGGCGGCCGTGCGACGTCCTGTGTGTACGGGTCCAACTATAGCCGACCGCGGGGCCCGCGGGATGACCTGTGTGTGTGGGTGCGGCACATTTCGCGGCGCGATGCCTCGTTCAGTGGCGTCACTCCCGTGGCGCGTACTGCCGTAAGCAAAGGGTTAAAATAATTCTTATTCATCGACACCTTAACCTTGCCTGGCCACGCCAAGCATTAAGGCCTTCCAGGCCGCGGAAATCTAGGCAAATCATCTGGCAGCTTATTTCGATTTCACATCTTTTTCTATTTTCTTGTAGTTTTTTATGGGGATCTTCTATTTTTCAATAATAACTCCCTGAGTCCTCCACTTTTTCATGTACTTGGCGTAATTTGTTTACTTTTTTGAAGTCTTTTATCGGATCTCACTTCTTTTTACAAATAATTTATTATATAGAATCTATTTTAAATTTACAAAAATAAAATTGATATTTCTGTAAACTCTACATAAGAAGTCTAAATTATTATTTGTTTCTTTAATTGAATAGAGCAAAATAAAGGGAGAAGGGATAACAAAAGCGAATATATATATCCGATAAAATTGCAGGTATATATAATTATTTATAAATTGAACGAATAAGTGTTTATAATTAATAAATTATATGTATATATACCTGCAATTTTGTCCTGCTGCAAGAAATTTTAATGTTAATGATGAAATGAGAAAATGACTCGATTTCTATAAGCTGTACATAAAAAGTCTAAATTAAAAACACTTTAGTGGTATGGATCTATTCTGTATGAATGAAGGTACCTGACAATTCAGATTTTGACAACTTACCTTATAATGAAAATGGATAAACATTTTACAACAGTTGCTGCAATTTGTTAACGAATAACCTCCAAGCGTGTGGTTCCCTTCGTTTCTATAAGCTCTGCATAAAAAGTCTAAATTCAAAACACTTTGGTGGTATGGATCTATATTAAAAACAGTTTTCTGTATGAATAAAGGTATCTCACAATTCAGATTTTGACAACTTACCTTGTAATCAAGATCGATCAACACTTTACAACACTGGCTGCAATTTGTTATTAAACCCTACATAAAAAGTCTAAATTGAAAACATTTTGCTGATATAAATATAATTAATAATGCAATAGTGTAAAAACTTTTGACACTTGGCAGGTTATGAATGATGACATCTGTTTCGACTCTCGACGCTCTATGGCCGAATGATCCGAGAGTCGACGAACGACACTCGGAACAAAACAAAATTGGAATCAGTTTTTATCCAATTTAGCATTAATGCTTTTCTACTTTTTTTAACTTTTGGCATTTTTAGAGAATTAAAAGACACTTAAATATATTCACTTCTTCACAGAGATCACATTAACTGCGATGATTGAACTGAAGTATTCGAATTCGAAATACAAACTGTCACACCTAACGGTCGATTAGCAACACAAGGTTACAAAAATATGGTATCATATGGCCTGTATTTGTGTAAACACTACACAATTATGATACGAAAGTATGATGATAGACGAAACTAATTTGTCGAGATAGATATTTCACATAAGCACGATAAATAACATATGCAATAATATATTGCATATGTTTTTAAACATAAATGTGCAAAATATGCAACATAAAAAATATATTTTTATAGCACTCTAATTTCAAAACAAATTTCTGTCTACGTCCCATTCTTTTAACTATTTCCTATAAAAATATGCATTTGCATAAACTTCTGCAGTCTAGTGATCATGTCCCAAATCATGCGTGATAACCATTTCGGACACCCCTTCTTTATCAGTTTGTATATTAAGCCATTTAGCCAAACTGAGTCGAATGCCTTTTCAAGATCTAAAAGAGCTGCTCTAACAATTTGGCTATTGCCTACTTGTTTATTTATATTTGATAGCAGTTTGTGGATAGGATGAGTAGTTGAGTGTTGATATTTGAAGCCAAATTGTTTATCGGAGATGATGATGATGTTGTTATTATTGAATATTATTGTGAGTGCTAATATTATATTGTTGGGAAGGTGTTTCAGAACTATGGGTGGGATGTTGCCGAGGCCACTGGAGGTTTTGTTGGGGAGACGCCGTATTATTAACCGACTTCGAAAAGGAGGAGGTTACTCAATTCGACATGTACATATACATTTTTCTTTTTTTTTTTTTATGTCTATTCACCGATTACGCCGAGATGGCTTGACCAATCGGAATGAATCCTGTTGCATCTTGTAGAACATCCCCCGCCGGTGGTCCCATTATCACGACTTTTTGCGATTTGTCAGTTTTTACCCGTTTTTTTGCCAAAAAACCGCGATTTTTAGGTATGCTTAACGATTACGTCGAGATGGCTTGATGAATCGGAGTGAAACCTCTTGCATCTTGTCGAATATTTCTTCCAGTTGGTCGCGTAAAAGAAACATTTTGTGATTTGTCATTTTTTACCCGTTTTTTTTTTTAGACAGAAACATTTTGTCTTGCTTCTTACTCCGAGACGGATGGACCAATCAGATTGAAACTTCTTGCATCTGGAAGAGCATTTGCCATTTGGTCCCATAGCAAAACATTTGTCCTTGTCTTATTTTTTACCACTTTATATCACTTTTTATCGCAAAAAGCGTACTATTTCACGTATGTTTGGCCTGAAACCGATGAAATCGATGAGATCTCTTACATTTTGCTGCCGGAGAGGTTGTCGCAATGATCACAGTTGCAAAAATTTATGAATTTCTGTATTGTTTATAACTATTGTTATCGTAAAATTCCTATTATATGATGTAACTCGGTGAGGAAATTACCGAGCGCGATGGAACCTTTCGCATTTCATGATATATGAATTCGTGATGTTCCCATTTGCAAAAATTTATGGACACTTTTATTGTTTATAAAACCATTGTTGGTGCGAAATTGCTATGCTTTGGTGCAGCTCGTCAAAGAATTTACCAAACGCAATCAATCCTTTCACATGTAGTTGCAGATGTATTCCTGATAATCCCATTTGCAATTATACAGGGTGTCCAAAAAATGTTGGATGTCCTTGAATGGGGTGTTTCAGGGGGGGAGGGGGTGGATTTGAAACAATTTTTTCTTAACGAAAATGTTGTTCGAGGCTTCGTTAAGGAGATATTGACAGAAACCCCCGACCAATCAGAGCGCGAGTATGTCGGTGGAGCGCCTGCGGTAGCATAGGCCCCGCAGGCGCTCCTCCGGCATACTCGCGTCCTGATTGGTCGGGAGTTTCTGTTTCTGGAATATCTCCTTAACGAAGCCTCGAGGAACATTTTTGCTAAGGAAAAATTGTTTCAACCCCCCGTCCCCCGCGGAACAAGTCTTTTCAAGGACCTCCAATGTTTCTGGGTCATCCTGTATATTGCTCATAACTGTTGTTATTGCATGAAACCTATTGGTTATAGATTGCCACTAAAAAGAGTAAAATAATAATTTTTTGAAAAAAAAATTTAACCGACTTCAAAAATGGTACAGTGAAAAGTATGAAATAATTTCTAGTTAATGTATATGAATACGCACTAGCTCTAGATATAATTGCTTAAAAGTATGCGAAAATGCAGTGAAAAGTGTGAAATAATTTCTATTTAAACTGCATTGTTATTCACCATCGTTTGATGAATTTGGTTAAATTATTAAATACATCATTGTTACGAGCCAGGGCGATAGCGACGCGTGTGTGAGCCCTGCGAGTGGGGTGGATTCGAGAATTGCACCGATACGGTTAATTAGTATGTATCAATGGAGCCGAAGATTTGAGGATAGAGTAGATAATGCAGACGACTCTGACGCGAGGTCAGATAGTTGCAGGAATCGGTATCTCTCAGTGAAGGGTAACCGTAGGTTAAGGTTCGAACTGTGAGGTTGTTGGAAAAAGTGCAGCGACTCTGGCGCGAAGTCAGATAGCTAGCAGGAATCGGTATCTGCCAGTAAAGGGTAACCGCAGGATAGGTTAAGTTTAGGAGTTCGGGTTGAGTACACAATGACTAAATCGTATCGCTAAAATGTGACACGCGTCGTTAATAAAGCCTCGCAACTTGTTAATTTAATAGAATAATAACTCGAGCGGTAAAGTTATTATGTTGTGGGATCGTTACACTGGCTAGGATTGGTGATTTCAAAGTAAAGGTTTGATAATTGATCTTACAGACTTTTAAGTTTACACAAAGAGCATATATTCAAAAATAACTATACTAATTACAAGTGTGCAGTGTCGTGTTGTCGCGGTTAGTGTATGAAATTAAGATTACCTAAGTGTTGCGCGGTGTTGACGCACTGGCGATGCGGGGGTCGAGAGTACTTTTATGGCCGTAATAGATTTTAAAACCGTCTTCGCGGATCTATATGGTAACGATGATCGAAAGGAACTGAAGCCCGATCTCACTAGAGTGCTACTCTACAGACGATCAATGTGTCTCTAACGAGTAACTCTTTCGTACTAGCCCCCGAGCAACGAAAATCGTGGGTTTATATACCCCTAAATGTTGGTGGGGAACCGCCAGTGATTTCCATATTAAGAAATTTGACGGTTAGGATTTTCGTTGCTCTGAGGTCGGCAGCTGTGTGCCCTGGGAAAAGGGTAGATTAGAAAGTATCCCACGCAACGCGAGTCAAAGATGATATTAAGAGGATGCAGCTCCAGGATGCACTCCAGTGAGGCCGAGCTCCAAATTCCAGAAGGGTAGATAAAATAAAATTAATGAACGCGAGCTTCTAAAAAACGGAGAGTTTCTGTATACGTAACATCATATTAAATGCAATGCACCTTTTTCGGAGGCGGCGCAAAATTTAAAATTAAGTATATTAAAAATTGCTAAACTTGGTTTAACTTTCTGTCGGAGAAACAAAAAATATGGTCTTTATTTATTGGTATCATTACATCCACTTTGACATCATATTCATTAACACTATTCAATATCGCCGCCGCCACCAAATACTATCCCAAACCTATTCAGACAGTATTTCTATGGGTAGAGTATACAGAGTGTCGTTGAATTAGTGTAAGAACTGGAAATGGGGGGTAGCTGAGACAATTCTCAACCACAATTTCCTTTGCGGATAGTGCTTCGTTTTCGTTAATATTCGACACCATTCGAAATTTTTGCAAACAAAATCGTAGTTCAGCATCGTCTCAGCTATCCCCAAAATTAAATATTATCAAACTTGGTTTAACTTTCTGTTCGAGGAACAAAAAATATGACATTAATTATTGCTATTACTATATCCGCTTTAGACATCATATTCATTATCACTATTCAATATCGCCGCCCCCAACAAATATTATCCCAAACCTATTCATACAGTACTTCCATGTGGAGAGTTTATACATTAGCAGTAATCAATATGGCCGCCACTCCCCTCCAAAGAAGCCCCAAATTTACCCACACTATATTTGCGTGTACATACTATATATATTAACTATTAATTCCTCATGGACAATAAACATGTATACATTGACAGCATTCAATATTGCCGCCTCTACCAAAAGCTAACCCAAACCAGAATTTAAAAATTTTTACATCTGTGCCGCCTCCGAAAAAGGTGTCAAATGATGGTGAATAACAATGCAGTTTAAATAGAAATTATTTCACACTTTTCACTGCATTTTCTCATACTTTTAAGCAATTATATCTAGAGCTAGTGCGTATTCATATACATTAACTAGAAATTATTTCATGCTTTTCACTGCATTTTTTCATACTTTTAAGCAATTATATCTAAAGCTAGTGCGTATTTATATAAATTAACTAAACTTCCGTTTCTGGTGACAGAGTGTGTGAGTCGTGTGAAAGGTGTAAGGAAGTTTGGAGGAAGGTAGTGTGGGTATAGTGTGGTGGTAGTGAGGTAGGAGGGTAGGGTCAGGGAGTGGAGGTGAAGGGCTACTGGGGGAGGGTAGAAGATAGTGAAGGGAGTGAAGGAAGGGAGAAAAATCGGTGTGAAGGCTGAGCACGTGTAGTCAGAGGTTAGGTAGCGTGATAAAAAAGTAGAGCGACGGTAGCGACGCGGCGCGGAGATAGTGGGAA
>NC_071976.1:12723948-12762918 GCF_026283585.1 Hylaeus volcanicus
TCAATTGACGAAACTACAAACGAAATACTATCATTTTCCGTAAAAAAAGTTAATTTTTTAAGTCAGGTCCCACGTTCACATAGCTTACAAGGACACATCGCCTAGTGTCCCCCAAATTATTTAATCAAATTTTTTTCATATGTAAAGAAGGATATGTAGGACAATCTCTGCAAGTGAAAAGGCGCGGCTCTCTTTCGTTTTCGAGAAATAAATTTTTAAAAATAGCTAAATTTCGATTGACGAGTGTCAACCATATAAGAGTCGGAGGTATCGTAGAAGCAGCGTGGCGCAGTCGGTGGAGTGCTAGGTTGCGAAGTCGATTGTTTGCGCTGGAAGCGGTTCAATCCCGGTAGGAATCGCTTATTTTTTTGTTTACTTTTTCTTCCGTTTGTACCATGTTTTGTTATGGAAACTACGTTTTTATATATTAAGATTATTTTTATACAATATTGTGCAATTTTTATGTTTTTTATCGCATTGAAAAAGAAGTCAGAAAAAAGAAGGAAGAAAAAAAAAGAAAAAAAGAAAGAAAGAAAAGGAAAAAAAAGAAAGAAGAAAGAAGTTGTGCTATGTTTGTTTAATATAATTAAATTGTTATTTTCAAACTATAATGACGTAAGTTTTTATAAAAGCTTGTAGAAACTCCTTTCAACTCTTTTTCAAAGCGATAAAAAACATAAAAATTGCACAATATTGTATAAAAATAATCTTAATATATAAAAACGTAGTTTCCATAACAAAACATGGTACAAACGGAAGAAAAAGTAAACAAAAAAATAAGCGACTCCTACCGGGATTGAACCGCGTCCAGCGCAAAGCTAGAGTTTCGAAGCGACGACGAAAGTAGAAAGAAACAGTTCGATGAAGAAGGAAGAGAGACTGAGAGTCGACGCTGGCAAATGTAAGGATACGGGATCGGAATGCTAAGCGCGATTTCGACCTCAGTGAAATGGCAACAGTGTAGAGAGACACTGTTGTGAGAACGGCAACATCGCAATTGTATCGACATCACGTTAGCAGTCGTCCACAATAAGCGCCATCTCCTACCGATTGTCTGAACTAAATTTGTGACGTAACTTGCTCTGCATTATCGTAAAAATGGCGGAACTCGTCTTTGGGAATGTTTTTACGATTTTTCGCTTTTTGTTCTTATATTAGCATATTTTGGGTTGAATGAGGGCTCATTCGAAAGAGGAAGGTCCAACGAAGGGTGCTCTGGTCATCATTCGAGTCACAAAATTTAGTATTAGTAACCTAAAAATACTTCTATTCTACGGATTTGTTTTGCTCGACTTTTGTTCAAATTTGGACGCTCATATTATTAAATATCAACACACTATCGTTCTATCATGACCAGAGCACCCTTCATTGGACCTTCCTCTTTCGAATGAGCCCTCATTCGGTCCAAAATATGCTAATATAAGGACGAAAAGCGAAAAATCGCAAACCCCTTTTTAGGCCCACTTTTGCCGGTAATGTCACCTCGCTGCATTACCCGTGTCTATCCCCTTAACGGTTAACCGCGAGCAAGGACGGGACACGCGACACCTGAGCGAGCCGCCCTTGTTACGTAAAGCCAAAGTTCTTCCAATAATTCCGTGCGTGTGTGCGTGTGGGAGCACCGCCACCATCCCCAGGAGAGGACCGCCAAGGGATCTGGAATCCAGAGATCGGGGAGATTCAGGTAGAGCCCACTGGTTGGGTTTCCTTTTGTGGCGTGCGTGGGTGCGAGAGTGCGGATCTTGTGTGTGTGTCCGCGAGCGTGCTCCGGAGCACCCTTTTCTTCCGCGACAGGACCACCACCGGAGGGAACTCCGTTAGACTTCCCTCCGTCCGTTTCGCGAATCTCCCGCGTGACCTTGCGCGGTTTGAGAACGCGCCGCGTTTCGAAGGAGAGGGCCCCTTCGAAACGCGAAACCGTTAATTCCCGGCGTAATCTTTTTTCGATTGTATTTGATTCTAGGGCGGACTATTTGTTTGCGTGGCCCCCTATAGAGTTAAGTCGCGCCTGTTAGGTATTCGTTTTCTTTCCGTCGGATATTTTCTTTTTGTATCCCTTTCGGCGCGTAGTCGCCACACCCTTTCCTCAACGGTGTGTGTACCGTGGAATTCCCCCGCGTCGGTTTCGATTAAATAAAGAAATCCGATTAAACGTACGCGGATCAAAGTTTATTTCCGCCCTTTCGACCTCCCCTGAGTTTCGCTCTCCGTAGAGCAGCCGGAAGGACGAAAGTAACGGACACGTGCACTTGACACTGGCACCCAATTCTTCTAAATAAATTCGTCCGTGGGAATTGTGCGACCGAGCGTGTCGAGTAGCGGCTTTCCCGGCCGCCCACGCGAGGTACGTCACAACGTATAATGTATAATTGTTGTTTTCAAATTATACAATTAATGTACTTGTGTATACCAATGAATACTATAATACCTACACAAGACATGATGAAACAGTAGTAAGAGGTACTGTTCATGATGCGTAATACATACACTGGTGGACATAATTATAAGACACCCCGAAAAATATTGGTTTAGGTACTTAATAATGTAGTTATATTAAAATACACTTCGTCAAAAGAAAATAGTTTATTTTTTAATAACAACTTCATAAATTTTGCGCAAAATGATAAAACATTTCATGATGAAAAAGAGAATGTACAAAAGTTCTGAAAATTTATACACATTTTGAAGTACTAATAATGTGTAGAGTCTCCTTTATTTTGAACAACTTCGATCATTCGTTTCGGTAGACTTTTAAATAAATGATTTATATTCTTTTAATCTAAGTCTTCCCAATCTTTCAGAATTGCTACTTTCAAATCATTAAGACTATTATATTGTTTGCCATCTTCGTATACTCTTTTGCTCAACTGACCCCACACATTTTCTATAATATTGAAATCCGGAGACCGTGCTGGCCAATCTAAAATTGGTATATTTTGACCATGAAAATAATTTTTTACAACTTTAGCTGTATGAACAGCTGCATTGTCTTGCTGGAATATGAAATTTTCACCAGGACTCTTTCAGCATGATTCTAAATCTGCTCTTGTATTAGTTTTAAATAACCAGTAACTTTCATTCTGCCATCAATGAACTTGATTTCGGTCTTCCCATTATACCCGATGCCTGCCCATAACATCACAGATCCTCCACCATTGACGACGACTTAAAATTCTTACTCCTTTTCGTAAATCGTGGAAATAATGTTTCTAACCATCAGGTCCATTTAAATTCATTTTCTTTTCATCAGTAAAAAGCACTTTCCGCCATTTTTTTTTCCACTGTAGATGATTAAGAGCTAAAAACCAGTCGACGCTGTTTGTGTACTATCGACAAAGGTGGTTTAACAGCAAATTGTTTCTGTTTCAGATGCTGTGTCTTTTGTATAACTCTTTTTACAGTCTTTAGATACTTTTAACCCACATTCTACTAAAATTTGCCTAGGTTTGCAAGAGCTGAATTTGATGCACACCTTAAAACTGCTCTTTTATCTTTTAAGGTAAGGGATAATCGTCTTCCAGATCTCTTCTTTTTTTCGTAATTTTTTGGATTATTTAAAAAATTACTAATTACACACCCACTTCTTTTCATTTTTAGTAACATTTGTTTTAAATTCTCTCCTTTTGCTCTTCTTTGAAAGATTTTTCTTTTTTCCTCTTCAGTTAGAACTTTACCACGTGGCATGATTTTAGTTTTAATGTTTTTCTATTTTATACTAACAAAATCACTATAATAGAGAATTCACAGTACGAAACACACGAATACATTTAGATTCAACGACTGTCTGTAGTCGACTAATATTAATGTCATAATTTTGTCCTACAGGAGAAACCCAACATTACAATTCTTGGAAATGGTTCCACGCTTTGTGTTTGTTTACATTGTGATGGAGTGCACGAATAGTACTCTTTCATCCCATCATCATTTACGCTACGTATACAAGCTTATACATATTTTTTTTTTAAATAAATGGAGTGTCGTATAATTATGTCCATCAGTGTATGCGTAGCGCGTAATACCCTGGGGTTGCATGTCAGTGGGTACAGATCAACAGGTGACTGGTATTGGGACAGGTAAGTTACTCTTATCATTGTGCTCACGTTGTTCCCACTGCGTTTGGCCGACGCGACAAACTGAAAACAAAGCAGAAAACTGAAGCAGAAATAGATGTTATTTCGCATTCTTCCGAGTAAATGTTAATTAAATATGTTAATATTTACCTCACTCTTTGTAAAAATTTCGTCCGCTGTTCTGCATGTGGTTTTTTTGGGAGGTGGAAATGGTTTTACGCACGGAGTGTGGGACTCGACCTGGCAGTGTTTGCATGTAATACCCACTAAAACCACCCCCGTTGAAAGTTTATTCCACATTATACAAAGCAATCTAATACTACAAATCTGTTCAACATAATTGAATATGCAAAAACAAATTATTGAGTATTTAATCGCTGGATAACGTTCTTCTTCGTTTAGCAGCTTGTTGTGATTCAACGATACATCGTGGTTCGCGAATAGGCATATACAGTGGGTGTAGAAAGTATTCGTACACCGATCAATTTCCAAAAAAGCTATGTGAAATTGTCATTTATTAACTTTTTTTTTTATTTTGTATAAGTGAGAAATCAACAAGAAAAAACAATAAATCGATAGAAATACAGAAGCAATAAGTATCGTACAAGTGTTCAATTTATAAAACTTCATTTAAAAATAAACGAAATTTACATGAATTTATAAATAATTAATACTTCGTGGGATTTCCTTTTGATTTTATATTTATTACAACTCTTCTAGGCATTAAATTAACTATCATAAATGTCGATGTTATTCGAGATAGGGTCTTCTTTCATTCCTTTATTAGAGGATTTTTTAAGTCGTTTTTACTGGAAATTTAATGTTTTCTAATTCCCACGAAGCAATAAACTGATATGCTTATGTTACAAATTCTACAGATACAGATTGAAAAGATACAGGCGATTCAAATTAGGTGGGGCCAGCTTCACACTTTGCAAAATTTTCAATCGCGTGTAGCTTTTGAACTAAAGAGGGGCAAACGAAAATTCCAATTGATCATTCCTGAGCAAACGATGAGCAAACGTATGCAAAAAGAAAAATTTGAGTTTTTCATATAGATGGGGCCAGCTTCACACGGGTTCTACACCCACTGTATATCTTGCAACTCGACTATCTATTATTTATGGAACCAAGCATTCTTCGTAAACTCGTTTTAGCAACGGTAACATTTTCACGTACCAAAATGTGTCGTCGCGTTCAACAATTGTATACTTGATTCCCAAGGGCGTCCAAACTGCAAAAATGCTATATTTTCTTTCAGTTACATGCAGTTGCCCTTGTATTTGGAAATACTACTCATGCCTTTCGTTCAAACGATTATCATCGTTTTCAGCAAAAACTCGATAACAACCTACGCCTGTCTTTGCAATCGCTTCATCAGGAGAGATGTTCCGCGCTGCATATAGGCATTTTATTTCGTCGATAGTGTCGTCACCAACAATGCCGTCAGACGTCGCGCCCAAATACAAGAATTCTGTATCAATAAACTTCAAAAAAGTAAAAAAATTACGCCAAGTACATGAAAAAGTGGAGGACTCAAGGAGTTATCATTGAAAAATAGAAGATCCCCATAAAAAACTACAAGAAAATAGAAAAAGATGTGGAATCGAAATAAGCTACCAGATGATTTGTCTAGATTTCCGCGACCTGGAAGTCAAATGCTTGGCGTGGCCAGGCAAGGTCAAGGTGTCGATGAATAAGAATTATTTTAAAACGCAAAATAATGAAAGTGTACTCATAATATTGTCAGAGTTTTTAATTGACAAATTATCTGAAAGTCTGTGAGAGAGAAAGTATGGGTATTGATGATCTAAGAATGCCTTGCCTGGCCACGTCAAGCATTTGACTTCCAGGCCGCGGAAATGTAGGCAAATCATCTGGCAGCTTATTTCGAATCCCCATCTTTTTCTATTTTCTTGTAGTTTTTTATGGGGATCTTCTCTTTTTACATAAAAAGTCTAAATTAAAAACACTTTAGTGGTATGGATCTATTCTGTATGAATGAAGGTACCTGACAATTCAGATTTTGACAACTTACCTTGTAATCAAGATCGATCAACACTTTACAACACTGGCTGCAATTTGTTATTAAACCCTACATAAAAAGTCTAAATTGAAAACATTTTGCTGATATAAATATAATTAATAATACAATAGTGTAAAAACTTTTGACACTTAGCAGGTTATGAATGATGACATCTATTTCGACTCGCAACGCTCGATGGCCGACGAGCCCTGCCGAACCGAATGATTCCGAGAGTAGACGAACGATACTCGGCTTTTGCTTAGCTCCTATTGGCTAAGGGTTGACGATGGGAAAATCATACGAAAAATACCGTTTCTGACAGATTCATGACATGATATTACGATATCGCAGTTGTACGTGGACCGATTTGATTGATTTTGGTTTTATTCGAAAGCTTATATGCGGGTTACATGAGAAAAATGCCTTTAAATTTAGAAAATATTGCAGGCGTGTTAAGATATTCATGAAAGAAATGTCAGGTTAGGTTAGAATGGACCATCTCTCCTGTAAAAGATACGTGGTAGCTCCAACGCCATATATACGCGGTGACGGATAATGTTTCATGTACTTGGCGCCGAGACGCTACCGCGTCTCTAGATAACCCACAGTCAGATATTTCGCCTGCAATTGCTCGCGTGCCAAAATTTCTTTCTCTTTACCCCACTCAACAGCGGTTGTTTTTGTTAGTTTTATTGGGTATATTCAAAATAAAACTTCCTTATGAAAAACAATTCGTATATTTGTGAAACCAAAAACTCTTTTTACACCGGTCATCTCCACAATCCGCGATACAGTTCGTGCCAAAAGAAAAAAATGGAATCCCCGTCACCCGAACATAAAGAAAAAAATGGCTGTAGATAGGCGACGTTAAGGCGCAAAATAAAAATAATTCTTACACGGCCTCTGCCTCCGAAATATCAACGTTGCATTTGAGAAACCTTTAAGGGTGCGCAGGAGCCAGAGCCAAACTCCGAGTTGACTTCAGCGACAGTTGCGGTAAAGTAGGAAACTCCAGGACAAGGACAGTTTAATTCTGGTTTTAATATATATTCGTTACACTTTGGCGGGTGCGACTCCAAGGTCTGATTTTACAATTCCGGCCTTAAAACTTTATAAACAATAAAAGTACGTTTGCTATCTTCATTTTATTGTTTATAAAGTTTTAAGGCCGAAATTGCAAAATCAGGCCTTGGAGTCGCATCCGCCAAAGTGTAACGAATATATTAAACTATGATTATTAAAAAATATTGGTTGTTTGCTTCAATATCCTGGAAAAAAATCATGCTAGCCTAATCGCCCTGTCCTCGTCTCTCCTGCAATTGTTGTATCGCCCCCTCTGTCTTTGTCCCGGAGTTTCCTACTTTTTCCGCAACTATCGCTGAAGTCAACTCGAAGTTTGGCTCTGGGTCCTGCGCACCCTTAAATGTATTCAACAGTTTTAAGTCGAGGGGATAGAGAATATTTTTTACGAGATTTGGGCACGAAGTTGTCTCTCTTCTGCAACATATGTTGCCAAAATTCGATACAGTTAGCAGCTTCTGACGTACGTTGCACCACTGCTGGTTTTTATATTGCCCCCGAGTGATGTACTCTAGTTCATCTCGAGTCTGCTGTTGAACTCGCAACTTTTCATAATGCTCGTATTTTAACTGTTCGTTAATATTCACAGCCATGTCTGGCCGCTCAGCATTCGGCCCGTAGTCTTTATTAGCTTTACCACTATGGCCAGAATACTTCGATCTACGAACAATTAAACCCAATTCTTGAGCTTTACGCAGATGTTTATTACGTTTGCCACGTTGAACAATATTTTCTTGTTCGAATAATGTCGCACGTGCCGGCGGTTCTTTACCACGGTGTAAAGGGTCGCACAGATTACTCTGACGTGACGTGATCCCGCGTCATAAGACGCGTGATATGAAAATCTAACATAGGGTTTTGCATGGCGACGTTCACATTACTCTGACGTGCCGTGGGCTGATGCTATCTGACGAAATATGCGTTCTGACGCGTCAGGAGCACATCAAAACTACTACATTTTTCGTAAGCGTTGGAAGGCGTCAGAAGACTCGGGTGTTTTCTAGGAAGCTGTTTTCCATTTTTAAGAGATAAACTAATTTAAAAAACAAAAACTACACTAAAAAGTATAAAATAATTTTTAGTTCATTTATATAAATTTATATGACCAATAATTTATATGAGTAGCTCTAGATATAATTGCTTATAAAAGTATGAGAAAATTCAGTGAAAAGTATGAAATAACTTCTATTTAAACTGCATTCTTGTCAGCTTTTCATGCATTTGATTAGATATAAAATGCAGCATATTAAATACAAAAACATAATTTTTCTTGTACTTGAAATGATTAAACATATTGAAATAATAAATAAAATTATTAAATCTAATCTTAAGGAATTTTAATAAGAAAAATTATTAGTATTATTATTGTTATGCACGATCTTTATTTGTACTGTAAAAAAATGTTTAATATCGTTATTAAACGTTATTAAATCTCGCACGGCTAGGTTGGTTGTTGACAAACTGGACAACTACACGTCTAAAGTAGTTAACATTGAAATTTTATTGATACGTTTGGCCTGCGGTCGAGAAAAGGTTATTTTTGAGATTTAAGGTATTTCGAGTCTTTCGCGTTGAATGGTTTTTAGAATCTCTAATACCCGTTTCAACCTCAATAACCGAAGTGCCATAAACTCAGAATTATCGAAGGATTCATTATTTCTGACAACTTCTCATGTCTGACATGGGCCCACGTAGCCTGACGTCAGCCCACGGTGTCTGACGTGACGTGTTCCCACGTCACGTCACGTCACGTCACGTCAGAATAACCTGTGCGACCTTTAAGAAAGATAGGTGGACCGACTACGCTACCTCCACCACAAAATTGCTGTGGTTTTCTTAAAGAAAAAGTTACTTGTCCCTCTTGCAGAGGGTATTAGTGTAACATGTAAACAATATCACGTTTAAACTCTACAGCACCAAACACCGAATTCAACCACATTATCACACAAAAGTACCCTAATCACACCATTATCTACATAGATGAATCCAAAATTCCAGATGCACCCTCGCTAGGAGCCTCATGCGTGACTCCTTCGTTACATCACATACAAACGCTGAGTCTCAACAACTTGGCTTCCATCTTTACAGCAGAAAGCGCTGCCTTAGACATGGCACTGGACCTAATCATCTCCAAGAACTGCTTAAAGACTTTGATCTGCACATACTCGCTATCTGTCCTTCAAGCCATAAATGGAAAAACTTTCAACAAATATGCTAATCAATACATTATTGAAATCAAAAAGAAACTATTTCAGTTAACACACAATTCATCATCAAGCCATACAATCACCATTATGTGGATACCCTCTCACGTAGGCATCACAGGAAACGAAGCAGCCGATACAGCTGCCAAAGAGGCAACAAATAGTACCTCAAATACAGAAGACAATCTCCCACTCCCAGATGCACTCAGCCATCTAAGGGAGGAAATATGGCAACACACTCTTCAGAAATGGATGACGGACTCAGCTACTAAAGGAACAATCTACTTCAACACATTTTTCGAACCAGTCAAAACTCCCGGGTTCCAAAAACACAGACTACCCAGATTCATCACTTCCTGGGTCACACGCTACAGATCTAACCATTACAACCTAGCAGCGTCCTTGGCAAGGACAGGAATTCCCAAGGACAGTAAATGCTGGTGCGGCCATCCTGAACAAATGTTCAATCACTGTGACGTACCTTGCGTGGACGGTCGGGAAAGTCACTAATCGAATTGGTCGTCAGTGCCAAGTGAACGTGTCCGTTCCCTTCGTTCTTCCGGCTGCTCTACGGAAAGCGAAACTCAGGGGAGGTCGAAAGGGGAAATAAACTTCGATCCGCGTATGTTTAATCGAATTTCTTTATTTAGTCGAAACCGACGCGGGGGAAGTCCGCAGTACACACACCGTTGAGGAAACGGTGTGGCGACTACGCGCTGAAAAGGATACGCGGCGGGGAATTCCCGATACAAAGGAAGGTATTCGACGGAAAGAAAACGAATACGTTACCGGCGCGACTTAACTCTATAGGGGGCCTCGCAAACAAATAGTCCGCCCTAGAATTAAATACAATCGAAAAGATTATACCGGGAATTAACGGGGCCCTCTCCTTCGAAACGCGGCGCGTTCTCAAACCGAGTAAGGTCACGCGGGAGATTCGCGAAACCGACGGAGGGAAGTCTAACGGATTTCACCTTCAGGGGTGGTCCTGTCGCGGACGAAAAGGGTGCTCCGGAGCACGCTCGCAGACACACACGCTCGATCCGCACTCTCGCACCCACGCTCGCGACAAAGGGAAACCCAACCAGTGGGCCCTACCTGAACTGGGTTGACTTCGGGTCCCAAAATCGCCTTGGTCGCCCTCGTCGGCTTAAAGTAAAGGCTCACCCACACACTCGCGAAACCACGAAAGAGAGACTACTCACACCTACTATTTTGCTAAAGGCGAAAAAGGGGCCCTCGCTCGCGTATTCAGATCCGTTCGGTTCGCCGTCAAACCGTTAATTAATTCTCTAAATCGATCGCGCATCGATCGACGCGCTCTTCTCGCCGCCGGCTCGCGGCTCTTCCCACCCCGAAGCTGTAGGGGCTCCTCACGGTGTGCCACCACCATGGCATCTTCAGGCATTCCCTCGTGGCAGCGTCCCTTCCCGAGGGTGGTGGCTACACCGCAGTCATGGGGTGGAGGACACCGCGACAGGCGACTTGCCGCGCTCCCGCGAAGACGCGGCGAGGGGTCCCTAATGTCCGCGGTCCACTCATCCCTCCACTCTCACGGACCACTTTCGGACTGGGGTGTCCGGCGAGGAGAGAGCGAGGCCCTTCTGGGGGTCAGGGTGCTTTCGTAACGGGCAGAAAAAGTCTGCCCCATCACACCACATATTATGGGACTGTCCCAAATACTTGAATACCAGACAATAAATGATCACCTCGCTGGCTCAACACGGATGGAAACCTCCATACTCCATAGAACCTTTTCTCCAAGGACCCAATATCACAGCAGTGAAAATAATAACTATGTTTCTACAAACCAACAACCTTAACATATAATCGTTACCAAAATCGAAATCACTTTACCCATCAGCTCACAACTCCAACAAACACATACTATACCTACACACCCACAACTCTACTTTCCAATACTCTATTTGTAACCATATTGTAATGTAAAATGTAAATGAAAATGTAATATACTTTAATTGTAATTGTCAGCTTATGGATCATTATTGTGTCCAAAGCTTAATAAATAACAAAAAAAAAATATCACGTTTACTTCCTTATGTTCTGCATCCTTTACTATGTTGCAGGATATACCTGCAGAAAAATGCCCAAAATAACGAAGTGTGAGGCATGCAGAAGTGCATTTATTTCTCGATATGAGAATACCCTTTCGAATTGCCCGGAAACCAAATTAATTACTGTAAAGTCGCGGGGTGGGCTGATTAACCCCAATATAAATTTAGTAAAAATGTTTAAGAAAATTGAAATCTCATTTAAAAATCATTTAAATTGTACTGTGGGATCGGAAGGATTGATAGGTCGAACACTTGAGTAATTCCGTTGATTCCGTTCCTCACAGTTTTATTATGGAATATTACGGACAGCGATTCGACCCGTGCTGAAGACTGAAACGGACTGTCTTGTCGCACCCGCCCATCGTCTCTTAAAAAGGGCATTCGGCAAGAAAGAAAGAAAATTATATAGAAAAGGAAGATAGAGGAAAAGGAGAAAATTAGGAAAGTTTGTAGTAAGGATAGCGGAAGAAGATCATAAATAAATTAGCGTCAGCTCTCAGGCCCCAGCGAAACCTTGAAAGGGACACGGTGAATTAGAGACGATGACAACGGGGCTCTTCGCCTCGCACGGGTCTGGTCGCCAAATGTGCACGAAATACAAAACAGTAGAAAGTTCTACTGAGAAAGGCGTATGTGGCCCTTTGGTCGCCACAGTACAAATGTATATAAATTGGTGATTAATGACATAAAAGCAGAGAAATTTTCTTTCCCATGTATAAACCATAAAGAATACACTGTTGCTTACTACATACACTACTATTTAACTTTAAAAATGCGACAAGTAGCAAGAATAAAAAATAGAGAACATTCTACGAGCAAAGAAAAAAAGAAAGCAGCCAAACTATATAACAAATAAATAAATTTTTGTATAATTGAAACAAAGTCTTAATGTGTGTTTATTATAATATTATCCTAAGTATAATTTATCCTCATAAAATAAGCATTTTACACAACGATAAATATGTGTTTAGTCGTTAACCGACATTAAACGAAAACTATTAAGGACAATACGGTAAGAATCCCGAAAAGAGCGGAGGAACGCTGGGGAATATGTAAGGAGTGGGAGTAGCCTCCAGAAGAACTTATAGAGGTGGCAGAACCGGAGCAAAGACTAATTAGTGTAGAGCAAATGAAGAGAAGAACGAGGACAGAAAAAGATATTGAACTAACAAATACAGGAAATATACTGGTGAAATTCGAAGGAGAATCCTTACCCACAAGAATTAGTACGGAGGCGCTCTGTATGTAAACATTGTGCCATATGTAAGAAGCGTAAGGCAATGCTACAACTGCTTGCAGGCTTCTGCCGGCTAGACAAAAAGAAATGTTTCGTGTGTGGCGAAGAATATCATGGGGAATGTTACAAACTTCCTAAATGCGCTAACTGTGGGGATGAGCATGGGGGATACAATCCCACTAAATAGGAATTGTATATTATGGAACGTGGAGGTAGCTATTAACAAACTTATGGCTTATAAAAATCTAAATTTCATTGAAGCAAGAGACAGGCAAAACTAGAACTGGGCTTGGTGGATGCTTATAAAAAAAATCAGGAAGATCAGGCTATACGTTGAATGACACAAACTTTCCCAGATTGTGAGAACATGCCCGGAGAAGAAAGCAAATAGAGAAGTGGGAAGACCAACCAGTACATATAAGAACATCCTATTGGAACAGCAAAGGGAAGACGAAAAACACACATATTAAGACTAGGAACAGATTTGGAGCATTATCGCCAATCCAAGGAGAATACCTTCATCCTACAGTCACAAGCGGAAGAAGACGAACGGAATAAAGAAAAAGAAAACAAACATCCTAGACAGCTAGGTAAAGGAAAGGAGAAAATATCGGAGGAGGACATAAACTTGTTACTAGATTGGATTAAACAAGAGAAGCTCGAAGATCTAGTGATCGACAAGATCAACAGGAACAGGCGAATAAACCATCCAAAAAGAATTGACATTCACGATGAAGGATATAACCCAATAAAAAATAAGAGTGCGTTCCCACCTAGGAGGTATGGCAGAGACATAGAAGAAAGGAACACATACCATCTACCCAAACACGCGCCACAAAGAATGAAAAACCAGGAAGAGGAGGACTTTACATTTGTCAAACCAAACAAGGGTAACAATAACGAAAGGTACGGTAGAACGTACAGCAGGAGAAATATCACAAAAGATAATATAAGAAAAACCAGGGACAATGAACACAAGGACCTCAAAGGCGATAATAGGAATATGGAGGGAAGACATGAAAGAGAAGAAAAAACAGTAGCGGAAATCCACCATTCCAACCAAATCGAATGGATGTCAGATGAGGAATGGGACAACGTCGGCAACTCAAGAGAAACGAAGACAAACAGCTCAACAATGGAAATAGAAATGGAGAAGGAAGGAGTAGAAGCAGAAGACATAGGGACAATAGCTCCGACAGATATTCCAATTGGTGATATGGAGCTCGGAGCGGAAGAAATAATAGAACACATAGGAGATAATGAAGCAGAAGAGCGTGGAGAGGAAAGGGACAAGGACAAGGAAATCAGAGACCAAGGATCCAACGAAGAAATAATCGAAGGAGGAAGGTAAGCGGTTGCTTCATAACTAGAGTAGGAAAGGAGGAAGGAATAACTAGGTGACTTCCCTACTCCTTACCAATAGTAGTAATACAGCACTATCAATAGTACAAGTAGGTAAATAATTGTTCGGGAGGAAAAACATAATTGAATCAGAAAGGTAATACATAATATATAAGGGAACACGTAAAAGTCAGACAAAGTAAAATATAAATAGATCAAACAAAGATAAGAAAACAGAAATATACATATCAATATTTATATAATTATATTGCAAATATTCACAGGGTAACATATGCAATAGTATAAAGGTAGGATTCTGGAATGCTAGGAGTCTGAGATGCAAAATACCTCACCTTATGAATATAATAGACGAATATGATGTTATGTGTATAAAAGAAACATGGACGGATAAATGGAAATATGATTTCATGAAAGGGTATAAAGCATGGCATAATAAAATTGATATTCATGCGGGGACAAAAAACAAAAATGGTATACCGAGGACAGGCCTAGCAATAATATATAAAGACAATATTAATCTGGTAAATATAAAAGAGCAACATACAGCTGACCACTATGAATTTATAAAATTCGAGATCAGGAACAATATAGGTACATGCGTAATAGATGTCAATTTTTTACACAGGAACCCTAGATATAATAGTAGCGTGAAAATGGGGAGAGAAATATTTAAGAACTTAGACATAACGGAGAAATCAATAGTGATAGGCGATGTTCCGGATAGAATCAGGCTAGCGTTGCGAAGGGAGGCGACGACGACTGTTGATTAAAAAGATAGGCGTTTCTTCGCGGTCAAATTCGTACTCGCGTGAATCGGCAGTTGCGATTCACGGCGAAAAGGCTAATCAGTTGGGGAGTGGTTTGACCACCCTTAGACTTTACAGACCTCACTGGGGCTCGCTCCGCGTATCTGCAGGTCACCTCTGCGCGGGAAGGCCCAAAAGGCCGACCCGTGGCAAGCAGCCTGCGAACGAAACCGTGGAAGGCGTCATGGTACGCTACATGATAGCGGACGGATAAGATGATTTTGGATAAGGCGCAAGCAATGCGCACCTTCAGTCGTCTCCGCATCCATTCGGCTCTCGCGATGCGAAATTAGGGTACCGGGAGATTTGAGTATCGAGTCACGTCTTAGAAACGAATACGTTAGGCCGGTGATATTCTTATTCGCGCGACGCGGAGAACAAAACGAGCGGTCGACAATATTTTACAACGGGCGTGGGAAACGTAGGGCTGCCTGGGCTTGGCAACTAGAATTGCCGTCAATAATAATGTCATAGGAACGTTACGAGATTTCTGGAATCTCAAGTGGGTCCGACGCTCTGCGAGCGATCGTACCGGTGGGTCGGAAAAACCCACGGGTGGCGCTGGCTTTCCGTGAGGCGCCGGACGCTAGCAGTGATGGGCTGTCGTGGGATTTCGTACCGGATGCACTTGATTAGAATTTAGGAATAACATTGGGTCCCAGTATGAGACAGGATATGCGCGTTAAGGGGTTCCATAAGTCTCCTGGAAGCGCCCTTGTGGCACTTCCGGTACGAGTATAGTGAAACAAAGGGCTGTCGCTGTGACGTCAACTTGCGCATAAACAAATAGAAATCCCGCGACAGCGCATCGCTGGTCTCCGAGAACGTTGGCGACGAGGGTGAGAGTGGGACGCGAGACGCCCTGATTGGGCCTTATTCCGAATCTGGGCCCGCTAGCGCATCCTTAGGGGAGCGGAGGGGTGATAGCGTGGGCGAAGAAGGGGTAGCGCGAGGCATCGTCGGCCGGCACCCCAAGCGACGGAGTCAATTCGATTTAGACAACCTTCGACAAGGGGACTCTACTTCGAAACGGGCATTACATTGCGAGTCTTCGGACGATAATTGTAATTCCCAAATTATAATAAAGTTCAAAGACCTTAGTTTTCGTAAACCGGAGAGTTTTATTTCCTATACCGTGTTTACACGCTTTATCCCGAACAGGCGACTTTAACGCAAAACACCCAGCATGGAACTGCAATACACAAGATACCTCAGGAAAAAATCTGAAACAGGTATTAAACGAATTAGATCTAGTAGTAGTAAACGAACCTGATAAACAAAAGACTGTAGATAACAAGACTGATTAAATAAAAATAAAAAGGGAGACAACTGATATGTGATACGTAAAACAAAGATAGGATAAGGTAGATAGAAATAAAGATAAGAGTATAGTTACACCTGGTATCTTATGGTTCCTAATTAAAGGAAAATAAGGGGAAAACTAAGTACACATGTAAATATTATAGTATCAATAAAAAACATAGGCAATAAATAGATTTAAGGAAAAGAATACTATAGGAAACACACCGATGAAAGTGGTAGAAATAAAAACAAATTATTTTGGTTAAATAAAGATATTATAATGAGGAATGGTTATATTGATTTAAGAAGCAACCGCTTACTCTTATGATTAACTTTAATTTTATTCAATAATTTGAGTTACATATAGCATGTAAGGATAACACAGTGTAGAAAGTAAGTAGTATTAAGATAAAAGTATGTGCATCGCTAAAAACCTGATGTGTTAGCAACGGAAAGAGAACATGTATAAACATCTGAATGTAAAATGGATAGTGCAATGTGCGGGATAGTCACGCATTTAAATAAAAAAACTAAACTAAACTATGTTACACTAATACCCTCAACAGGAGGGACAAGTAACTTTTTCTTTAAGATCATAGGAGTGGGGATAAAGTCGCTCCACCTATCTTTCTTACACCGTGTTCTTTACCTAACGCGTGACAAACAGCACTCATCGATGTGAAGCTATTGCACCACCGCTGCTTTTACACGCGTTTTGTACGAGCCTTTTTGGGCTAAATGCGTACGTTTACCGCCAATACATTTGGAAATAATTGCGTTGCAACTTTCCACTGAGTTGCTGGTATATTTATAGAGCAAGCTCTTCGCATTTTCTATAATGCGTTTCTATAATGCGAAGACGAACGATCTATGTCGATGTTTTGATCTTCCTGCAAAACGATATTTTCGATATTCTCGTCCGTATCGTTTTGCAGATGCGATGGTGCACTTATTGCAGTGCACGTACCTGTCGAAGTTTAAGGGGGTTTATGCGATGTTGATTGCAACATATCCGCATAACTCGTCTTCACATGTACTTCATCCAGGAAACGATGCGTTTCTGAACTTCTTTCTTGTTCTACAGTTTCTGGACTGTGTTTCTGGACTGGTCACATTTTTTGTGGGTCTTTTTCCAAAAATCTTTAACTATCGCCCACAGCAGAATTTTACAAGGAACAGTTTAAAAAAAAAATCAGCCAAAAAGGTTGCTTCCTCGCCTCATAGGATGAAAATAGAGTTGTCTGTTAAATAGATAAATAAACAATTTCTTCTGGCATACATTGTGTATTTTCTTTATTCTTATTTTATACTTTTTAGAGAAACAATATTTAGTAACATAAATTAAATAGATAAATAAACAATTTCTTCTGGCATACATAAATTACCTATTCAAAAACGCACATTTTAACCCTTTGCACTTGAGCGGCGCCGCTACGGATCTATCCACGGATGAATTTGTACACGTTACAGACGAATGTAGCGGTATCGCAATCGGTAAATGTATCTAATACATTTTCCTGCTCAATATATTGTCTCGCTCTGAGTAACTTACGTTTAAAAGAACGACTCTTCCCACGTCGTTTGTGAGACCGAGACTTTTCCATTCTAACCTTCTTTCTGCTTAATTATAATTTGTCACGGCTTCGTGAAAACCGGCTTATAAATTTATGTAATGCAGTGAGAAGGTGTGGTTAATAATAAATAAATTTTTAAATAAATGAAAATACCTTTACAACACTAACACTAACACTAAATACTAACAGTAAACACTAAAAATAAATCACTAACTTACTAAAAAAATGATGAAATACATTAACACAAAATTAAAGAATGTGGGCGCACCTCGCGGGCCGAAGCTTCTCTGATTCAACTGATTGACTGCGCAAATCAAAAACGCAGCAAACTTAATCTCTGCACACATATACAGTCACACACACTTGAGTTATGCATACAATGTATGTAGCTATAACCAGCCGAGGTGTCGATTCTAAGTTTACAGCTAAGGTACGGGAAATACATACAAAAAAGAGCAATACAAATTATTGAATTGAAGAGTAAATAAATTATGCGATAAATCAAATCAAATCGATTTTATTTGTATTGTTCTTTTTTGTATGCATTTCCCGCACCTTAGCCTTCTGTCATTGCATATGTAGTTAACTAATAGTATAAATAATAAGAAAAACACATTGCCAAAACTGCACCTTATTATTTAAATTTTAAAGAATTGCTTTCCTGTTTACCAACTTATGACGACATTATCATTTTTCATGCACTTAGCCACCATTCTGTCTTCTGGCAATTGTTATCCCGGTTTTTGAAGCGATAAATAATATGAAAACGAATTCGTCAGAACTGCACCTTGTCATTAAAATTTAAACAATTTTTTTACAACTTTATCGACTTCTGGCAACGTTTAAGCCCCAACCTAGACTTCTGGCAATAGCTTTACGCGATTTCTACAGTTACAAACTATACCTACACAAAATTTCAGAGCTGCACTCAAAGATTTTATTTTGATTAAAAATTAACATGTTGACCGCCCGGGCGAATATTTAGTATAGTTTAAAATTTTTGCAAAACTTCTGTATCTATCCTAGTAAATCCTGACGTTATGGATGGATACTCGAAAAATCTTCGTGCGGTATTTCTATCGTTACTGCTTCCAAATCCTTGCTTAGGTATATCAATAATTAATCCGAGCTCATCTCTAAATTTCTTTTGGATTCTTAACTTTTCCTCTTGCCTCTTCTGCTTATTTTCTGGTTTATTTCTGATTCCTTCATCTTTGAAACTTAAGTCGTAACTGATATGTAAAATAAATTCCATAAATCGTACTCTCGCATGTAGAGGTGAAAGACTATATTGATAGTTCGCTTCTACATCTCCACCAGTAGAACTACCAAAACCTTTCGGATTTTTTTGACAAATAACGCAGGTGGAACTCGATTTAGTATTTGGTAAATGTTGGGTAACTTTTCCATCTATCATTGTTAAGTGCAGTTTATGAAATACTGATATATCCCTTCCGTGAACTAAGCATTTTGTGGACACTAATGAACTAATTTCTTTATTTACAAGTTCAACTTCAGTTTTAATCACTTCTTTCGTTTCTTTCAAATACTGAAATTTGATAGGTCTGGAAAAGTGTGCGGACGAGGGCCAAGGATTTTTCTATATCAGACTCTCCGTACCAGTACACTGCAGACGCAGAGGAGCCATCGATGCTATAAACATATTACTGTCTGTCACGTTTGAACTATCGTCCTCACTAATTTTCTGTTTATATTCACTTTGTCCTGACGAACCATCACATCCCCACATACTCACTAAAACTAGACACGTGTCATTTAAGGCCTCGATTTCAATCTGGCTTTTTAATTGCAAAATTCTGCTCACTGTACAATCGAGCAAGTTTTGAAGCGACACTTTTGCGAAAGTATTGGTAACTTCTTCAGTTTTTGGCAAGCATTCTTCTTTTGCTTGAACAATTTTATTGTAACTTGGTAACGCGTTATGTTTTCTCTTCTTCAATTCGTTTCGTAGCAAAATATATTTATCCTTTGAAAGTCTCAGATCCAGAAACAGAGATAACGCTTCTTCTGCAGTAAATTTTTGCGGCTCGTCTTCTGAATTTCGAATGCAGTTCTTAATTTTGGTGAGAAGATCGGGACCAGCTTTATTGACAGCTTCCACAATGGACGCCTTTTCAAATTGTTTTTCCGATTTATAACGTAGACAAAGTGCCTGATTCATCACATTAGTTGACAACTTTTCATTGGGCTGTCTTAACTTCCGTCTCTTGGAGACTACCGAACAATTATCCAAAGTTTTCCTTGGTCTGCCTTTAATAGATGTACTTGGAAATTCACTCAATCTTCTTGTATTAATTTTAGTAGTTTTCAAAATTATTCGTTTATTTAACCACGACTGATTTTTCACTTCAAATTTTGATGTAATTCTTCTAGCACTTTTCCATTTTTGTATAAAATTATGAAAATAACGCTTGAGGGGTTTTGCTTCACTTATTTGTAAATTATGCACGCTTGCAACATGTCAAGAACAATCTTCATATTTACGAAAACTGTTTTCACGAATTACTTGGTATAAATCACGATATGGTAACTCCATTGCACGTTTCGTGTTCAACTAATCGCTTAAGGGGGTAGACACGGCACGTGACCTCTCCGATTTGGCTGGTCGGTATTACAGCAGATTTTTCTGCATAGAAATGGTAATAGCCATAGAGACACGGTTGGCCGATGAAAACGAGGTGGCGCTTTCTGCTGTTTCTGAACGAAGCAAGAAACATAATTCGCTCTTAGCGAGCGAAAATGAGATACATATACACTGACGGACAAAATTAAAGGGACACTTTTTTAAAACGTCATATCTATGGGAGTTTTCAACCGATTTTGGAGAAACTTCGTGAGGAGTAGTTTTGAAGTGTCCTCTAAATGTGCGCAAAGTTGCATTGGCGAGGGTTGACAGGAAGGGGTTAAGTCACCCCCGTAAAGAGGAGCACGTCGAAAAACGCCACTTCTGAAGAGGCCAGGCGTGACGGAAGGGGTTGAAAAAATAAAAAAAACCTTTGGGGCGACCCTCCTCGATGCCCTCAACAAAATGCACCCCTCAAAATCCCTCTCGGGCAAACCCACCCCTCACAACACCCCACCCCCTCCAAAATCCACAATTTTTGGACTTCAGTCCCGAATTTGGGCTCAATGCATTCCCTGGAATCTCCTGATACAGGAAATGCCTACGCCCACGCCGTGCGCCCCATAAGCACCCCTTGGAAGGATGGAACAGTTCGCCACTTTTCAACACCCTTCGTAAGGGACCACTTCCACATCTCGAAGGGCGATGAAATTCACCATGTTTATTCTCGGTACGTTAAGGATCAATGTCATTTAAAGCTCGTTTCGAAAACTGCCCCTGGAGCTGAACAGGGTGGCCCAGAGTTAGGGGTGGTCCACCCACAGGTGTAGGGATTGGAACGATGTTTCGTTGCGTGGAACACATGTGATACGGTCCAAGGCATTGGAGTAACACAGTTTTGATGTCTTTTCCCCGCGTGGATAGTATTAAAATACGAAAATGACGTTTTTTTTGGAAAACCCACCCGCGAGTTAAGGCCTGTGTACCAGGTGAATGAGTAACCCCACGTCAACGCCGTTCATGGAATCGGACGCGCGAATGCTTTATTAACAGGTCCCCAAAAATTCGGATATTTTGAATCACGCTTTCATTGTCAAATCGGAGTAGATTTGAAAGAGTATTAAGTGGGCCACACGGAGCCGGCATGCAGAAGTGGAGCGAGGGCCTGTTAAATTGGAATCCGGTCTGATCTGACCACGTACGGCTGCAGGCCCTCGCTTCACTTCTGCATGCCGGCTCCGTCCGGCCCACTTAATACTCTTTCAAATCTACTCCGATTTGACAATGTATGCGTGATTCAAAATATCCGAATTTTTGGGGACCTGTTAATAAAGCATTCGCGCGTCCGATTCCATGAACGGCGTTGACGTGGGGTTACTCATTCACCTGGTACACAGGCCTAAACTCGCGGGTGGGTTTTCCAAAGAAAACGTCATTTTCGTATTTTAATGCTATCCACGCGGGGAAAAGACATCAAAACTGTGTGACTCCAATGCCTTGGACCGTATCACATGTGTTCCACGCAACGAAACATCGTTCCAACCCCTACACCTGTGGGTGGACCACCCCTAACTCTGGGCCACCCTGTTCAGCTCCAGGGGCAGTTTTCGAAACGAGCTCTAAATGACATTGATCCTTAACGTACCGAGAATAAACATGGTGAATTTCATCGCCCTTCGAGGTGTGGAAGTGCTCCCTTACGAAGGGTGTTGAAAAGTGGCGAACTGTTCCATCCTTCCAAGGGGTGCCTATGGGGCGCACGGCGTGGGCGTTGGCATTTCCTGTATCAGGAGATTCCAGGGAATGTATTGAGCCCAAATTCGGGACTGAAGTTCAAAAATTGTGGATTTTGGAGGGGGTGGGGCGTTGTGAGGGGTGGGTTTGTCCATGAGGGATTTTAAGGGGTGCATTTTGTTGAGGGCATCGAGGAGGGTCGCCCCAAAGGTTTTTTTGATTTTTTCAACCCCTTCCGTCACGCCTGACCTCTTCAGAAGTGGCGTTTTTCGACGTGCCCCTCTTTACGGGGGTGACTTAACCCCTTCCTGTCAACCCTCGCCAATGCAACTTTGCGCACATTTAGAGGACACTTCAAAACTACTCCTCACGAAGTTTCTCCAAAATCGGTTGAAAACTCCCATAGATATGACGTTTTAAAAAAGTGTCCCTTTAATTTTGTCCGTCAGTGTAGTCTCTCTGATTTGTTTCGACCTCTCTTTCTCTCCTCTACTAGCTGTCCCTTTCCATGTTGGCGCTCAGCGTGTAAACAGAATCGACACCTCTGTTGTGTATACATTGTAAGCACGTATAACCAAATATTCAAGTCCGACCAGCTTCAAATCCGTCTAGAGTTTTGAAGCGTCGACGAAGTAGAAAAAGACAGTTTGATGAAGAAGAAAGAGAGACTGATAAGGAATGTTTTTTAGGTGTCTACCTCCGATTGTTTTGATTTTTGGATATGTTTTGAAGGGCCAAAAAATAAGATATAGCTTCTTTTTATTTTGTCCCGATTTCATATTTAGGGGGTGAAACGATATAAAGTTTCAGCTGCAATAGGCTATCTCCGAAGCTATCATAGATAGAAGAAATTTTTTTAAGAAAAAGTTTCATGGTTTTCTATCTGTATATAAAATCGGTCCCAACATTTTATAAAAAAAATAATTTCTTTATAATAAAGAATTTGTTTATAACATTATGTTAAATGTAATCGCAGTTTATAGAATAACCAAAACGAACATATTTTTTTTTCTGTATTTATTAATGTATAACATGTACCTGATTATATATGTGTGTTGTTTGCGAAAAACAATAGCTACAACCTATAACAAAGATAATGATCGTACGTCTATATTTGACATGATCGCGACCCGGCGCGGCGTATCTGCGCGATGCATACAATATGTACGTATAATATTAATGCGCAAAAATGGAAGAGGCAAACACAGTATACGATACATCAATAGATTCAGAAAAAATGTTCTTCTTAGTCATTATATAAACTGTAATTACTTTTAAAATAATGTTGTAGCGGCTAGCTGTAAATGTTTGAAAAGACTTCGAACGTGCAAACGGCTAGCACGGTTTATGATATGGACATAGCGAAGCTATTTTTGAGAAAAGCCGTTATGTCGAGTTTTAACAAAGCATGTTCGTAGCTAGAGTTTGCCAACGGCCTCAATAGTTAAAGCTAGTGTCATAAAGCGTGAGTTTCTTTACGGGTCCTCGACGCGAAGTTAGGCGACCGTTAGCCGTCCGCGCGGCGGACCTAGGGCCCAGGGAAATTCCGCTGCGTTGCCACCTTCGGCAACGAACGCTACCCCTGGAGAATTCGCGCCCCGCTGAAGAAAGTGACTACGTGTCCTTTAAGGGGAGCGACACGATTTGCCACGACGAAGGTCCTAAGACCAGTCTTTGTACATCCGTCAAGCGAGACAGAAGCGACTTAAAAATAAACGCTATATATCGCCGACGAACTCCTGTGTCATTAACACACGCAAACCGATCCCTTCAATGTTATAAACAAATTATTTTTTTTACAAAATTTAGGGTCAGATTTTATATGCAGATAGAAAACATGAAACTTTTTCTTAAAAAGTTTTCTTCTATTTATGATAGTTTCGGAGATAGCCTATTGCAGCTGAAACTTTAGGGGGTCGTTTCACCTCCTAAATATGAAACAGGCGAAAATACAAAAATACATATATTTTATTTTAAAAAACATTCCTTGTGAGAGTCGAGGTGATCGTAAAAAATTTAAATGCCTACTAATCTGTGAAACAATAATGCGACAAACTAACTTTTTTTATTGTTAATTTTTTTTTTTAATACAAATTTCACTAACATATTGGTGAGGTTTTCCTGATTAAAATGAGACCAAGCACGATATTGTTATGACAATTGGTTATGATACTAGGCTTGTAAATGTTTTCTTTTACTCTTTTTCCGCTGTCTGTTCTTATGCTCTGTCGACGTCGGCAAATGTAAGAATATTTCGACTTCAGTAAATTGGCAACAGCGCAGCGTGAGGAAAGGATAGACGCTGTTATGCCAGAATGACAACGTCGCATGTATCGACATTCACGTTAGCAGTCATCCTCAGTAACCGCCATCTCATACCGATTTCCTGAACTAAATTTGGTACGTGACTTCCACTACCATTATCCACAAAATGACGGAACTCGATTTTGGGAATGCCTTTACGATTTTTCGCTTTTCGTCCTTATAGTAGCATATTTTGAGCTGAATGAGGGCTCATTTGAAAGAGAAAGGTTCAATACATCCGGGGCTGGTCATCGTGTGAATCATAAAACTCTTATAGTGACTTACACAACTTGGATTCTGCAGATGTATTTTATCGTATTTTTTCTCTACTTTGGACACTCATATTATTAGATATTAACAAGATCTCGTTGAATTATGACCAGCCCCGGATGTATTCAAGCTTCCTCTTTCGAATAATCCCTCATTCAGCCCAAAATATGCTAATATAAGGACGTAAAGCGAAAAATCACGGACCCCTTTTTACGCCCAGTTTTGCCGGTAATGTCACCCCGCTGCATTACCCGTGTCTATCCCCGTAAGCCCGTATTCCGTCGCCAAGCAGTAGGTGACTGTCTTTTGTTTTTCGTACGTCAGATGTTTCAGTCGATACAGTTAACAATGCACATTTTCACACCCATCCCACGAGAAAAAGAATAACGAATAAAACACCACGTCTCTCTCTGCTTTTAATTTTATTATGTTTTCCGAGAAGAAACTAATTGCAATTGGTATACTCATTACTATGACGAAACTAAACAGATATGAACGTTACCTTTAGTTTTGTAATTGTAATGGATAAAATTCAATCTTGCAGTTGGAAATAGAAGTGAATGATAAGTAAAAAATTATTAAGGTATATGGGATTAAAACTTGTTAAATAATAACACTTAAAAAAAAGAAAGTATCCCGAATTAAAATTTTAACTTTACCTAAGTTTTTGAAGACGATTCCCGTACATTCCCGATATATCATCAGTACCATATGAAAGGGTGAACCTTTCTCTTTCAGAAGCAAAAAGAATTATCTGCTACTTCCTGCTACTTTTAAAGAAAACAGCAATTAAAGTAAACTGTTGTATGCCAATATAGTGTTTGTATTAGCTCTAGTTAAGATAACTGTCTTCTTGTCATCCTCCGTTAAACTCCAACAAAACATTCCCAATTTCTTCCTCCGATAACTCATGATTTCATCCTGATTAGTCATCCCGGACCTCGACCTCGCTACCTCTCCTTTGTCGACCACTAACCTCAAGATAATTCCTATACTTTCTATCCTATACTTCTATCCTATATTTTCCATCTTTCCCAAATCTATAAAGCCTACCACTTTTCCCTTTTTCACCAGAGAATTGTCCGAACCGTTCCGACACGAGGACCTATAACTAGTACTACGCGTTTACCTGTATTAACTTCGTTTAAATTTCGCTCGACGATTGTACTTGTAGAATAATAATAAAGTACGAATCAAGCGGAATACAACATAATTTTTGGCGACGAGGATGGGATGTCCAGCACTCTACACACAGTGAACATAAGTGGAAGCAGCAACACAACCCTGTGGACTGAGTGGCAACACAGTTGCTGAGAACGTGGACACCGAACGAGACGAGGTACAAGGAAACGACGTACCAGAGGAAGACCCAGCAATTTGGTTGGAAAATACTGGACCTAGCAACTCCAGCACCGATTGCAGAGGAAAAACTTCCGTAGAAAGTACTGCTCAATAGATATTCGTCTTTATAAACAATTCTTTTCTTTCTATTTCCCTTTTTTTTTTCCTAAAAACAGACGCAATCATGTCTACTGAAGATCAAGCGTCAGTAATTACATACGAGCTCTCATTTTTAGGTAAATTAATCCCAGAAAAATTTGATGGCGATCAATATCAAATCCGTAGCTTTGTAAAGCAAGTTGACGGAGTCTTTGAATTAGCTGCGGACATCTAAAAACCCGCTTTATTACTTTACGTGAAAAGCCGTATTACCGGTAAAGCACGGGAACAAATAGACATTCATTGCAATCTTACGACTTGGGACGAAGTTTCTGACCTTCTTTTAAATCTTTATCAAGATAAAAAATCTCTCGATCAGTTGTTCGAAGAATTAAATTCTATTGTTCAAAAGAAAACCGAAAACATATCGCAATTTTTTCAAAGGATCGAAGACCTTTCGTCTCGAATCCTCGCAGCTGTTCACGCGTCAGAACAAGACGAAAGTCTTTTACCTGGCAGTATCGCAATGGTAACTAAAATGACCCTCAACCGATTCATTTACCATTCACACCCTCAGATCTCACAAATGCTTCGGTATAGAGAGTTTCAAACAATTAATCAGGCCTTTACAGCCGCCTCAGCGGAAGAAAAAGCTCTTCGAATTCGTTATGAAAATTTCGCAAAATGCATTTATTGTAGTAGAACAAATCATGCAAGTGAGGACTGCTATCAAAAGAATTCTAATTCAAATCTTTCAACGTCTCGATATCCTTGACCAATCCATTTTGCACAACAAAAATTAACTTCCAGACCAAATAATCCTCAGAATCCTCATAAAAATCCAAACCAATTTCAAAACTTAAATCGACCTAATAATTCATGGTCAAATCAAATTTCGCAAAGGGCAACTAATCAAATTCAATGTCGTTATTGTAAAAATATGGGCCATTCTATTGACGAATGTATTACAAGATTCACTGCAAACGTCCGACGCAACAAAAATAACGGAAATAGACCCATTCCTCAAAATGCCCAACACTCGAGCGTTCATTTAAGCAATCAAAATTTTAAATCTCCTACACAAATTTCCAATTCCTCAGTGCAAATACCACCGAGTAACGCTGAACCAAATACCACAGCACTCCTCAGCTCATTCACTCTTCACAATGTTTGTTCGGGTAATAACGAGATGACATTCGTGCTATTTGTATCTTCTTTATCAAACTCCCCTGACGGGATCCTAAAATTTCTAATCGATACAGGAGCATCTATCTCATTGGTTAAAAAATCGAGTCTCGGTTATTTTAAAATCACTAATCCCGAACCGATTATGCTTAACGGTATCAATATCGATGCACCAATCGCAACTCTCGGAGAAACGGAATTAAAATTATCGGTCCGTAAGTATTCGTTTAATTGTAAATTCCAAATTCTGGACTCTAACACGGGTATTCCTTTTGATGGTCTTTTAGGACAAGACTTTTTTGATACGCAAAATTGTAAAATCGACTTCCAAAAATCATCTATTTCGATCAAATCGATTCCATTCTCAATCCCTCTACAACGAAGTACGAGTCAACAATCAGACTCGTTGTCAATATCAGTTAATCCGCGATCAGAAATGGTAGCCAAGGTAACGGTTGAAAACCCCCTCAATCTAAAAGAAGGAATAATTTTAAACCGACCCTTGGATCAACAAGAATCACTAATTATTCCCAGCGCGTTAGCAAAAGTAATAAACAAGAACGAAGCCTTAATTACAATTATTAATCGATCTTTAGAAAGGAAGACATTCACCAAACCCAAATTACCACTCTTACGTCCTTCCGAACAAGCTCATATTTTTTATTTTTCCGTCGATCCAAAAGACATAACCGAAAGGCTTAAATTACTAAATGAGAATATACGTGTCAGTCATTTGAATTCAGAAGAGAAAAATTCAATAATTCAATTATGTCATGAATTCGAGGATATTTTCCACCTCCCCAACGACGTATTAACTACAACCTCAGCAGCTATCAATAAAATTCCAACGATAGATGATATTCCCATTCAAGTTAAACCTTATAGGTACCCCGAGATACATAAAGACGAGGTATCCAAACAAATCGAGAAAATGCTAGCACATGGAATTATCAAACCTTCTACTAGTCCATGGTCAAGCCCACTCTGGGTCGTACCTAAGAAAGCGGACGCTTCTGGTAAACAAAAGTGGCGTATCGTCATTGATTATAGAAAACTCAATGAAAAAACTATCGGAGATGCTTACCCTCTTCCACACATAGAGGATATTCTAGACCAGCTGGGACACGCCCAGTATTTTACCACATTAGATTTAGCAAATAGTTTTCATCAGATTCCCATACATCCAGACGACGCTCTAAAAACTACCTTTTCTACTCCAGAAGGTCATTTTGAATATACACGAATGCCCTTCGGTCTTAAAAATGCTCCCTCTGTTTTCCAACGAATGATGAACAACATTCTGACCGGGCTTAACTTCAAACAATGTTTCACTTATCTCGACGATGTAGTTATCTATGGATCTAGCCTCAACGACCTCAATGCAAAATTACGTAACGTCTCTAGCAGATTTCGCGAATATAACCTCAAATTTCAGCAAGATAAATGCGAATTTTTACGCGAATTTTGTCAATACCTCGGACATATAATTTCTAAAGATGGAGTGAGACCAAACCCCAATAAAATCGAATGTATCAAAAAAATGGTACCTCCAAAAACATTAAAACAAATAAAACATTTCTTGGGATGGCAGGGTATTATCGGAAATTTATCCCGAACTTTTCGACAATCGCGAAACCAATCACGTCATTATTAAAAAACGACACCGAATTTATTTGGTCACAAGAGCAGCAGCACGCGTTCGAGACATTAAAATCGATGCTGACAACTGAACCCTTATTACAGTATCCTGATTTTTCCCAGCGATTTGTCGTCACATGCGATGCTTCTAATGTAGGCATCGGCGGAGTTCTCTCACAAATAAAAAGTAATAAGGATCTACCCATAGCTTACTATTCAAGAACTCTAAATAGCTCCGAACAAAATTACTCCACTACTGAGAAGGAGTTGTTAGCCATCATAAATACAGTCGAACATTTTCGACCTTATCTCTATGGCAGAGAATTTACGATCTATTCAGATCATCAGCCCCTTCAATGGCGTTTTAGTTGTAAAAACCCTTCTTCAAAACTCGTCCGATGGCGTTTGCGCTTTAATGAATACAAGTACGTAATCAAATATAAACCTGGAAGAGTAAACTCTAACGCAGACGGTTTATCACGACTTCATCCTGATCACAAAGGAAACTCCAAATCTATACTCCACGCACACAAACTCAGTAAATCGTATCAAGACTTTACGAAATTCCACTACACAAACAGGGACGTAATTGAATTCCCAAAAGAGGAGACACCTCTCCCAAATTTAAAAGGTACAATAGTACTCTTATGGTCAGAAGATTTAGATAAAGAAAATCAGTATTCAGACTACGTAACTCAAAATTTTGACTCAACTGGATTAACATCAAGTCCCAATGGATTGTATAAATTGCAAAATAACAACCAAACTCTATTAATTTTATTTCCCAAAAACCTACATCATGACAAGATCGATTATCGTAATTTATTTCAAAGTTTTGTGACCCTCCAAGATACTATAAAACCAGAAAATCTCATTTTAGTTCCACCTAAGAAACAAAACCGTATCAAACCTGAAATTTTTAATGAAATGGTTAAATTCATTTTTCCCTCTACTGATATTAAATTTTTGAATACAAAGAAAATCGTTCCTAAGGACCGCGATGAAATACAGATCATTCTTAAGGAATGTCATGATAGCAAACTATCCGGACACAGTGGTTTTAATCGTACCTATTCTAGAGTCAAAGAAAGATATCATTGGTCTTCGATGGAAGCTGACATTAGAAATTATATTAAGACGTGTCACGCTTGTCAATTAAACAAAACCAATTTGAAACCGACCAAACAACCCATGGAGATCACACCTACGGCAGAGAAACCTTTTCAAAAGCTAGCAATTGACGTAGTAGGACCTCTCCCTCTAACTGAACAGGGCAATCGATTTATCATTACAGCCCAAGACGACTTGACAAATTATTCGTTCGCGTTCGCAGTTCCAAATCACGAAGCACAAACAATCGTCGAAAAATTACTTTTCATTTTTATCTACTTCGGTATTCCTCAAACATTCTTGACCGACCAAGGTTCAGACTTCATGTCAGACCTTGTCAAAGAAATGAGTAACTTCTTTAAGACAAGGCATATCTCATCCACACCTTATCATCCTCAAACGAACGGAGCCCTCGAAAGATCTCACCTCACCTTAAAAGATTATCTCAAACATTATATAAACAAAAAACAAACAGACTGGGACACTTACATCATTTTTGCTATGTTTAGTTATAACACAGCAGTTCATAAATCCACTCATTACACGCCATACGAACTCCTTTTTGGACAAAAGACCTATTTACCTTCATCTATAACACAAGACCCAGAATTTCACTACACCTACGACGACTATATTCGATCTCTGAAGTATAAACTTAATACATCCTTCCAAATTGCACGCGAAAACCTTATTGATTCAAAACGACGCAGCAAAGAATATCACGATAGGAAAATTAACCCAATCAAATTTAAAGTCAACGATCTTGTTACAATCGAGAATAAACAAATTTCGCCGGGACTATCTAAGAAACTAACAAGCAATGCTAAAGGACCTTATAAAGTCATTCGAACGTTTCCTAATCAAACTGTCGAAATTCAAATTGGCCGAAAATTAATTAAATATCATACTAACCTACTCAAACCGTATTTTTCAGATGAATCAGATAATCCTAATCTCCCTTCTGCTTTCGCTCCTAGCCAGCAGTCATTTTTTCTCTCACCGTCCTTTCGAGAAATCAAGCGGAATCCTTTATAACAAAAAAGGAACGACACAAATCGCGAATTCAAAACTTACACTCCTTTCATACATGAATAAAACTCACTTAAGTAATACGCTTACAATTATTAATAATTATTTCATTAAAACCAAAGGCATTTGCAATGCGACATTAAAAGATCCAAATCGGAAATGTCACACTAGTTTTCATTGTGAACGTACTATCCAAGTAATCGAAGCTGAACTATCAGAAATTAGTTCAAAACGTGAAATTCTCCAACAGCTGACCGAGAAATTAGTTATTAGAAAAAAACGCGGCCTTTTAAATGGCATGTCATATTTATTAAAATGGGTCTTTGGCACTCCCGATGCCGAAGACGCTCAATTTTACGAAGATAGTATCAAAACATTAGTAAATAATGACAGACAAACGCAAACTTTGCTCAAGTCACAAGTTCAAGTGATTGCTAATACTATTAGGAACTTCAATAGCTCCCTTTACTCGCTTTAAAGTCAAGAGAAGGCAATGAATGAAAATATAGAAAAAATCAATTCATTTACTATCCAAATTAATTCTTACATTTCACGTTTGGAAATGGAATCTACGGTAAACCAACAAATTACCACTTTAAGTATGTTAGTGAGTCAAGTCAATCGAGAGTTATCAAAATACATAGAAGCTATTAATCTTGCTGAACATAACATTGTTTCTCCATTCATCATTACTCCTAAGATGTTGTATGAAGAACTGAAAAATTATAAAAATGAGCAGGAACTAGTTATGAAACCAAATTTGGAAAATATACATATTTTTTACAAATTTATTCAACTTCACGTTATTGCCACAAATAATAATATAATATTTGCACTTCAAATTCCCTTAGTTATTCGAACGAAATTTGATATCTTTGAACTCATTCCACTCCCAATGCAACATAACGATTCAAAAATCTCATCTTATATTATTCCTCAGAATCGTTATCTCCTTCTATCCCAGACTAAATCCCAATTTACCTTCCTTAAGGCATTGTCTGATTGCAACGAATATCGAGATGAGGAGTATGTATGCTATCACTTGCACACCACAGCTTCAACAAACCAACCAGTTTGCGAAATCGAGCTGTTATCTCCTCACATTAAGAAGATTCCTCCTACCTGCACAACAAAAACCATCAAAGCAACGATAGAGACATGGAACTATGTTGCGAAAAACCAATGGATCTACGTCCTCCACGAGCCAACTACTCTAACCGTCATGTGTGAAGGAAATCAGAATCACATGGAAGATGTGATTCTTCAGAAAAGCGGAATTATACATCTTCAACCCCATTGCAAGGGATACATCAACCTGTTCGTGATTGTAGCCACACACGAAGTCAGCAAAAATACAACCTATTATATACCACACCTGGATATCTAAAGTGACGACTGTTGCATCTTAATACCTCACTTAGATGCCATCGAATCGACCATCTTAAAACCGATACATCTAACAAACATCGACCTCATGGAACTCAAATACGCCGATAAAAAATTAGGTGAATTTGATGAAATTATTACCAAACAAATAAACAAACCATTCATCGTTACACACACTAAGTGGTACACAATCGCCCTTGGAATAATCTCAGCAATACTGGTGTTCTTCATACTTTTAAAATGCTGTAAAAATTTCGGATGCCTCTGTTACGTCCCAGCTTATCTGAGACTCTTTCTTGGGATCTTTGTCTTCAATTAAAGAGCTAAAGCTCACCTTATCTGTATTTAATTGGAAAAGAAGGAATTTTGGGATTCTATAATAATTGTCACTAAGTTTGAGTATTAACAAATATAATTATGAAACAAAACTGAATTTGAGATTACTTACAAACAAGGATAAAAACTATACAATTGAAAATGGTTTAACAATACCAATCGTTGATCTTATGCTATCGGCGGCGTTGTCAGGTTGTCCCGGGCTCGGCTGTGGCGAGAATCTGGTCTGGTTGTACACTCGCGACACGGGACTCTAATAATTGGCGAATAATAAACGTCGGACTTTCGTAGGTAACTCCGCGGTGACTCTATCTTTAGTGCGTATGTTCTCACTTACGCGAACTCTTTACTCAGCTGGAGATACGATACACGATACCTAAATGAGACTAACGCGAGAGATTAACCCGTCCGCGACTACAGAGTAATACACAATAAAGAAGCCGTCCGTGGTCGTGACCACGGGTTTATATACCCCCAGATCCTCGCAAGGCGCGATCGTAATTTCGAAATCTTAATTTCTACATTTCCGAATCTTGGACATGTCGCAAGTTCGATGGCCGATTCGTATGCCACCACGCTCGTTTGCTGACTCGCGGTTTGCATTATTTCGTTCCCGAGGAACGATTTCCGCATCGTTTACCGAGCGCATTCCTTAAAGTTTATTGATCTTAACTATTCGCAATACGAGGTCGATGAAAGGGGGATGCGGCAGGGCCGGATGTAACACCCCCTTCGCCAGACACGAAACAGTCTCAAGAGGCTGTTTCGTGTAATAAGGGTGTACCTATTCATCGAACGCTTATCGCCAAAAATCACATAAAAATGCACGGGAGGCATTCCTCCGGGTTGCTTCTGTCGAGTGCCCGTCTCTGGCACTCCGTGCAACGGACCGCTGCGTGGGCGAGACGATCTTCTCGCACCACATCACAGACGATGGTGCTATTGGGTCCCACCCAAGCCTGTCCCTGGATGCACTCCCTCCGCCTTAGGTTGTCCAAGGTAGGCGGCGGGAGCAGCCTCTCTGCTGGGGTGGCTAGCCGAGGCATCCGCGTGTCATTGAACATGGGCAATGTAGCTGTTTGATGTTAAAGGAGGGAAAAGAAACTTAGTTAGTTATGGTTTATTACTGGGGAGGCGTTGTTCTTTAATCGTGTGAGATATTTCCAATTTAATCATGAGATATTTCCCAATTAGGATCCGCTGATTCCTCGATATACTCTATCCAACGTATTGTAATGTCTATAGGTTCGTCGTTGTAGAGCGTTTCTTTCTCCCTTTCTGCTAGTTCGCGATACTCTGCAGTACATTCGAGACAGGTGTCGGCTTCTCTGTGCTCCGAAAATTGCGATGAAATAGCGCGACAAAGCGTCGGCGACGGTAAGCGCACGAATATCTGGTAATGGAATTGCCATACAGAATTTTGATAGTTGACATTGAATAGTTAAAATATGCCGATTTCCACTAGGGGTCATAGGGAGAGGACCAACAGTGTCGAGAGCCACTTTGTCGAACGGTTTGGCTGGTGTATCCGTTATAAGCATTGGTTCACGAGTTTTTATGCGGACGAGCTTTTGTTCTTGACAACTGCGACAGTTTCGTATGAAGTTCTCAATGTCCCGACGCATTCGCGGCCACTCGAAGTGACTTTGTATTCGCTGATATGTTTTTGTTACTCCTTTATGTCCCCCTATTAAACTTTCGTGATAATATCGCATGATATCCTCGCGTTGATCTTCCCCGGGCACTTTAATTTTCCCTGTGCATACTGTAATTTTTATTGGTATATTCCAGAATATTTCTTCTAAATGTAATTTAAGGATATTCGCGTTGAAACGGTGTAAGGTTTCGCCGTGCGCTGCTATTCGGAACGAGGTAATGCGCTCTTTCTCTATCGTAGTTCGGAGAACAGTTAGCAAGTGTTCTAATTTTGATTCGTTTATCTCGTGGAAGAAGCTTTTTGTTCCGATGACGTTAAGGATTTTCCCTTGTTCGTGAGGAACAATTATTACTTGTCCTTCTATTAGATCTTTCGTTAATAGGCTCGCTTCCTGAAGTAACCCGAGTGCTTTGAAAGTTTTACTTATTTGACTGGTTAATATACAATCGGCTGGTATAAAATGGACATAATTATCTGAAATAGATGTAAGGGTTGATTCCGAAATGGTTACTTCGCATTTTGTTTGTGGTCGTGATCTTGGTCCTTGTTTCGGAGGGTGGCCATGGCTTGAATAGCCAAAAGTTTCTGATGTAGCTAGTGTTTTCATTTTATCCATAAATTTGTCGAATTCGGACGTTAACTCTGCTGAAGACGATTCCTGATGTATTTTCATTGTATCAGACTTGGAATTCTTTCCATCCACGAGTGTGCTAGTATTTGGCATGATCATCGTTGATTGGGGGACTTTCAATGCTTCCTCAGGTGGA
Organism: Hylaeus volcanicus; assembly: GCF_026283585.1. Lineage (NCBI taxonomy): Eukaryota > Metazoa > Arthropoda > Insecta > Hymenoptera > Colletidae > Hylaeus > Hylaeus volcanicus. The sequence goes on from NC_071976.1 coordinate 12,759,125, forward strand.
GGCAGCAACCAAGATACGCGTTTCGGTGCTGTAACTAGTTTCTGTGCATCATCCCTGCCTGACCTCATGTTTTCGCCCTGGCTTTCTAGATTTTCCGGCTCCATTTTCTCATCGATACTGTTCAAGAAATCTATCTCTTCCTTAGAGAAGTCCGGACTAAGCCAAATCGGATCGCAGGTTTGAGTTCTTTCGTCTTCGTCGCTCTCGTTTCCGAATTCCTCTAGCCGCGTTGCGTTTGTACCCATTAACGTTGAATTTGCTTGTGGTTCGGCAATTTCCAGGTCGTTTTCCGTTTGTGTTATCGCCGAAGGAGGATCGTTATCATTGAATGTTTCTTCTACAATAACAGTTAGTGGTTCTACATAATTAGGTCTCGGTTGTTCTTCCCGCCGCATTTTAACCCGTTGTCCGATTCCTTCTTGATTTGCCTCGGGATCCGTGACATTTTCGGCGGTATCGTTCTTATTTGGAGAAATTGGAAAAGCGTGTGGTACGGGGTTTCGCGATAAAGCGTCTGCGTTTGCGTTTACTCGGCCTGGTTTGTAAACTATTTCATAATCGTAGTCAGCGAGTAATATTCTCCAGCGTGCGAGCCGCGATGTTGGGTCTTTAATCGAAAATAGCCATTGTAATGGGCGGTGATCGGTAACGAGGAAAAATTTCCGTCCATAAATGTACGTCCTAAAATGTTTTACTGCATAAATAATAGCTAGACATTCTTTCTCCGTGGTAGAGTAATTTTGTTCGGCCCGCGTAATTACTTGTGATGCGTATGCGATTGGCGGGTCTTGTCCGATTTTTCCTTGGCTTAAAACTGCACCGACCGCTATATCGTAAGCGTCTGTCGTTATTATAAATGGTTCATCGTAATTTGGGTATTTCAAAACTGGTTCTTTGCATAGGGCTTGTCTTAGGTCTTCGAAGCTTGCCTGATGGCTTTCTGTCCAAGTGAAAGAGGTCTTAATGCTGGTTAAATTCGTAAGTGATTTTGCGCGTTTTGCCATATCAGGAATGAAGCGTCTATAGTAATTTACCAGTCCTAAAAATTGTTTAAGGCCTTTTCTATTTTTTGGAATTGGAAATTCCGATACTGCTCTGATTTTCTCGGGATTTGGTCGTACTCCATCAGCTGATATTATATGACCTAGATATGCGACTCTCTCCTTGAGAAACTCGGTCTTATCAGTTTGCAAGGTGAGATGGTGTTCGCGGAGTCGGTCAAAGAACCTTCTGAGACGGCGTCCGTGCTCTTCTAGGGTTTCAGAGTATACTACTACGTCGTCCAAGTAAACATACAATTCCTTTCCAATTAACCCTCGTAATGCCTGATTCATTAACCTTTGGAATGTTGCTGGGGCGTTTTTCAATCCGAACGGCATGCGAACATATTCATAGTGTCCTTCTGGTGTGGAAAATGCCGTTTTCCCTTGATCTTCTGGTGCCATTGGAATCTGGTGAAATCCGTTTGCCAAGTCGAATACCGAAAAATATCGAGCTTTTCCTAATCGATCCAATATATCAGAAATGCGTGGAATGGGAAATTTGTCTTCTATTGTCTTTGCGTTTAATTTGCGAAAGTCAACTACCATACGCCAGCGTTTATTTCCCGCGGAGTCAGCTTTCTTCGGTACTACCCAAAGCGGAGAATTATAAGAAGATTTTGATGGAACGATTATTCCTAAATTTTCAAGATTGCTAATTTGTTTTTTAATTTCTTCTTCTTGAAACGGTGTGAATGAGTATTGCCGTGTATATACAGGGACGGAATCAGTTGTAGGGATCGAATGCGTTGCTGTCTCAGTTTTTTCGAATGGATCACCGGGAACGAAAAATCTGTCGGAAAATTCCTCTACTGCCTTTATTACCAGATTGTGTGCCGCGTTGTCTAAATGATCTATTTTTAGCTTGTCCATGATATTATCTAATCGTTCGTCAGGGGAAGGGTAGCTGATTTTATATTCTCCCAAATCATATGCTTCGTGTTCAGCAAGCTGTTCCTCTGAAAGCGGTGTGAGAGGACGCGGTGGAGGTGCTTGTTCCAAATTTTCCTCAGACTCATTTTCTAATTCTGGATGTTCAGCGAGGAAAGCCTGCAAGGTTTCTCGTCCCCTTTCGCACGATCGAAGAGCATCGTTCATCGCGACTGAATTAGAGAATCGTATCGGGTGTATCGGGCGACTAGTCGTTACTAACGAGCGATGAAAATACGATACAGAGGCCTGTTCTTGTAGGAGATACGAACTACCTATTAGGCCTGATATTCCTGGAGGTAAATTTGAATTTTTAACAACATAAACGCCCAGCTACCGTTAATTTTCATACAAGTGGCACCCTCAGTATGAATTTTTCCCTTTAATCCTTCTATTTCGAACCGGTTGCGATTAACGACGGGTGCGTCAGGGTGAACTGCGTCTAATTCTACTATGCTTAATACGGCTCCCGTATCAATTAAGAATTCGCCTTCTCCTGCCCCCAATTCCTTCGCTTTGACGCGAATTCGCGGGGCGGGTGCCTCTCGGAGGGAGTCCTCGGGGTCTCGTTCTTGAAGGTTACCGTCCTCGAATTTGAGGAGGTCGCGCGGTCTGCGCCCGCTCTGTTGTCGTTGCGTGAGCGGGCGCCGTAGGAGTTTAAATGTTTCGTCTGACTCCGATTTTCTCTGTGTTGTTGGCGCGGTGCCCTATCTTGTTGCGATTCATCATAGTGTTGCGTACGTCTCGGTGGCGTTTGGTTTCGCGACGCACTCCTTCCTTGCCTTGGTGGAGAAAAATTTCGCTCGTATCTCCTCACTGGAGCGGCACGTCGTTGGCGCGTGCCGTCTTGATAGCGTGTCGGTTCGTATGACTCGCGTCGCTCGGGTGGCTCTTCCGACCATAGGCGTCGGTTGTTGTAGGGTGACACAGGACGGGGACGCGGATATCGGTTCTCTGGTTGGTAATAATCGTAATAATCGTAATAATCGTAATTGTCTCTATTGTTTCCTCTGTTTCTACTATCTTCCCTACGTGGCGAAGAATTATAACGCGATCTAGTGTACGCGGGGTACACGTTTCTCGGATATTCGTACTCTGTTTCATCGCGAGGTTCGCGCCATTCCATCGTTCTCTTAGGGTTATCGTAGGGTGACGGGGGACGTGCCGGAAGCCCATACGCGTATGTCTCGTTCTTTGATGCAGTAGGTACAATTCGGTCGCGTCTTTCATGCTCTAACGCCAAATCAAATGCCTCGTCTAACGTTTCTGGATTGACTATCCATACCCTAGCGGATATTCTTTGTGGTAATCCTAAAATAAACGCGGTTCGACCTATTTGTTCGATCTCTCGTATATGATGGCGCGCGTTTTCTTTAAACAAATCTTCGGCACTATTTTTCGCGTATTTTACTAAACGACTAACTCTATGAACGAAATCTATCACCGTTTCATGAGACAACATGCTCAGTCTCTCAATTTCTAATTTGAGTTCTTCATATCCCCGACGTGGAGCGTAGCGCTTTTTTAAAAGGAGCAAAAGGTCTGTAGTATTATTGACGTTATTCCTTTCAACATAATCCCGAACTGGATCGACTAGATTGTATTTTAATTCATCGAAAAACATTTGTCCATACCCGGGCGGAATTCTACGTGCGACCCTTTGCACGTCTCCCATAAATTTTTCTAACGACGTAACTCCCGGTTCAAAGTATGAAACTGCGTCAATAACGCGATATACTCTATTTTCGTCCTCGCGTTGTCTATAAATCTCACTCGTGGTCGTTTCAAATTCCCTTGACCGTCCTGCATAGGACTGTCCTATCG
>NC_071976.1:12763318-12842981 GCF_026283585.1 Hylaeus volcanicus
AATCGTTCCTCGGGAACGAAATAATGCAAACCGCGAGTCAGCAAACGGGCGTGGTGGCATACGAATCGGCCATCGAACTTGCGACATGTCCAAGATTCGGAAATGTAGAAATTAATTTCTTTATTGTGTATTACTCTGTAGTCGCGGACGGGTTAATCTCTCGCGTTAGTCTCATTTAGGTATCGTGTATCGTATCTCCAGCTGAGTAAAGAGTTCGCGTAAGTGAGAACATACGCACTAAAGATAGAGTCACCGCGGAGTTACCTACGAAAGTCCGACGTTTATTATTCGCCAATTATTAGAGTCCCGTGTCGCGAGTGTACAACCAGACCAGATTCTCGCCACAGCCGAGCCCGGGACAACCTGACAACGCCGCCGATAGCATAAGATCAACGATTAGTATTGTTAAACCATTTTCAATTGTATAGTTTATATCCTTGTTTGTAAGTAATCTCAAATTCAGTTTTGTTTCATAATTATATTTGTTAATACTCAAACTTAGTGACAAGTATTATAGAATCCCAAAATTCCTTCTTTTCCAATTAAATACAGATAAGGTGAGCTTTAGCTCTTTAATTGAAGACAAAGATCCCAAGAAAGAGTCTCAGATAAGCTGGGACGTAACACCTCCATTGGTTATAACGACTATGCTGTTCGACCACGGATCCGAGGCATGGAGAGATCAACCCACCGTTAATAAAAAATTTCGTTAACTGTATATTCGACTCGTCATCGTCATCGTCTTCGAGGCCGCCTACAACAACGATCAACGAGGTAGTCACCTATCAACCAAGACGAAATCGAGCGACGGTTGCCAATCCAATACCTGAGATATCTGAAGATGAAGAAACTGTCCCCGTAGTTCGAGTCCAATCGCGACAAAGAACGCGTAGAAGCACTACACCCCTTTAAATATTCCCCATTATCTTATGTAATCTTACTTTTAAGTTTTATATTCAAAAAATAACCATTTAACCCTACTTTAATCGTGTATAAGGAAAAGTAAGCGACACTAACCAAAAGATAATTAAGTTACTTCTAACTGTACAAATAGTTTATATGCTTATATGATATTCATACCTGCGTATATTAACGCAAGTTATATCATAAAAATTCTAATTTTAATTTTTATTATAAATTTTAACTTTAATTTTTAATTTAATTGTTAACACCCAGTTAACAATCTTATGGCGGAAGGTGTTGTATGCCAACATAGTGTTTGTATTAGCTCTAGTTAAGATAACTGTCTTCTTGTCATCCTCCGTTAAACTCCAACAAAACATTCCCAATTTCTTCCTCCGATAACTCATGATTTCATCCTGATTAGTCATCCCGGACCTCGACCTCGCTACCTCTCCTTTGCCGACCACTAACCTCAAGATAATTCCTATACTTTCTATCCTATACTTCTATCCTATATTTTCCATCTTTCCCAAATCTATAAAGCCTACCACTTTTCCCTTTTTCACCAGAGAATTGTCCGAACCGTTCCGACACGAGGACCTATAACTAGTACCATGCGTTTACCTGTATTAACTTCGTTTAAATTTCGCTCGACGATTGTACTTGTAGAATAATAATAAAGTACGAATCAAGCGGAATACAACAAAACTCTGCCTCGCGTGACCGCTACAGTCCGTCGGTACTACAGCGAGTGTTCAGTAGCGATCGTAACGGACGCGCGAGGCAGAGTTTACTTTAATCGCTGTTTTCTTTAAAAGTAGCAGAAAGTAGCAGCTAATTCTTTTTGCTTCTGAAGGAAAAAGGTTCAGCCTTTCATGTGGTACTGATTATACCACGGGACTCACCTTTAAAAACTTATGTAAAGTTTAAATTTTAATTCGCTGTACTTCCTTTTATTTAAATGTTATTATTGAACAAGTTGTTAACATTTTGACTTGCTTTATGCACTGAATACAATCTATACTAATATAGCAAGCTTTATGATTCATTGGAATTTCGTCTTTCTGAGGAAAGTTTTTCAGAATCGTACATTGAAGTTAGGTGTGATATCATAAGCACTTTGCTTCAACGAATTTCAACTGACTTTGAATGCGCACCAGAGCTAAACGAGAGCAAATATAAAAAAACGGATTGCACTATATTAAACAGAAATTTGTTCTCTATCCATGTACTTAAACAGTTTTTCCATTTTTCGAATTCATGAAAATCGATTTTTGATCGCCGAGCGCCGTTTTGTCCCATTGTGCGCCCGCCCTCGCTTCCAGCCCCGGGATCGACTTCTGGCTGCAGCGTTAATTGTCTTTGTTATCTAGTAAGGAGTGTTTTTAGATACAAATTTTCGCTGCACCTTAACATTCCTGATTTTCGTAGCCATCTCTCCGTCTATTATGGCATTTCTAACGAAATTCGCTCCTTTCACGCACTATTGTAAATAAATAACCTGTTATTTGTTGATATCAGCTGACGAAATTATGTAATTTTATTTTAATGTTATTATTTTAGAAAACATCTCTCATCCGGTATCTTATTTTTAATGATGTAGTTATAAATGTTATAAAGAAATAATTTTTATTACTTCTTTTCTATGCACAAGGCCTGAGATATGTAATTGTATGTGACCTAATTGTAACAAATAAGAAAAAGTTGGGATAAATACATATATGACTTCAGTCAGAAAATGTTTTTTACCGCTTTTTGCGATCAAACGAAGATTCCACAGCAAGATTTAGAATTTATGAAAGCGTTGCATAAATATAAAAAAGCAGATGTAAATATTAGTCATGGCACATTACTGAAATTCTGTAATCGTTTATGGTACCTTACATTAGAAGCCGGCGCGTTTTCATTTTTTGATAATGATACTCCAAATGATAGCAAAATACGAATGGTAGATGCGTTAATATAATAGATGTGTTTGCAAATGAAGAACGTAAAAAATTACTAAAATATGCTGAACTGTTTGATGTTTTCATTATATTATTTTAACGTATACCTATGTTTTGTGTTTCTTTTGTTAAAACCGTACTCACGACAAAGGCTAACTACCGAAGAAAGGATTTTTAATTATAGATTATCAAGAGCTAGACGGTGTGTGGAATGTGCCTTTGGTATTCTCGTAGCCAAGTGGAGGTGTTTGAAAAGTGAACTTCAAATCGACCCAGATGAAGTGGACATCATAGTTTAATGCGCTTGTTTGTTGCATAATGTAATTATTGATAAGGAAGGTTTTACTCCCCTCGATATTTTTGATATGGACTCTGATCCATTACAAAATGTGCCAGTTACACGGGGGCATAATTATGAACGTAATCATTGTGTTGACAACACTTGGTGTAATTTTTTTACTTATTTGAAGTTTTTTATGGGGATCTAGATTTACCGCGACGCGGTTCTCAATCTTATTATACAGTGGGTGTAGAAAGTATTCGTAAACCGATCAATTTCCAAAAATAACTATGTAAAATTGTAATTTATTAACTTATTTTTGATAAACAATGACCCAAAAAACTTTTGTGTGAAATTGTAGTTTTTTAACTTCTTTTTCTCGGTCCCACCCCCGAAAGGGGGGAGAGGATGAGGTTGAGTGCCTACCAGGCGCGTCCCCGGGTGGCGGATAGGGGAACGGCCAGGCATGCCGAAGTCAGACCCGTACTGAGGCGCGGATCTTAACCCGCGATCGGCGTAAAACCCGGCCCAGGGGAATCAAGGCCCCGCCGCGGACCAACTCCCCAAGCCAAGGTGTAAGCTATTGTGCCGAGGGCTGGATGGCACCGAGGTGACGGTGTCGTGAACGATGCTCTGGGGGCACCAGGCGAAACCCCATTGTATTTTAGCCTTACCCCCGCAAGCAGGCTCTGCGGGGGCGGACAGAATATTTCCTGCCTTCTTGTGGGATTTGTATGGAACCACAAAGTTTTTCGTTTAGAACTCAACGCGAAGGGACCCCGACAGGGGGACCTTCGACTACGCTCGGTGTGGTTGAGGCGGTCCTCTGTGTCGGAGAGGTACTTACCGAGCTGACGCGAGGGCTGTCAATGGCCACACCACAATCGTCTGTGGAGACGGAGGGCCCGGCACCGACTGGGACCACTGAATCCACAGACATCATACGTACGTGGAAGAAGAAGAGTGGAGCCGCTAAGAAGAAGGCGCGCAAAGCCAAATTGGCAGAGCGTTTGCCGGCCTCTGAGGCGGCTAACTCGTGGGAAATGGCAGGGAACTCGGGAGGGATCCAGGATCAAGGCTTGAAAAGGCCTAGATCAGATGAAGAGACCTCTCCACAGGCCCTGAAAAAGAAAGCGAAGTTGCCTGCCCCAACAGGTTCCGCCAAGGCGCTGAAGGGCGGCAGGAGAGCGGCTGTGGCGCTCTCCGGCTACCCCGAGGCGTTGCTTACCGAGGGGAAGGCAAAACAGGTGCGGCTTGGGCTCATGGAGGCCCAAGATGCAGAGTAGAAGGCCCCTCGTTTTGAGGGGGTAAAGATCGAGCAGGGGCTCCTGTGTATCACCTGCTCGGACGATGAGGCTAAGGGATGGCTAAAGAAGTCTGTCCCGGTCCTAAAGTCATGGGTGGGAGCCTCACTCCAGGCTCTGGAGAGGGAGCAACTCCCAAGCCTTCGCAGGATGACAGCGGTCTTCCCCATGATGGTGGAGAGCATCGAGGTCATCCTGAGGAGGCTAAGACATACCAACCCTGGCCTACGGACCTCCTTATGGAGGCTGTGGGACAGGAAGGCAGCGCTACGCACATGGTGCTCGGCGTAGACGCCGAATCCCTCAAGATCCTGGGGGAGGAGGGGCTCAGGCCCCACTGCGGGCTGGGAAGGGCTCACTTTTATGAGACCCGTACCTGGACCGGGGTGGGGACCATGGGACCCTCGCACAAAGGTGCGGAACCGGCGAAGGGAGGTGGAACCGGGGCTAGGGAACCGCTGGAGGTCGTTGCGGCCTCATCGTAACCTGGACCACCGCCCACAAACCAGGAAGCCGAAGTACCAGGAGGTAGTAATGTCCCCCTCAGCTGGGGGTCCGAATCCTCGAGGGTGGTGGTAAAAACCGGCCCCTCGAGTGGAAAGGGACCCGCACCTGAGAGGAGAAGGGGGAGAAAGGGCTCGGGATTGGGGGGCAGGGGTAGGCCCTCCAAAAACTAAGCCCTGATTAGGGAGGGCCTAGAGAAGGTCCAAAGAGGAGCACAAAAGACCCTCTTAGGGAATCCGCAGAAGAAGGCCGGAGGCGGGGAAGAACGGGGGGCAAATGGCCGGTAACCGTGACCCCCTATACCCCCCGACGCGTCAACGAGCGAGGATCGGCATGGCCCCTACCAAAGTGGTAGGCGACGGCCTTAGATGCCCGCAGATTAACTTGCAACACTGCAAAGCCGCCTCGGCCGTCTTAAGCCGGCGCATTGCAGTGGAGCAAACAGATATATCCCTCATCCAAGAACCTTGGGTGTACAAGGGGTTGATCAGAGGAATATCTACCAAGCATGGAGTGTTAATAAGCACCCCCTCGCGGATCGAACCAGAACCTCGGGCCTGCATCTACATAAACCGTAGTCTCGGCGCCCTAAGACTGGATAAGAACTGCAGTAGGGATATAGCTGCGGCGAAGATCAGCCATATGCGGGGGGAGGGGGGTGTCAACACCACAATTGTGGTGTGCTCAGCCTACCTCTCCTATGACTCTGAGGAACCACCACCAACCAGGGAACTCAGAGAGTTAATCGCTTACCGTAAGGAAAAAAGACTGGACCTAGTGATAGAGTGCGATGCGAACTCGCACCACATAATAAGGGATCCAAGCCTACGTTCGCCACCTCCAGCAGGAAAGAGGTGATTGATCTCACACTGGGAACACGAGTGGTTGCACAGTGGATAAGGGAGTGGCGAGTGGACGATGATGACACACTATCGGACCACCGTCGTATATCCTTTAAATTAGCGATAGAGCCAACCCCAATTAGGGTAGCAGTGTGCGGGAACCCCAGGGCCACAGACTGGAGCTCTTTTAAACAAGAACTAAGTCGGAGGCTAGGGTGTCTGAGAGACCGCCCCGGGACCATAGGGTTCAGTGATGTAATCCTATGAAGTCTCTTGCCCGCCTAAAAGTCGTAGGCAGGACAAAAAAGTAGCTTGGTGGAACAAATCTCGCAAGCTGCTAAATAAGGCCCTGAAAACTATGGGCGAGTCTGACTGGGCGGCTTATAGGGCCTTGCAGAGGACCTATAAGAAGCGCATCAGGGAGTCCAAGACCAGGGCCTGGAGAAGCTTCTGCGGGGAAATGGACAGCCTACCCTTGGCTGCCAGGCTCCGAAGGGTCTTCTTCCAAGGACTCCGCACCGAGCTGGAAGGATTGCCACTCCCAGACGGTACGGCAGTTGACACCAGGGAGTCCATTCTAGGGCACCTGTTGGAGACACACTTTCCCGAGTCCAGGATTAGCGGTGGGATATGACCAAGATGGAGCAAGCCCACAGACCAGGAGACGAGGGACTGGGGCACGGCGAGGCAAAACGTCACATTTAACAGGATCAAGTGGGCCCTGGAATCGTTCGACAGATTCAAAAGTCCAGGGACTGATGACATCTTCCCTGCCCTCTTGCAGGAGGACGGGGAGGATCTAGTCGGGCACCTGCTAAGGATCTACAGATCCTATATTGCACTGAAATACGCGCCTAAAGCCTGGAGGGAAGTCAGAGTGGTATTCATACCGAAATCGGGGAAGACCAGCTATGACACCGCCAAGGTATTTAGAACTACCAGCCTGACATTCTTCATGCTGAAGACGCTGGAGCGACTGGTTGACAGGTATATGAGGGATGGAGTGCTGACGTTAAACCCATTGAGTACCCACCAGCACGCATATTGGACGGGCAGATCTACCGAAACGGTCCTTCATGACCTAGTCAGGACCATCGAGGGGTCGCTCGGCAAGAAAGAGTCCACCCTGTGCGCCTTTCTTGACATTGAAGGAGCCTTCAACAATACCTCCTTCGATGTAATCTGCTCAGCGGCTAGACGTTTCCAAATGAACGACACCATCGTCGACTGGCTTCGCCGCATGCTGAGCACCAGGACCATCACGACCAGTCTCAACGGGATCGAGATCAGGGCCCTAGTCGGCAGGGGCTGCCCGCAGGGGGGCGTAATTTCCCCCCTATGGGAGCCCTGCTGTGGCTGCTAGTGGTCGATGGGCTCCTCGTACAACTCGAAGAGCTGGGCGTGAAAGTGGTAGGTTTTGCGGACATCTGCATAGCTGTTGTCAGAAATCACCCGGGCAGAATCGCTAGTAAAATGCAGACTGCTCTGGACAAGGTAGAAAGGTGGTGCCTTGCTCAGAACTTAAGGGTTATCCCACTAAGACTGAGCTGGCGCTGTTCACAAGAAGAAGGAACCTCACACTGAGGCCTCCCACAGTATACGGCGTAGAGCTCAAACTCTCCAGGGAGGTCCGATATCTCGGAGTTACCCTGGACAGTAGACTCACGTGGAAAAGCCACATCACCAGACAGACACAAAAGGCAACGACTACCTTCTGGGCCTGCAGGAGGATGTTTGGACAAACCTGGGGACTGAAACCAGAAATGGTAAAATGGCTACATAACGCCATATTAGTCCCCCAACTTTGCTTCGCTTCCATTGTTTGGTGGCCCGCGCTGAGTCGAAGCACGAACAGGAAGATATTGGACAGGGTGTTCAGGTTGTCGCTGTTGGGCATCACAGGTGCGCCGCATGTCACGGCGATGGCAGAGGCAAGAAATACAGCTTGTAGACTGCACGTGAGTGGAAGATGGATTAGGGGCAGGCAAGATCATGCGAGCATCCTTCAACAGGCTGAATACCTCGTGGAGGTCCTCAGCCTCGGGGGTGATCGCTGCCCAACGGCCCACGTATTCCACCACCAGTTTACAGTCCGCTACCCCAGCAGACAAGCATGGGCGGAACGCGAAGAGGAAGTACTGTCCCCGGGAGGGCTAGTCTGGTTCGGAGACGGGGCCAAATTGGGGACAGGAGCGGGTGCGGTGGTATGGTGCGGAGGGCCCAGGATGGAGTTATCATTCCACCTTGGCCCGTCTACATCCGTAGCCCAAGCAGAAATGTTTGCGATCTTGGCCTGCGCCAGAGCGATCCTGGACAAGGGATACAGACGCAGACACATTTATATATGCAGCGACAACAAAAAGCTGTGTAGACCTGTTGTCCCAGCTTGCCAGGGACAACAGGGTGAATCTCATCTGGGTGCCGGGGCACGCCGGCATCCGAGGGAAGGAGAAAGCACACGATCTAGCCAGACAAGGGACCAGAGGGACCGAGAGTGCGATCGTGTGCTCCGTGGGTGTCCCAGCCGGCCATGTAAGAACACTGAATAGGCAGTGGGCAGAGGGCCGCCTTCTGGACCTCTGGAGGTATGGACCGGCAATGAGGCACACAAGGCCTATGCTAGAGCAATCTTCCAGTGCACTGGTAAGACTGGACCGCGATAGGCTCAGATTTGTCGTCGGGCTGGTCACGGGCCACTGGCACACTGAAAGGCATCTAGCTAGATTGGGACTGCGGGACAACCCCACCTGTCCTAGATGCGGAGAAGCGGATGAAACCCCGCTACACGTGATTGCTGGGTGCAGGGCACTTGAAGATTCTAGGGAAAGGATCCTAAGTGACAGGCACCTAGAAACGTTCAGGGTGACAGAGAGGGGAATCGGCGGACTCCTGTGCTTTGCACAGAAGGCCGGCCTCTCCTCCTCGACCCCTTAACGCCCGCCCGCAAAGGTCCGAGTACAATGGTCCACAGAGACTGAGTGCTCGGTATGTGCTAAAATCTATACTCATACTCATACTCAACTTCTTTTTTTCTAATCAATGATATTTTACATATTCTCGGAAATCTCTAAGATAGATATAGTCCAAACAACATTTACTAGTTAATATAATATGTGAAATTAACAAAAAAATGCGAAAAGTGAGTAAAAGTATAGAAGCAATAAATATTTGCGCGATTCTTATGACGAACCATTTACAGTAGAGTTTATAACGTAAACACATTTGTTAATTAGTAATTAGTAATTAGAAAACATCAAATTTCCAAGAAAGTACTTTTAAAAATGGCTCTAATAAGGGAATGGAAAAAAATCCCACTTCGAATAATTAATAATTTAATTAATTTAACGCTTAGAGGAGTTGCAATAATTATAAAATGAAAAGGAAATCCCACGAAGGAAATATTATATACTTATAAATTAATGTAAATTTCTTTTTTTTTTAATCAAGTTTGAAAAATTAAACAGTTATGCGAATATTTATTGCTTCCATATTTCTATCGATTAATTGTTTTTTTTCTTGTTAATTTCGCAACTTACATGAATAGCTATTTTTTGTGTAATCTATCTATTCTAGAGATTTCCGAGAATATGTAGAATGTCATTGTTTATAAAAAATAAGTTAATAAATTACAATTTTACATAGTTTTTGTTGGGAATTGTTCGGTGTACGAATACTTTCTACACCGACTGTAGACTTTAAATTTAATCCTAGCTCTAAGTGCACGATCCTTCGGACGAATTTTATAACATTCAATAAAGACGATCGCTGTTTTTGTTATCAAGTGGGTGATTTTTTTTTTGTACTGACTTGTTTCTTAGGTAATGGACTCTACAATTCTTATCCCAGACCAGCATTAGATGTAGTGAGATGCAAGCACTCATCCTACTACCTTATTCATTTCACTGAACACGCTCACTTTCTAAAAAATATCTCTCTGATCGTTTAACTCAAACGGTGGAAAAATTTCGATTGTTTGAATATGATAGAAACATTTGAATTTTAGGCATCAGTTACATTATACCACAATCGACCTATAACATATTTTCTTAATTTCACTTTTGTCACGTGTACATTTAATTGTGAACTATGAAATCTTATTACATCAAAGTCTTATAATAAAAATAAAAGTATGCATATTTCCCAATAAGTAATATTCAAATTCCGACAATCTTCCATGATTGCATTTGTTCCATTAGTTGGTGCTTTTCAACACGGTGTAATAAGAGAAAGATGCTTTTATTATCTGAAAAGATAATGGTTGCTGAAACAAGTGTTTTCGTGAATCATTCTACTGGATATTGTATGGGAACAGAGACGTTACCTGTACAAAAGTATTTAAGTCCATCGGAATTATTCCACCAGCTGTTATCTTTGGAAATGACAGATACTTTCGCAATACTAACTGGTACAATAATTGAGTTCTCGTCGAACCGTTATACCACTTCGATTCATATCTACAAGAACATTACGAAAATTTAGGTATAATAATTATATTGCGGATTTTATGCATTTAGGATATAAACTAATATAGCAAATTCATGCTAAACATATCAAAAGGTTTATTCTCTTATACAAAATAAAATAGTAATATTATTCTAATAATTGCAGAATATATTCAGCATGTATTATTTATATCTCATAAATAACTGTATGTGCACTTATACAAAATGAAATAATATTACTATAAGAATTGCACAATCTGTATATTCAGTAAATACACTGGCCCGCAAAAAAATAGAGACACTTTTTCAAACCGTCGTAACTATGAGAGTTTTCAACCGATTGAAATGAAACTGCGTGAGTACTTTTGAAGTGTCCCCTAGACGTGTGTAAAGTTGCATTGGCGAGGGTTGATGAGAAGGTTAATTCACCCTCTTAAAGGTGGGCGCGTCGAAAAACATCACTTCTGAAGGTGGCAGGAGTAATGGCAAGGGTTAAAAAAGTTAAAAAAACCTTTAGGGCGACTTTCTTTGAAGCCCTCTACAAAATGCACCCCTTGAAATCCCTCTTGGACAAACCCACCCCCCACAAACCCCCACCCCCACTAAACTCCACAATTTTTGGACGACGGTCTCGATTTTGGACTCAATGCATTCTCTGAACTCCCCTGCTCTAGAAAATGCTATCACCCATACCGTGCACCCCATAGGCACCCCTTGGGTGGGTGGAACAGCTTTCAAATTTTCAACCCCCTTCATAAGGGAGCACTTCCACACATCGGAGGGCGATGAAATTAACCATGTTTGTTCTCGATATGTTAAGGATGAATGCCGAGAAGGTCTCGTTTCGAAAACTGCCCCCAAACTGAAGGGAGGGGGAGGGCAGAGGTAGGGGTGGTCCACCCCAAGTGTTAGGGTTGGAACGTTGTCACGCTGCGTGGATTACATGTCCTACAGTCTAGGGCATCGGGCTGACACAGTTTTGATGCCTTTTTCCTGCGTGAATGGCAATAAAATACGAAAATGTCGTTTTTTTTAGGAAAACCCACCACCATCTTTAGGCCCATCTGCTGGGTGAACGAGCAACCCCACGCCAACGCCGTTCATGGTATCGTATGCGCGAATACTTTATTAATAGATACCCAAAAATTCAGATTTTTTGAGGATCTGTTAATGAAGCATTCGCGAGTCCAAATCCACAAACGGCGTTGACGGGGGGTTACTCGTTCACTCTGCAGATGGGCCTGAGGTTGGAAGCAAGTTTCTAAAAAAAAATCAACATTTCTTATTTTATTCCTATTCACGCTAGAAAAAGACATCGAAACTGTGTCAGCCCGATGCCCTGGACTGTTGGACATGTGATCCATGCCACGAAACAACGTTTCAACCCTTACACTTGGGGGTGGACCACCCCTCCCTCTGCCCCCCCCCCTCCCTTTAGCTCCGGGGGCAGTTTTCGAAATGGGACCTTTTCGGCATTCATCCTTAACGTATTGAGAACAAACATAGTGAATTTCATCGCCCTCCGATGCGTAGAAGTGTTTTTTTACGAAGGGGGTTGAAAATTTGCAAGCTGTTCCACCCCCCCCCAAAGGGCGCCTATGGGGAGCACGGTATGGGTGATAGCATTTTCTGGATCAGGGGAGTCCAGAGAATGCATTGAGTCTAAAATCGAGACCGTCGTCCAAAAATTGTGGATTTTAGAGGGGTTGGGAGGTTGTGGGCGGTGGGATTGTCCGAGACGGATTTCAAGGGGTGCATTTTGTAGAGGGCATCAAGGAGAGTCGCCCCAAAGGTTTTTTTGAATTTTTCAACCCCTTCCGTCATCCCTGGCCTGTTTCAAAGAGGCGTTTTCTACACCCTCCTCTTTAGGGGGGTGAATTAACCCCTTCGCATCAACCCTCGCCCATGTAACTTTACACACGCCCAGAGAACACTACAAAACTACTCCTCACGGAGTTTAATTCCAATCGTTTAAAAATTTGTCCGCTAAATTTTGATAGTTAGTGTATTAGGTGGACTGGAAAGTAATGTCGTTTTTGCAATTTTAAATACTTGTTTAAGGCATCTGGCCACCCTGAGCGCTCGCCAGATGGGTATTATTCTTAAAAAAAAATTAATTAAGAAATTAATCAAGTAGTCGCAAAAATCCATTGCTATTCTTCAGATAATGTATCTAAATGTAGTGTGTACAAATTTCAGGGCAATCGGACCGCACGTTTACTTTCTTTTGGGATTATCTCGAAACTACATTTTTCGAAATGGTACAATGTAAATCTCGTTAACTATCAGTCCGATTGCTCTGAAATTTGTACACACTACTTTTAGATACATTATCTAAAGAGTAGCAATGGACTTTTGCGATTACTTGATTAGTTTTTTTTTTATTGACGATTTTTCTCGTGAAATTTTGCTGAAAAATAAAAAAAAAATTTCTTAACTCACCATAATTTTCTTAATGGGAAGAAAAAAAAATCCAATTGCTACTCTCTTGCGATAAACTCCAGAAACAATCTAATTTTTTTTTTCTTTTTCACATGCAACGTAAAGAATATAATGATGGGACAGCCCACGCGCGTTTCGTGCCGAAGACCTTCACCAAAATTTTCGAACTGCCGCGATGTTTTTTTTGTTATCCCAAAAAATTTGTCGTGCGTTCATTAAACCGTTCTTTAGTATGTGTCAAAACATAAAAATATTTTTTTCTATACTTTCGCATTTATGAATTTTTTAAGAATAGTACCCATCTGGCGAGCGCTCAGGGTGGCTAGACGCCTTAAAGTACTCATCAGCTCGTTGATTTTTATCGATCTGGCATTGAAAATTTGAACACTAGATGGCAAAAGGCTGTTGATAACGGGGGCGATTACGTAATTGATTGAAAATAGAAATTTATTAAAAATTTGTTTGAATTTAATGTAGAAGAAACGATATTACTTTCCAGTCTACCTAATATAATATACATGAATATTCTTCTCACATTTTGTTATAGCTTTCCGCAATCGCGTCGTTTAGGTACTGTCCCATACAGCAGATGAAGAGTAGATGAATAACTTGAGCAAACAGGAACACACAGAACGTCACGTATTGAAGAGTCATTTCGAACTGTGAAATCTGTTCTTGAGGAATTAAATCAATAGTTAAATCACAGTTATTCCGATGGAACGTGACAAAGTAAATTGCATTCCTTCAACTGAATCTGAACTTGCCTTGACTAACGTGACCGTGAAAGTGAATATGACACTTGCTACGATCACGATGAACACTGTAACGTGGCAAGCTGCTACTGTCTCTATATATCTGTTCCAATGTTATAATAATTATAATAATTATATTATATTATTTGATGAAATAGAATTATTTTATAATTCCAATTCATCAAATATTACCTTCCAGATACTTCTCTAGAAGCTTTTGTTATTATCTTTTGATAACTTTTACGATTTCAGTGCAATGTACCAAATGATCTTTATCATTTCTACACAGAGTAAAAAAACAGTTGAGTAGGTTATGATCAAGGTTGACCTTTTACTCACTCGACTACTCTTTGATGGTCTGTGATGATTAGGCACACTTTGCTATAAGTTTTATTTGCTCCTAGATGTTTGTTCTCTTTACCGCAGGTACACACCTCAGCCATTGTTTTTTGGAAGTTGTACCTGCAATTATTTTCATTTGTTACTACAACAGTTTTATTTAAGTGGGCAGGGTGGCCCTCACTCGTTACTGAATTCAAAAGCCTTCAAATACTCTTTTTCAATCGATTCATTGATTTCTTCACAACATTGCACGCAAGTTTGCAAAACTGTATTTTGAGAAAAATGAGGATAAAGTTACAACGTGGAGTAGAGCGCGTTGGACCTGTCTTGATATTTTAATTCAGTAGCAAAGACCACGGAATATTTTACATTCATACAAATTAAATTCTACATTTTCAAACATCTAGAGTATTCTACTCCCTTAATAGGAATATATTAACACTAAGTTTATGGAGTACGATCATTTTGACCCATTCCTATTTTCACAAGGTTTTACAGAAATCTTTGAAATTTTTCGCCAATCATTTATACTGACTTATTCATATAAAAAGACAAACATATATTCAATTCATTTGTCTAAGCCTCTTAATTAATTTTAGTAAATCGACTTCACTTATTTATTAACACTAAAGGTACCAATCAGGCTCAAATGATCTCTTTCAAAATACTGTACAAGAATGAGGGGCGATAGAGCCTCCGTTGTTCGCAATACAGAAAATGAAACAAAACAAACAATATTTTCTATCTTTAATAACATTGATTTACTTAAAATCGAGTAACTTGCTTGCCAATTTATAGCTAGCTTGCAAGAAGCATGCTGTATAAACCACACCAGGTACATATCGCAGCTACTAAAAACTAAAAAAATTGCCAGCGAACCCATCATCTCGTTTATAATTATAAAGTAATAATATTTTTCTTCATCCATGAAGAAGTATGCTGGATATACTAATACACGTCCTCTCGATTCGTTTAGTGGGATCAACACGTCCAGTACGTGTGGTACAGCCGGTTGAATGGAAAACATAAATGACGACGAAAATATACACACTGAAAAACCAACGGTTGTACTCAGAAATAATGTAAAGTACATGTATAATAGGTAGTGGTGGAAAATTCTAAAGTTATTCACGTATACAGAGTGTATACATCTATTCTAGAGATTTCCAAGAATATATAGAATGTCATTGTTTATAAAAAGTAAGTTAATAAATTACAATTTTACATAGTTTTTTTGGAAATTAATCGGTGTACGAATACTTTCTACATCCACTGTACGTAATACTTATTGAATACATTGGATCAATAATAACAATTATTAGGTGCGCAAAAAAGTTGTAAATTTTAATTTACAAGATTCATTCTTTATTCAAAAATAAATTGAAAGATATAATTTGACGAAATATTCCCTGTTTGCATCGATGACCTTTTGCTATTTTTCGGGCAGATCTTGCTTGTTTTAAAGTGATAAAATCATCGATGCATTTCTATATACAATAGAACCTCTATTATCCAAACCTCCACTCTCTATTATCCCAACCCTTTGTTATATGGACTCTCATCATCCAATATATTTTTCTAAACATTTCAAACTTAGGTGATGCATATACAATAAAGCATTTAACATTTCAGAGTTTTAGAATGGGGCTGACATTATACTAGGCATAACAAAAATGTAGCTACACATATGGAATTAAATCGTTTAGCAAAATTGTGTGATTTAACAGCTAAATAAATCTGTAGACTGCAGAACCTTTATGTAAAATAAAATCTTTGTCGTCATACCTAAAAAAAAATTGAGCCAAAATAGACATTTATTTTACTATACAAATATTATAATATGAACTTCAATTTCAATATTTTTTTATTTTATTGCATACTGTGTGGATTTTATAGTTTTTTGCACATACAAATTCTTTAAAATGCATAAAAATACACAGTCTATAGATCTGGAACTCTTAAAACATTAATCAAATTACATTTAAGTTTAGTATTTGTGATTTTTATTATCAATATTTACACTCTGTTTCTTGAAATATATATGAGTCGTTTATTTTGAAAGTGGCATCAGTCACAATTACTATTTGTTGTAACTATATCTACCATACGAGGCCAAGTGCTGCCATCTACTTTCTTTTCTCTATGCAATACGAATTAAATAAATTACTCTTTCCTTTGTCTCGTCAAAAGTAACACGTGCTTCATTATACTATTTAATGATATTTGTGTAACCATTAAATATCTCATTTTAAAAACAAAGTGACTTATGCCACTTTCGAGATAAGCGACTCATACATTGAAGATCAACATCAAGAGATTACAAAAAATATTCGTTTATCCGAACACTAATGTCACCTGATTAATTCGGATAATCGAGGTTCTACTGTATCTTCGATTGTCCTGAAGTGTTTAAGTAGAAAAAGCAATCGATTGTGGATTCAAGGATCATGAATTCGAATCTTCGTCCCTTATTTTTCGTACGACTTCTATTATACATTAATTCTGTCTAATTACCTGTGTATATCATTGATAGTAATGCTGCTCTGTTCGAATAATTTTCTAAAATTGTCAACTCCTCTTTCGACCTTTGAACTTCCCAATCCTTCACAATAATATTCAACAGTTCTTTCACCTATGATTTGAAGGCAATTTAATAACATTGCATAAGTCATACAAAAATTTCGATCATTATCTGACCTTAGTTCCGTACAGAGTGTAGTTTACATGCTTTCCAACAACAAGGAGAGCCAGACACAGATACGGAATCTGTGCTATCAGCCTATCGAAACTATAGTCTCTCACCACATGGGCTACCTGCGATTCAAAGAAAAAGTCGGTAACTCTCAAATGAACATGTGATTAATTGTGGTTGCAAATGGGGAGTCTAGTTGAATAATGGTTTTGTTTAAATTTCAATAGTGGCCTGTAAGTAATAACACTTAGGAACTTATTTATCATTTCACATACATATACAGGATACTTGTTCCACCTTAATGGTGCGCAGGAGCCAGAGCCAAACTCCGAGTTGACTTCAGCGACAGTTGCGGAAAAAGTAGGAAACTCCGGGACAAGGACAGGGCGATTAGGCTAGCATGATTTTTTTTGGTGTGCATGATGCAGACAATTTTGGTTTCATCTCCGACACATATCTACAATTCATTTATGATAACGCGGATCATAATACAGCTACTATAGACGGTAAAAATACCTTTCAATGGATGGGGGTCTAATGTGTGTAACGCCATCATCCTGTACCATTCAAGGATTCTCTCCCTCGATTAAAACAGAGCAATGCCGGCAAATACTAGCGGGAAATTTGGTTTTTCTCCGCTCACTGATTTCAAAAATAATAAGCCATTTAAATTGGATACCGTAATTGTACATAATTGGAAAGAAACGGACGGTTAATTTTACAACTCAAATTGAAGCGATAGACATATTATATTTTTACCGCAATTAAAACATTTTATCGAAAAACTAGAATATACGTTTCATAGTACACGACGCCAACTCTTCAAATCTTTTTTAAAAATAAAAATCGCTCTTACGATTGTTACGAGTAATAAAATTCATACATTTTTGCAAATGTGACCATCGCGAAAACCCGTCCGGCAGCAAAGTGTAAGGGGTTTCATCGATTTTCGCCGAACATACGTGAAATAATAGTACTCTTTTTGCGATAAAAGTGGTAAAGAATAAACCAAGGTAAAATTTTTTCTTAAGGGACTAAGTGGCAGTGATCCTCTATCAGATACAAGAAGTTTCAATCCGATTGGTCCGTCTGTTTCGGAGTAATGAGCGATACAAATTTTTTCGGTTTTTTGCAAAAAAAAAATCGGTGAACAGACATAAAACAGAAAAAAGAATACATATTGAGTAACCTCCTCCTTTTCCGAAGTTGGTTAAAAAATGAGAAAAATGTTCGATCACACTGTAAAACAAGAAATATATTCGTACGATATCGTACCTGTACAACGAAACTTTCGATCACAAGAGTGTACGTGACGATCGACGTGAGAGTTTTCGAGATTTTACTTTGACCAGGCCATAGTCCGGACAATACTCCAACGAGCTTGTTAAGACGGAGATATCGTTGTTCAAAGGTGCGCCTATCCATGCTAGTGCAAGATTCCGATCGCGGTGTCATACTGATCCGTTAAATGAACAGCGTGGAAAAAGAGTCGTTGGTTTCCCATCAATTTTTATTCCCTCAAACTAGCCATATGACAGAGTGCTTTATAAATTATTACGAACTTGTTATACGGATAACTTACATAAGCTATATCGATGCAACCACTCCAAAGCTGCAAATATAGCTGTGCATTATTCATTCATACGCTCGAGCGATTGTACATTACTTCGTACCGTCTTCCTCGCGTAAATATCACCTTGAAACGTTTCCTCGCATCGCTTCCATTAGTGCAATGTCATTTTAATGTAATATTTCCTGTCAAAATAGCGTACAAAGATACGCTGCAAAATTACTACCTAAGACTGAATAATAAAGCGTATCGCTTTTGTTTCGGAATAACTCGGTCCGTTGCCGCGGCGGCGGACTTCTTCGTGACCGTTTGAGTTTTTTTTTTGGATCGACAGTATTTGTCGCGCGTTTCGCTTCGCGCGAATTCTCCCCTAGTAGCATTTATGGTTGGCCAACGGTTTCCAATAGTTGGGAATCAGTTGGGATATACACTGACGGACAAAATTAAAGGGACACTTTTTTAAAACGTCATATCTATGGGAGTTTTCAACCGATTTTGGAGAAACTTCGTGAGGAGTAGTTTTGAAGTGTCCTCTAAATGTGCGCAAAGTTGCATTGGCGAGGGTTGACAGGAAGGGGTTAAGTCACCCCCGTAAAGAGGGGCACGTCGAAAAACGCCACTTCTAAAGAGGCCAGGGGTGACGGAAGGGGTTGAAAAAATCAAAAAAACCTTTGGGGCGACCCTCCTCGATGCCCTCAATAAAATGCACCCCTCAAAATCCCTCATGGGCAAACCCACCCCTCACAACGCCCCACCCCCTCCAAAATCCACAATTTTTGAACTTCAGTCCCGAATTTGGGCTCAATACATTCCCTGGAATCTCCTGATACAGGAAATGCCAACGCCCACGCCGTGCGCCCCATAGGCACCCCTTGGAAGGATGGAACAGTTCGCCACTTTTCAACACCCTTCGTAAGGGAGCACTTCCACACCTCGAAGGGCGATGAAATTCACCATGTTTATTCTCGGTACGTTAAGGATCAATGTCATTTAAAGCTCGTTTCGAAAAATTGCCCCTGGAGCTGAACAGGGTGGCCCAGAGTTAGGGGTGGTCCACCCACAGGTGTAGGGGTTGGAACATGTAATATTTGTATTGTTGTAACATGTATATGTAATATTTTATCTATTTTAATTTAACATTATGCACAAAATAATTGAATTTGAAGCAACTCGAGATGGTGACAGTGGAAGTGTTGGTGTTGTACGATTGGAGTGGCTTACGTCTTTAAAAAAAGAATGTATGTGGTCTCCATATAAATTAATGATAAAATTTAATAAAGCATTACAAGGAGGGATAATGCCCGATGAAAACTGTATATTGGTAGAACTACATGGAAATATACATCTAACTTAAATCTACGAACCGATATTGGCTTTAACAGAGTGGATTATGAATACCACCAGTTATCAAAAAGTTTACTTTCCGAGCTAGATCTAGGATTAGTAACCCAAATTCCTCTGGATTACATGCACTTAGTTTGTTTAGGTGTTATGAAAAAAATCATTTGGCTTTGGGTGGATAATGGACCAAAGAAATGTAAGCTAAATGCCTTTAATATAAGTAGGATATCAAAAAGATTATTAAAAATCAAAAAGAACCACTATCCAATAGAATTTTCTCGGCGTCCACGACCATTAAATATGTTTAAATATTGGAAGGCTACAGAATTCCGATCTTTTCTTTTATATTTAGGACCTGTAGTTTTGAAAAATGTTTTATCAAATGATTTATATAAACACTTTGTAGTACTACATTGTCCAATTTATATATTATGTTCTGATTTTGGACAGAATTCTATGTGGCGAACATAAGCCACATATTTATTGCATTGCTTTGTTCGTAACATCTCGACTTTTTATTCCAAAGAACTTATTGTATATAACTTCCATAATCTTCTGCATTTTCTTTTGAAAATTTTATGACTAGAATTAAGCAAATGGTTCGATCGCACAATCTTCCTTTAGAGCAACCTGCTAGGAGATTAAGGGAAAGAAAATTTTGTTATACCGATACAGATAAGCTACATAAACCAATTATTATAAAGAAGAAAGACGATGTAATATAATCTATACCTTCGATAGGCAATTGCATTCTAAGCGCATCTTTGGCTGATTCATGTTTTAGTACTGTAAGTGGGGATTATGTGATTATTACATTTATTAAAGAGGTTTCTGGTTCTTCTATTCATAAATTGCATTGTGATCGTTCTTAAGAGTGTACTTCTCTGTACTGTACTTCTCTGTATTATTTTTGATCACTCCTAATGTGATATAAAAAGAAACAATTAATAAAATATATTCGCTAATGCAACCTAAACATATCGAAACGTAAATGATATAATTAATATTGATAGATTTGCACCTTTTATTAAATACTTATTTCTATTAAGGAAGTGTCCACATACTTCTGAGCGGAGGTGTATATTAAATTAGAGGAAAAATGTTCGAAAAACCTTGTATACATGAATAGTGTGGATGGTTTTTAAAAATTATTATTGACAGGGGAATTTTCGTATACTAAATACTTTTAATTACCTGAGAAAGAATTTTTATTTATGGAATTTTGAGAAATAACGAACAAACAAGGGTATAGATTTTTCGATCCGACTTCTTTTTTAAAACATACTTGCACGGATGTAACATGTGTTCCTTCAGAATTCGGTTCACCGTCGTTCGGCTGATACTAGAATAAAATAAAATAACATTTACTATTACATAACATTCCTTTTTTTAATTAATCATTGCTGAAATTATCTTGTACTATGGCTTACTTTAAGTGGCGGCTCAGATCGCGCACATTGACGGTGGCATCTTCCTGTACGGCCTCCAGGACGTGAGCGTTGGTAGAGACTCTTCTAGCTGATCTAGGGCGACCCATTTCGCTGCCTTGCGCCATCACAGACCCAGTCGTATAAAATCTATAGACCACCCTGCGCAAGGTATTGTGACTGGGAATTCGTTGGCCCGGATATCTCCGCTTGAAGTCTTCAATGGCAAGTCTTGCGTCTCCATTATTTTGGGCATACATCCAGAACATTCTGAAGTAGTCTGGAGGCGAAAACATTCTTCTTTGAGTGTTTCTGACTGACTGACAAAGATTTTTACTGACGTGATTCTGTCTGACACCGGATCACACGCGTCGCAATCATTAATGATACGCGACTTCTCGTTTTTTTAGAGCATGTTCTGCCGGAACTCATGGAGGATATTCCATATGAAATCCGGCAGAACATGTTCTATCAGCATGACGGGGCTCCAGCTCATTATGCGGCAAACGTCCGCGCCTACTTAAAGCCTACTTTTCCGGGCAGGTCGATCGGCCGCGGCTGTGCTGTTCCGTAGCCCCTACGATCACCTGATATGAATCCACTAGATTTCTTCTTTTGGGAATTTCTGAAGGTAATTAGACTGTTGCTCTTATTGTTTACTTATGTTTGTAATAGGTATTGTATTCTTACTTACATTTTGTGCTTGTTTTGCTACAATCATTTCAGAATGAGGTGTATCTTCAACCGGTGGAGTCGGGGGAAGAAGCGCTAGCGCGTATTCATGGAGCATTAGCTTTGATTATGCCGGCAATGTTACAGCGTGTACAAAATAATGTCATTGTATGTCCCGACAATTGACACCCAATCGGCGATCAAGGTAAATAACCACAGCGAAATCACGGGTCATCTTTTAAGCGATTACGTCAATCATTACGCGAATATCATTAACAACGAAATCCCCAATACGATCTACGAATGGTGTGAAAACCTCTTCAATATATATGAGCCGTTTATTTTGAAAGTGGCCTAACTCCGTTTTTCAATATTTTCCGGTTACCATGATTACATGTACAACTTCATATTATTTATCAGTAAAGCATTTTAGTTTTCTTTTATTCCGAGCAAATACGATAATTCTTGACACAAGTTTTCAGAGTTAGTTCAATAATTGAACCGTTTAGTTTGAAAGTGGCCTAACTCCATTTCTACTTAAATTTTGATATTTACTAGTGATACTGTCGGAAAGCAGTGTTGAAGGTAATTTTAATTAATTAATATTTACAAGTTAACCTCAGTTTTTAGACAATTGCGTTAGTTGAAAAACCAGTACGTTTAATTTGTAACGAAACATTCGTTACGTGGCCGCGCGGAGACGAGTACGCACGTCGGCCAACAGGTGGCGACCGCGTAACGAGGATTCTCGCGAGCGAAAACACGCGGTCGCTGTTACAGTACCCCCCGACGCGGCCGAGATAATCAGTCTTACCTGGTCTTGTAATCCGAAGATAACTTAATTTTTGCGAGCGCTTGGAGATTGCCCACGCTCAAAAGAATAAGTACAGACTAAGCCTACCAACCCGTCTCCGCCTATTCCTCTTCATCTCTCTCTCGGTTGTACGGAGAGTGCCCGTGATCGAGTGGAGTGTGTAGAGTGATAACCTTCCGACCGTCCTGACTATCTGCGTACCGCGCCTTGGGTGTACGGAGAGTGCCCGTGCCCAAGTGTACAGTAACGCGATTCCGTCGCCGCGTACACTGCACTTCCCCCACACAGGACGTCGCGCGGCCGCCGACTATAGTCGGCATCCGTAACGAAAGGGTTAATAAGTAGTTAGCAATAATCAATCATAGTCATAAGCCGTGTATATATATCGGTACGCCGGGTTCGGGAATTAGGCGGAGAATAAATGTTCGCTGAGTTGCTGTAATAAATATGTTTTATTCTTCAGCTTACGCTGGAGTCATATTTATTACATAACATATTTATTACAGCAACCCAGCGAACATTTATTCTCCGCCTAATTCCCGAACCCGGCGTATCGATTGAGCTCGGCACTTCCACCGAATAACCTGCACAAATTAATGCCGTATCCATATGTTAACACCATCCATATATGGCCAACTGGGTGATTACATCGACCCTGGTATGCATTTTTGTGTGTTTTTTTCTTGTATTTAAGATTATATAAACGTTTCTAAACATTGTCTGAACAAGGAAAAGGTCTTTTTTAGTTTTGATCTATTAATTTATCCTTAAAAGGTAATTTCTTGTCCGTAATTTGAACGTGTGGTGTAACATATGGGTGGTGTAATACATGGATACGACAATTAATATAAAACTTAACATACCACCGGAACATCATGATCACTTCAAATCGCTTACACACGCACAAAATGTAGATGAGTAATAAATTTTGTAATAAATTTATGTTTGTAATTTTGTACGTTATATAGTTAGAAAATGTTTTGAATCGCATAAATTATGTTTCCGAAGTGTTTTAAAGATATGTAAAATAAATTCAGTATTGTTTTTTTTTTCAATTTGCAGCATCTTAAATGATGTTGAATGGACTTGGGCATCTTCAAATTTTATAATGAATCTGGTTGTTAATTTTGAAAGTGGCCTAACTCCATTCTTGATAAGAAAACGCATATTATTCACTTAACAATTGCCACTATTTTAATAGGAACTATAAATTTAACACCCTTAGATACACTCAAGCAGTATGACTCATTAGTATCCTATACGTATATTTTTAAATTCATTGAAACCCAAACCCTTAAATATCTCGATTTGAAGATAAATGGAGTTAGGCCACTTTCAAAATAAACGGCTCATATAACCCCTGAATAAAAACACGTTCATTTAAGTTTTGAAACTTCACTTTATTTCTCGCCCTTTTTCCTTCCAACTGCTACTGCTCTGTTGGAGCGTGTATTCGCTCTCCAGACCTCTGGACAGTTGGCGAACCCACTTTTATTAAAATAATTACTCGGTTTTAGGGAGACCTTCTGTCTCCCAGCTGCCAAATTGCATCTAGTTTCTTACCTTTTGACACTCGCGTCTTGATACACTGGTCCTCCTGTCGAGCTGCTCCGGCAGGTTGATCTGTAACAAGACGTAACAAATTGTGGATAATATTGGACCGGTATGGAGAGCCACACATACAAGTGGGGTACTAGGTTATCTAGAGGCAAAGACCTACCAAAATTTGGAGAAATATAAAGGTATCATCGCAACAGCGGTGTTTACTTATATTACCATTTTGGCAAAGGAGACCAACATAACACCGGCATGGGTACAACGCCGCAAATATCAATTTGCTGCCCTAATTCCCGATATACAATTAGATGCTTACATATCCGACAACATATGCATTCAATTTGCTAGAATGTATAGACCCATCGACTTAAATTGGACTCATATCTATGGTCAATTAGCTATATTATGGAGTCTTCCAGATAGCAGAAGCTATATCCCTGACATGGATAGTCGAGCAGTCTGCCAACAATAATGTAACTAGTATTGCTATCATTGCAGATGTAGTCACAAAAATGACCACATTTGATATAGAGCTACTTATTAGTAAGGGGGTACCTTTGACAAACTTTTCTGATACTCTCACCCAAGCTATGCACCTGCTTCAAAATCCTTTCTGCACTCTAGTTAAACCACAAATTCAAGTAAGGCAGTATGCCGATTTAGCCTTCATATGCACTTCCATAAAAAAAGAGCTAATCAGGGACCAAGCATTTGCAGGATATCGCGGTCAATCGGCTTTGATGGGTTCTCTGGGCGAAGCACAACTTAAGAACCTGGCCAACAAAATTTACTCATTTGCTCAAGAGTATTCTAATTTGCATTCAGATGTACCAGAGCTCTATCGTTTACGTATAGCTCCAGAAGGGACCAACATCGTTGAGATAGGAGGAGAACATTTTAATGTCCCAGCCATTGCAGCCAATCCAAATGATGAGAACAGACAATTGACAGGCCGGAATATTATCCTCAGGAGGGGGCCATCTGAAGCCACTAACTCTTATAGTGGTTGGTGATGCATTCACTGGTGAGAACCCGCAGGCCCTCGACATGTTTATAGAATGGATTGCACGAGCTGCGGTGGCCGAAGTAATTGCAAATAATTGGGCGAGAATTCAAGGATTGAGAGATGAAGCAAAAATTATGACAAGATGGTTCGGGGAACTGGTTGGGAATGGAGCCGCACGAGATAAGAACACGTTCGATGATGTAGTACAAGCACGGACAGAGTTAGTGAGCATAATGAAGGATAATACCCTCAGCGCAATGAATTGAATACCATAATAGCACGGATCTTGAATGCTAGTCGCGAAGCTGTAGACAGACCCATGTCCTCAGAAGAATCAAGAAATGTGGCTGTCACCAATGAAAGAATATCATATCAAACGTACGTCTTTACTTATTCAAGGGTCACATGATTTTGCAAGATCTGTTTGTGCATCCAGCTGCCCAGAACGCCTGGTATGAGTTATCTCAGTTGAACATCGATATGGTAGACTTGCAAGAAATTGATTTTGAAATTGTGGACAATATTGGACCTGTATGGAGAGCCACCCATACAAGTGGGGTACTAGATTTACTTGCTTTATTTTTGAAT
This sequence comes from Hylaeus volcanicus, assembly GCF_026283585.1. Taxonomy (NCBI): domain Eukaryota; kingdom Metazoa; phylum Arthropoda; class Insecta; order Hymenoptera; family Colletidae; genus Hylaeus; species Hylaeus volcanicus. Next base: position 12,788,743 of record NC_071976.1, read on the forward strand.
TCTATACAATTAAGTCGGCTACTCAGTGGATTTTGTCAAGCACGTGCGTCTTGCTACTGGTCAGAGTGTAGGAGGGTGTCAGAGTGGAGAGGGCGCCCTTGGGAGACGCGTAGATCGAGCATAAACGTGTTATAACTTGTTGCATTCTATCGATGCGTCTAGTGTCTATTACGCGTAACATCCTTGTGCTGCAAAAACTCACTCCAAGAGTTATATTTCCAATTGTTTGTTATATTTTTCTTTGAAAAAAGTTGAGTAGAACATTTTTCGTATTCAAAATTGTAAGTGTTCGACAAAAATTTTTATGTAAATTGAAGTAATTCGAAAAATATCATCTAGTTATTGAAATGTGAATAAAACTATATATTTCATGTTTCATTCGTAGAGAAATGGGTCGAAAAGCAGAGCTGTGTGTAGAGACACGAGCAGTTATTGTGGCACTACATGAAGAAGGTTATTCAACGCGAAAAATTGCTTCTAAACGTAATGTTTCTAAAAATACAGTCATGAGAGCGTTATAAAGAAAGAGCGAAACAGGGTGTAATCAGAGTCGTTATTGTTCTGGGAGGCCTAAAACTATGTCAAAACAAGAGGACAAGTTCATCTGTGCTGTAAGTAAGAAAAATCGTTCTCTCACAGCCCCCGAAATTCCCGAACAACTCAACTCTGCGCGCGAAACACCAGTATGTGTTTCAACGGTACAGCGACGTCTACGAAATTATGGCTTGAAAGGATGCGTCTCCGCTAAAAAACCATTACTACGCAAACAAAACAAAGTTAAAAGATTGAATTGAGCTAAAAAAACATAAAGATTGGACAACTGAACAACGGTCTAAAGTCTTGTTCACGGACGAATCAAAATTTGAAATTTTCAACAAACGACGCCGACAATATGTTCGTCGTTTGGTTGACGAACGCATGATTAACCAATGTGTGATCCCCACAGTCAAGCATGGTGGAGGGTCAGTGTTCGTCTGGGGATGCTTTGCTGGGGACATTGTTGGTGACATTGTGAACATTGAGGGTATCATGGACAAAAATGTCTACCACAACATTCTTCAACGGCATGCTTTTCCGCGAGGGAAAAGAATTGTGGGTCACGGATTCGTTTTTCAACAAGATAATGATCCTAAGCACACTTCTAAATTTTTCCGGGATTACATCGCAACCAAAGAGAAACAGAAAGAACTCAAATATATGGAATGGCCTCCTCAGTCGCCGGATTGTAACCCGATCGAGTTGCTATGGGACGAGTTGGACAGACAAGTGAGGAAATTGCAACCAACTAATATAAAACAGCTTTGGACGTTCCTACAGAATTGCTGGAATCAAATAACGGCGGAATCATTGCATAAATTAATTGAAAGGATGCCCAGAATGTGCGCTGCTGTTATGCGAGCAAAAGGCGGATATTTCGAAGAATCAAAGTATAAATAAATACTTGCGGGTTTTTTTGTGAGTTGACATATTTTGTATAAATAATGATTACTTTTTCATAAATATTGATAATAAAAAATAATAAACGAAGAAAACCATGGTTTTTTGAACATTTCATTAACATTGTGAAGTGGACCCAAACTTTTGACCGGTAGTGTATAAAGGTATCATCGCAGCAGCGGTGTTTACTTATATTACCATGTTGGCACAAGAGACCAATTCCAGACGGCGTGATGTGGAATATAACATCTGTCGTTTTATTTTGATGATAAATACATTTTTTTTAAAAGAGAACATGTTAAAAAGACGCCAGACTCCGCGGAATACCGGGAGAGATTTCGTCCGGAAGACGGACATTAAGGTAGGTAAAGTTACCTGCACTCCCGATCCTCCAAACATAACACCTTGTCCATGGAACCAAGTGGTTATCCAAATGGTTGTGAAGGTTGGAGTGACAAACAAGACAGGACTTATCGATTGTACCGACATTTGCCATTGGTTAGGCACTCGGAACGATAAAGCCGACGTTTAACTTACGTATTAAGCTAGTCCGAGCATGGAACATGAGCGGCCGGACAGTCGGCATTCAGCTATACGACTATACGTCGGAGGGCACTTCAAAGACCACGGATATGGATGAACTCGGTGGGTGGATTGACTCAGGCACATCAACCAACCTACCATCGGTTGGGTATAAGTGGCCTATTACCGACTCGCAACATGTTGTGACGGTACAGATATCCAAGGCAACTACCGGCGACGACACTACCGAAGGGAATAGAAAAGTGTGTGTACTACTGGGCAACAGCAGCGACTCGCTGGTGTGGGATCAACGGTGGGGTATACAACGGACGATTTTATGCAAAGGAAAAATACTATATTTAATAAACGATTGGTGTTACAACTCAAGGTTCGGCGCGCTAAACTCGACCGACTCTCTCGGGTCTCGGGGCCGTGTCCTTTTTGTCTTTCCTTCTCGCACGCGCTTGCCGCACACTCACTTCGCGCGCGTCGCAACAATTGCCGGTGAATCAGTCACCACACTGGTATTTCAAGCCCACATAGATTGGCGATACCCGCCAAAGCATAGCAGTGGGTATGAGCTTGATTCCATTTACGCCCTCACTGCTGATTTAGCTAAGCGAACCCGTGAAATAATGGGCGCTAGCCTCAGGGCCGAAAGGCACCTGCATTCAATAAAAGAACAGATGCCGGGTACTATCCTTGGAGCTGCCAAGGTTTTCGTAGTAGATCCACTACTCAAAGAATCTGAGGTGGAAGAAGCTGAATTCGTAAGGGTTAACGGATCAGACTGCGACAGCATAAGTGTTATTGGAACTCCAAAACACGATAACAGTATCAGCAATATTGTTTATGATCAAAAAGATACGTTATCGGAGATCCTCCGTCTACTAAAGGTACAGACGGGTAAAACAGTATCCTCCAATAATGGAGTGTAGAATTACCGAAATGTTAGAGGTCCAGATGGTCCATTGTGACATCGAGACTCTGTCCGGTGTGTTTACCGCAACGCTCGTTACTAGTGCGCTGTTGGTTTCGTTTATACTTGTTCACTTTGTACTTATAGTGTACATTGTTGTAGCCGATCGAAGAAGGTATCGCACACCGCACACGCGCTAACAACCAGGTATACAGTGATACAACATGTATACTTAAAGACGTCGTGTTAGATGGTCAGGTTGACCACGATGCACGATAGTTTCCTCGGAATACCGGAAAGATTCCCAGATGAGCGTTGGGTACATCTCGACGCTGTGTCAAATCGCGTATTGATAGGGCAATTGGTTGCTGCTGATGATCTGCCCGACCGAATTTATGAGCGCGGTCATAGTGTGGACAATGGTTCAATATGAACAGTTTGAACGACGCTAAGCGATCTCTTGATGTGACTGTTCAGGTGCTGCTGGCTATTGCGGCGTGTCCCACACGTGAAATGGGGAAAAATGGTGTGTATAACCGCACCAAGTTTGAGAAATTCACCGGTATGTATGAATTCACGTATTTTGACCGCTGCCGGTTATCGAGTCCCGCCGAGAAGGTCGAGGTCATTGCGACCGCAGCAAGACTGTTCGAACATCGTTTCCAAAGTCGCTTTTGTTCGAATTGCGACGGAATTTGAGCTATCGCGAACGAAGCGAGCACGTGTTGACTAAAACGTAATTCTCGTGATGGTTACCGTTCGTCCCGGTAACCCTCGATAGTACGGCAGCTCGGCAGCATATACCGAATTTTATAGAACATCTAAGCTAAGTTTATGTCTGAGCGATAGTGGTCCTGAAGATGTGCTACGGTTTGTCGTTCAAATAATTGATCTTTGAGAAAGTATTTGCTGCAGAGAAGGGATAATACACTAGCCGTAAAAAAAAACGGGACACTATTTTAAAACGTCATAACTCCGAGAGTTTTCAACCGATCTTCGGGAAACTTCGTAAGGTTTAGTTTTGAAGTGTCCTCTGGGTGTGTGGAAAGTTGCATTGACGAGGGTTGATGACAAAGGGTTAATTCACCCCCCCCCCCCCAAAGGGGTAATGCAGAAAAACGACACTTCAGAAGGATCCAGGGGCGACGGAAGGGGGTGAAAAAATCAAAAAAACCTTTGAAGCGACTCTGTTTGATGCCCCCTACAAAATGCACCCCTTGAAGTCGCTCTCGGACAAACCCACCCCTCACAACCCCTCACCCCCCTTAAAATCCACAATTTTTGGACGACAGTTCCGATTTTGGACTCGATGCATTCTCTGGACTCCCCTGATCCAGGAAATGCCATCACTCATGCCGTGTACCCCATAGCCACCCCTTGAGGGGGTGGAACAGCTCGTGACTTTTCAACCCCCCTCGTAAGGGAGGACTTCCAGACATTAAAGAGCGATGAAATTCACCATGTTTGTTCTCGATACGTTAAAAATGAAAGCCCAACAGATCCCGTTTCGAAAACTGCCCCCTGAGCTAAGCAGGGGTGGTCCAAAGTTAGGGGTGGTTCACCCCAAGTGTAAGGGTTGGAACGATGTTTCGTTGGGTGGAACACATGTGGTACGGTCCAAGGCATTGGAGTGACACGGTTTTGATGTCCTTTTCCCTCGTGAATAGCATTCAAATACGAAAATATTGTTTCTTTTGGAAAACTCACCTCCCGTGTTCAGACCCGTCTGTGGGGTGAACGAGTAACTCCATGTCAACGTCGTTCGCGGATTTGGACGCGCAAATGCTTTATTAACAGGTCCCCAAACATTCAGATTTTTTGAAAAGCGTTCCGTTTTTCTGCATTACCCCTTTAGGGGGGGGGGGGGTGAATTAACCGTTTCTCATCAACCCTCGTCAAATCAAAAAAAAATTGAGATCAAATATTATTATATTAAGTGAAAAGTAGTAGTGGAAAATTGTTTTTTAAGAATTTAATAGAGAAAGGTCAGTCAGACCTGATTTAATAGGACCGAAACATTCTTTCTTCTCCAATTGTTATAACTAGTTCAACTAGTAAATATATGTATAAAAAGTGTGTACAATGGAAGGCGCCTACGAAGGTATGTACATTTTCTTTTATAGTTATTGAAAATAGATTTATTTTTTCTATCAATGTTCAATGACTAAAGTGACTTTTATCTATTACGAAGATCCAAATCTTTAAATAAATATATAGACAAAACGATAAAAAATATCCTGAGTTCTCAACATATTTGGATATGTTATTTGTTATATTTTAAGAAATTTATAAATTTTTTTCCAAATAATTGCAACGTTTCAGTTTACATATGTTTTAATAAGCAACCGTATGTTTGGTGTAGGGTCACAATTGAAACTTAAAAATTCTGATTTACTTGATGTATGGATTTCAAACTGCTCGAGCAACCGATAATTTCGACTCTTCGGACGTCGGCTGCGGTTGCTCGAACTCTAAACACATCGCCTTTAAATCGCTAGACGATATATACCGAGTCGCTATATACCGAGACGGTATATACCTGTCGCTCTTCGTCGCTCCACTGGCCAACGGAGCGCCAGAGGAGCTGGGGGGAGAGGCGGGCAACGCCGAACGAATTTCCAGAAGATTCCAAGAATCGGGAATCTCCGTGCGAGCGCCCGACTAATCAGTTTGTTGTAAGCCACGCTAACGCGCAGTACGCTCGCTCTACGCTTTATCGAATCTTTTAATCGAACCACGCGACTTCGGTCTTTTTCTCCGCTTTTCGGTGCTTTGAACCGGCGCGCTTCGGGAGCGAAAACTCTACCTTTCTATTTTCTACTATTCGGCTTTTGAGTATATATATGTAAATAAAAATAGTTAATAAGCGGTGTAGATATATACTTTTGTGGTGTAGGAACTTTAACTTTTATTCTGTGAACATTCTCGCGTACGCGAACAAAGCTTCGGGAGCATATCGGCAGCTCTGCTTTCGTGCGTTTAATCGAATCCAAACTCAACCCAAAAAAGGGCGAGTTTGCTCGAACATTGGTCCATCGCTAAACGAACTCTTTCGCGCCGGGAAGAAATAGTTTGCGTATGCACGTGCTTTCGGTGAACATTGAAGAGCTCCTGCATGTCGTCTCCTTCGAGAGAACTCCACCACATCGAAAGACGACCTTCACCGCACAAGGAGGAGAACATATAATCATCTTTTAAAAACGGCAACATGGACATCATTAAAGCAAGATTATATTCTTTATGTGACATTCGTCTCATCTACGCTTTCACTGAAAACAATATTTGGTTGAACATTAAAATTGTAGTATTTGCAACCCTTGCTGTAGCAGGTCATCTTACAGGATCGCGGCCTCGGCAGCAGCCGATGGAATCTGGGCCGTCGAAGAGCGCCACTAGAGTGCCGCAGAAACCGGCGGCTGTGACCGGGGCCGCGAAACCGGCTGGCGGGTGCAATAGCACCCCAGCCGCGGCTGCTCCTACTGTGCAGCAGAAGTGGGCAAAAGTGGTAGGGCGCAGGGCCAAAAAGGCCGTTACCAATAATAAGGCCGCTGCACCCTCCACTAAGGGAAGAAAACCGCCCGGTGCTGGAGCAAAGCAGGCCCCGAAGAAGGGAAAGATCGCGCTCCTACCCCGACCGCCGCGTACTGCGGCCGTCACGGTGACGGTCCTGGCGGACGGGGGGGTTACGTGTGCGCAGGCGATGTCGATGGCTAGATTGAAGATCGACCTAGCCGGTATCGGCATCGCAGCGCTGCGTCCCAGAAGGGTCGTCACCGGGGCCCTGGTCCTGGAGGTGCCGGGCGCCGACGGGGCGTCGAAGGCAGATGCCCTCGCCGCCAAAATGACGGAGGTGCTGGCCGGAACCGGGGTGCGTGTCGCGAGGCCCACGAAGAGGGCGGATCTTAAGATCCGGGGCCTCATCGACTCCGTCACCCAGGAGGAGGTGGCCAGAGCCATCGCGTTAGCCGGTGGATGCTCTGAGGAGGAAGTGAAGACCGGAGATATCCGGAACGCACCCTCAGGGCTAGGGACGATTTGGGTCCAGTGCCCGGCGGCCGCTACCAGGAAACTGGCGGTTGCCGGCAAGATGGCGGTGCGCTGGACCCAGGCTGGCGTGGAAGCCCTTGCAGCGCGCCCCCTGCAGTGCTACCGCTGCCTTGAGGTGGGGCACACGAGGCAGCGCTGCACAGCCACTGACGACAGGTCCGATCGCTGCTATAATTGTGTAGGTGCAGACAACAAAGCGGCGGCTTGCTCAGCTGCTCCAAAGTGTCCGGTCTGTACGGACACTGGGAGGCCAGCCGGGCACAGATTGGGTAGCCAGACTTGCTCCGCTACCCAAAACAAGGCAGGGACAAGGAAGAGCGCTGGGCCAAAGCAGCAGGCCCAGCGGCTGCGAGGGCGACGCCAGCCGTCACCCCTAAGGGGAAGCAGTCGGTCCCGAAGGGACCTGGGGTGGCTCCAGTGGTTGCCGATCTTACGGCGGCCATGGAGTCCACCCAGAAAGCTTTTATGATGGGTCCCTCGGGGCCCATTATACAAGTAAACCTCAACCACTCGGCCAGGGCTCAGGATCTGTTGATGCAGAACCTGGTCGAGTGGGATGCCGGGTTGGCTGTGGTGGCGGAGCCATATAGGGTCCCCAATCTGGGTGGGGGACCAGCTGGGCTCCGCCGCCGTTGTATGGAGTGGAAGGCCAGGGTCCCCACCGCTTTCTATTATAGAACGCGGTCGGGGATTCCTGGCGGTGAGTTGGCGGGACCTCGCGGTTGTGACTATTTACGCGCCGCCGAACTAGCCTCTTGCGGTTTTTGAAAGGTACCTGGACGGGGTTGGGAGATGCATCTCCCGCTGCCTTCCCCGTCCGGTACTTGTCCTGGGGGATTTTAACTCTAAGTCTCAGGCTTGGGGTACCCCCGGAACAGACGCAAGGGGCCGAGAAGTGCTCGACTGTGCGGCCGGACTGGAGCTTCGTCTGTTAAATACGGGCTCCGTCGATACGTGCGTGCGGTGGAATGGGGGTCCATTGTGGACCTCTCGTGGGCTACCTCCGCAGCCGCGCACCATATCTCGAGGTGGAGAGTGGCGGCGGGGGCCGAATCGTTATCTGACCATAGATACGTGGTCATCGGCCTCTCCGCCGGCAGAAATGCACAACCTCGACGGCGCCCAGGCAAGGCCACCACTGCGATGGGCATTGAAGAAGTTGGATGAGGACGCCCTAATGGCGGCAGCCCACGTCGTGGCCTGGCCAGGACATACGGCCGGGCTTGTCGACGGGCAGGTGGAAACCCAACGGCTTCGGGGCGCAATGACGGCGATATGCGACGCCGCTATGCCCCGGGCCAGGGTCCACCCGAGGAAGGCGGTGTTCTGGTGGTTGCGCGAGATTGCGAATATTCGCACTGAGTGGATCCGCGCGCTACGCCAGTACTCCCGCACCCGTCGACGACGACAAGTTGATGAGGAGTGGGTTCTCCAGCTGTACAGGACCTAACGTGAGAAGGTAGCGGCCCTGCAGCTAGCCATCAAAGGGGCCAAGGCCCAGGCGTGGAATAATCTCCTCGGCTCTCTGGATAGAGATCCTTTAGGGCGCCTATACAAACTGGTGATGGGACGGCTTCAGCCGTGGGCGCCCCCGGTCACAGAGAGCCTTGACCCCCAATTCCTCGGGCGGGTCGTGGCCACGCTTCCCCCCCCCCCCCCCCTGGTGGGGAGGCGGCCCGACCAGTGCCCGGGACAGAGAGCCGCGATATCGAGCGGCCTTCCGGTGTGGGGGTCACGGATGGCTGCGGTTATCCGTTGGCTCCGGGGCAAGAACATCGCCCCTGGGCCTGATGGAATACCCGGCCGAGCTTGGACCTTGGCCCTGGGCGTCCTCTTCGGCAGGGTGAGGAGGTTGCTCACCTCCTGTCTGGAGTCGGGGGAGTTCCCCCGACTATGGAAGAGTGGGCGGATGGTCCTCTTGAGAAAGGACGGAAGGCCCGCGGAGTCTCCCTCCGCGTGCCGGCCAATATGTTTCCTGGACGAGGCGGGAAAGATGCTGGAACGCATCGTCGCTTCCTGCCTCTCCAGCCACCTGTCGCGCGTTGGTCCCGATCTGGCTGACTGCCAGTTTGGCTTCCGGGAGGGTCGGTCAACCGTGGATGCTATCAAGCGTTTGTGGTCCCTCTCGGACAACACAGTCACTCGGGGCGGGGTGTGCATTGCGATATCCTTGGATATCGTCAACGCATTTAACACCCTGCCCTGGGCAACTATAAGGGAGGCACTTATATACCACCAAGTGCCTCCCAATCTAAGGCAGGTGATTGGGAACTATCTACGCCACAGGTGGATGGAGTACCCAGGCTGGTACGGAGTTGAGCGGAGAGAAGTGGAGCGTGGGGTCCCACAGGGCTCAGTTTTGGGCCCGTTGTTGTGGGACCTCGGTTACGACACGGTCTTGCGGGCACCGCTCCCTAACGGCGCCGGTCTCGTCTGCTTCGCAGACGATACGTTAGTGGTCGCCGTCGGGAGCACGTTCGAGAGGACTATCCGCCTAGCAGAAGTGGCAGTGGCGGCTGTCGTCGCTAGGATCCATGGACTTGGGCTATGAGTGGCCCCCGAGAAGACCGAGGCCATCTGGTTTCATGATGGCCCTCGGTGTCGGCCGCTCGAAAGGTTGTGGGTCTGAGTGGGTGGTGCCTGCGTCGAGGTCGGGAAACGGATGAAATATCTGGGACTCGTCCTCGACAGCCACTGGAGTTTCGAGGCACACTTCGACCCCCTGGTCCCCCGGGTGGAAAGGACGGCGGCCGCGCTTGGACGCCTACTGCCCAACATCAGTGGGCCTGGGGATCGGGTGCCCCGCTTCTACATGGGAGTGGTGCGGTCCATGCTGCTGTATGGGGCCCCTGTCGGGGCCCCGGACGCGATGGCAAGCCGGCGCATAAAGCAATTACTGCACCGGCTTGAGAGGTGGATAGCCATCAGGGTCATCCGCGGATACCGCACCATATCCTATATGGCGGCGCAGGCTCTGTCGGGGGAAAGTCCCTTTGAACTTCATGCGGCTCCACGCGCGTCAGTCTACGCCCGCGTGCCGGCTACCCGCCTGGTTCGGGGAACGCGCCGCAGCCAGAGACGGTCGAGGTGTTCGAACGTCAGGCCTGGCGACTCGCGTTCGCAAAGTGGCGTTTGGAGTTAAGCTCCCACGCCAGCAAGCGCGTCCCCAGGGCTCTCCTGTCGTACTTCAAAAGATGGCGGGAGAGGGACTTTGGTAGGCTCACCTACTGAGCGATGCAGGTATTCACCGGGCATGGTTGTTTCGGCGTCTACCTGCGTCGCATAGGACGGGAAGCGACGACAGCCTGTCACCACTGCCACGAGAAGGAGGACTCGGCGCAGCATACGCTTGAGGAATGCCCCGCCTTTTCAGCGCCGCGCCGAGTACTAAGGGCCTAAATCGGGCATGACCTCTCGCTCCGAGCAGTGGTTGGGACTATGCTATGAGCGAGAGGATCTGGAGGGCGGCGGTCTCCTTTTGGGAAGAGGTTATCTTGCAGAAGGAGGCCGCAGAGCGGGATCAGGAGACTACCGATACCGCTCGACGGATCCGGGGGCGGCGGCGACCTGGCAGGATGGTGGCTGGCGGTGCGGACGGTTAGAATGACCTCCGCCGCCAGCTTCCCACCGAGGAGGTATAGTGGAGCGAGAGGGGAGCAGAAAGTTAAAAGTTGTCCCCCTGGTGGCCGCGGAACCTGAGGCGGGGGCCCTGGGTTCACTTTCATGCGGCCGCCGGTATGTAGTGGTGCGGGGCGCGGCTTCCCTGCACTGCTGTTGAGGAGGTTTAGGGAGGACAGGATATTTTGCACCCCCTCGGGACGCGGCTGGCCATCAAGGCATAGATGGCCGGCCGAGGCTAGGGGGAGCCACAGAAGGAATCTGTAAGAATTACCTGTGGCTTCCCCCGACACGCCGAGTGTTGAAGAGCGTCCGAAGGTCGCCGTGGAAATTTTAGCGGGTCGAACCTTGCACTACCCGCCTGGTTGCTCCACCGGGCATCAGACAGGTGTCTGGATAGCAGATTTCCTCCGCGTAAAAAAAAAAACAAAAAAAAGGTTATCTTACAGGTTGTTGGGTAGGAAATATGTCTAACCCGCGTGCTCTGGCTGATTTGCGTGGGAAGGTGTAGGGTGGATCTTTGAAAGCTCCGACTACTATGTTGGATGATGTCAAGGAAGAGATGCGACGATTGCGCATCACACTGGAGTCATTAGCAGATGAGATGAAAGGGTATCGTATGAACTATCCTCCATCTTATGGAAACCATTACCAACCTACAGCACCTAATGCTATAGGATATACAGATTCTCCTCATCTCAAATTTCCCTTACCTGAAACCCGTTTTCAGTGAAGGACTTGACGTGTCCATGATGCCACACGTTACAATATATCTGCCTCGGAATATATAGTACATCAATGTAGAATTAACAGGTGAAAGACAGTTAGATAGTTAAAAAAAAAAAAAAAACTATCTTGTTACACTGAGCTTTTACTTTGCAACTGCATTGATCACACGTGCTAACAGAACATAGGGGGAAATCGGGTGAATAAACTAGTCTGATAGACAGAATACTATAGCCTTTCTACAAGATCAAATATGGCTGGAGCAATCGGACTAGGAAAGCGGATGTTACAGGCAAGGCGGTATAAAGTACCTGCTGTCATCTCGAACATGAGACAAATCTTATCAGCAGGTGGGGGACATCTAAAACCTTTTACATTAATTGCCTCAGGTGATGCACTAGATAGTGCTGACAGAAGTGGTTATGATATGTTTGTGGAATGGATAGCTCGAGCCGCCATAGCAGAAATAGTAGCTCACAACTGGGGTCGTATGCAAAATATCACTGATGAGTCAAAAATCAACGCTCGCTGGTTTGGGGATATAGTTGGTATAAGTGCAGCTGCTGGGTGGGAGCATGAGGCTGGGCGCACGCTTTCCTGGCACTGGGGCAGTTGGTTGAGGTCACCATGCCTCTTCCACAAACCTCCAGGTCGGGTCAAAAACCACGACCTAGCTGATATTCCCTTACACCAGGGTGGCGCTTCGGCGTCCTCCTGGGCGGGGAATTTCGGCGAAGTCGGCGGCCTGCGTCCGGTCAAGTCCACTCACCGCACCTCCTCGTGGTGCTCCTGGGTCTCCGCTTCAGGAGTCGGCGCTCGCTTGCGAGAACCGACTTGCTGGATGCGGAGGGCGAACGCGGTGAGCTGGCATCTGGCGGATCCTCTGTTGACGACATGGCAAGTTTGGAGGCATGGGTACGGCGCCCACCCGCAATGGGGTGCTTTGAAAATGAGCATGGACAACCGAGGATTAAGCGTTTACGGTGCAGAGGGCGTCGGATCCCTCAGTACCGGCGCGGTGAGGAGTAGTCGACCAGGCTCCCCCGCGTCGTTATCTTACGACTGGGAGAACCCCGGGGTGGGCCACCAGGCCCCCGGGTTCAGCAATGCGCCTGGTGAAGTGACGTCTGTAGCGGGGACCTCCTTCGCTGCGGCGTCTTCCGGCGTCAGGGTGCGCGAGGACGTGCTTCTCGCGCAGCCCGTCGTCCGGTTGGAGAGGGTGGAGGGGCGGGAGCTCCGCTCCGGCCGCCTCCTGGCGGCTGCAGCCGCGTCCGGCACCGGCGCTGACTCCGACGGGTCAGACAGCTCGGTGTGGTCGGCGCGCTCCTTGCAGTCGCCGCTAAGGAGGAAGCGAGGTCGACCCCCTACTGCTGGGGATTGTGTCGGCCTCGCCGACGCTAAGCGAAAGCCTAGCGAGAGGGAGCAGCGCCTGGCGATGGACGTCGCGGACCATTTAGTGTCCTCCGTCCGGATCTCCAGGTCCTGCAAGCCCCTCAAGGGCGAAGAGGAGCTGGCGGCGGAGATGCGCCACGCGCCGACCGCCGAACTGGGCTCACGGATTTTCGAGAGCTCGGAGGCGGTCCTGAGGGTTGCGAAATGCTCCAACAACCTTCAGGGGCCGATGGTGCGCCAGCTGCGGATTGCAGCGGCCACCATCAGACACGCTGCAGTCGAGCAGGCGAAGCGTGTCAAGACCTCGGCCCGGGAGGTGGAGCTGGAGCGGACTGTCGCCGAGCTCAGGGCCCGCGTGACGGAGCTGGAAGCCCGGCTTGCGCGGGGCCCGGTCGCGCCTGCCGCTGTGCCGTCGGTGCCGCCGCCCGTCGATCCGGCGGTATCGGTGCCGGTGCCCCCCTCGCGGCGTTCGAGTGGCTGCTGGACGGGATCCGGGACTCATTGTCCCGCTCTCCAGTAGCCCGAACGCTCGTGCTGGGCGACTTCAACGCCAAGTCCACGGCGTGGGGTGGCCCGGCAACGGACGCGAGGGGTCGGGCGGTGCTGGAGTGGGCGGCGAGTGCGGACCTCCGGCTGCTTAACCGGGGGTCCGTGAGCACGTGCGTGCGGTGGCAGGGCGAGTCAATCGTCGACTTGTCGTGGGCGACGCCTGCCGCCTCGCGTCTCGTGTCGGGATGGGGGGTAGCGGAGGAGGTGGAGCCCCTTAGTGACCACCTCTACATCCTTATGGATGTCTCCGCTGCCCCTCAGTACCATCCCGCTCGGGGACCCGCGCCGGGCCGACCGCCGCGCAGATGGGCGCTGAAGCGCTTGGAGAAGGACGCCCTGATGGCGGCCGCCCTCGCCGCGTCCAGGCCGGATGCCCCGGCTGGACCGGTCGCGGACGTCGATCGGGAAGCTGACTGGTTTCGGGAGTCATTGACGGCAGCGTGCGACGCCGCCATGCCCCGAGCCAAGAAGCTACCGAGGCGGGCCGCATACTGGTGGAGCGACGAGATTGCCGCGTTACGTGCTACATGCAGCGCGGCGCGACGTCGCTTCACGAGGGCCCGCCGGAGACGGAACCGCGACCCGGCGAGGGAGGCGGCGCTGTATGAGGTCTACCGAGAGGCCACGGTGGACCTCCAGCGCGCCATCAGGAGGGCCAAGGCGAGCGCCTGGGGAGAGCTCCTCGGGACTCTGGACAAGGATCCATGGGGGCGGCCCTACCGCATTGTGCTGGGCCGCATGCGCCCAGCCGCCCCCCCCCTGTCACGGAGTCCCTCGACCCCCCCGTTCTGGAGCGTGTCGTGGATACCCTCTTTCCGGTAGATCCGGAGGAGGGTCCGCGGCCGCTCCTGCCGGCGGAGGCCAGTAACTGGTCTGCCGGCCTGGGGGTCACCGAGGGGGAGCTCGGGATGGCCGTCGGGCGAATGGTGGCCAGGAATACGGCACCAGGGCCCGACGGCATCCCTGGGCGGGCTCTCGCTGTGGCGCTGCGCGTCCTGGGTCCCCGGCTCAGGCGGCTGTTCGACGGCTGCCTAGAGTCGGGGCGGGTTCCGCTGGCCTGGAAGCAGGCCCGGATGGTCCTTATCCCGAAAAAGGGAAAGCCCGCGGATTCGCCCTCCGCGTATCGGCCGATCTGCCTCCTCGACGAGGCGGGCAAGCTTTTCGAGCGTGTGCTCGCTGCCCGCCTGTCGGGGGGCCTGTCCGACGGGAGTATGCAGTTGGCTGACTGCCAATACGGTTTCCGCGAGGGCCGGTCGACGCTTGACGCGATCGACCACGTCCATGCCCTCGCGGGCCGGGCAGTCTCCCGGGGTGGGGTGGCGTTGGCGATTAGTCTCGACATCGCCAACGCATTTAACACCCTGCCCTGGGGCACGATCCGGGAGGCGCTCCGAGAACACGGAGTGCCTCCATATCTACGGGTCGTGTTAGCCGACTACTAGTCGGACAGGTGGATCGAGTACCCTGGCAGAGGCGGGGTGCCGATGCGTCGGAGGGTCAGCCGAGGCGTGCCCCAGGGGTCCGTTTTAGGACCCCTGTTATGGAACTTTGGGTACGACTCGGTGTTGCGCGGGCTCCTCCCACCCGGTGTCTTTGTGGTCTGCTACGCAGACGACACATTGATCATCGCGGTGGGTCGGGATGGGACCAGGGTCCACAGGCTGGCGGAACTAGCGGCCGCGATCGTGGTCGCGAGGATCCAGGTTCTGGGGCTTCGGATCTCGCCGTAAAAGACGGAGATAGTCATGTTTCATGGGCTACCTCTGATGCGGCGGCTCCCCCAGACCTGGACGGCCGGTGGCGCTGGGAGGGGCATTTCGACCGCCTGGTCCCCCGAATTGAGGCGGTGACGACCCTGTTGGGTCGTCTCCTGCCCAATCTCGGGGGGCGGGAAGAGAGGGTCCGCCGCCTCTACCTGGGGGTCGTGCGATCCATGACCCTATACGGGTCACCCGTATGGGCGCGCGACCTGGTGGCCTGCCGTCGTGGACGGCACCTGCTGCGCCGCGTGCAGCGGCATATGGCCATCAGGATCGCGCGCGGGTATCGCACGATCTCCCACGAGGCGGCAGACGTCCTGGCGAGGGTCGTCCCCTTTGATTTTCAGGCGGAGGCACACGCAGACGTGTATCGGCGTGTGCAAGATCTCCGCCAGAACGGGGGCGATCCGCAGGACGAGGCGGTCGAAGCCTACCGGCGCCAAAGGTGGCAGCTGGCCCGCGAAAAGTGGCGGCGCCAGCTCCTGGAGAGCGGCGCCGCCCGAAAGAGGACGGTAGCGGCGGTCTTGCCGAGCTTCGATGCTTGGCTGGACCGCCGACACGGGCGACTCACCTACCGGCTCACGCAGGTGCTCACCGGACATGGTTGTTTCGGTGAGTACCTGCACAAGGTGGGGGCGGAGGGGTCGCCCGCGTGCCACCAGTGCGGCGCGGAGCTGGACTCCGTGCAGCACTTGCTGGAGGAGTGCCCGGCCTTCTCGCGAGAGAGGCGGGCACTCCGCCTAGCTATTGGAGGGGACCTCTCGCTTCCGGCCGTCGTTTCGGCCATGGTCGAGAGCGAGAGGTCCTGGAACGCGGTGTCCTCCTTCTGCGAGACTACTGTCTCGCGGAAGGAGGATGACGAGCGGGATCGGGAGCGCACCGATCCCGCTCGCATAGAGAGAAGGAGGTTGAGACGGGCCAGGCGACGGCGGCTAGCTGCCGCCCCTGCCGCAGGGGGGACTGGTCCCCCCCCGTAAACCCTCACCTCCTCCTGGCAGTCTGCCGTGTAGGGCGGCCCTGCAACGTAGCCGGCGAGCTCAAGATTTGGGCTCGCCGACTGCGAGCAGGGCCGCTGGGCATGGGGGGGGGGGTCGTCACCCGACGCCCCCCCCCGCTCCTTTGGAACATGCCCGGCGCTTTCGCCGCGGGGGGCCGTTGGCCCCATCGCGGCATATTTCCCTGTGGGTCGGGGAACAGAATACGCCCACAGTAATCCCTGCTTGTCGTAAGAGGCGACTAAAAGGGACAGGCGAGACCGGGGGCTGTGGCACCCGCGGTCAGGTGGGGAGGTATTCACTCCCCACCGGAGATGGCACTCCTCCCTTCGTTGGGGGGGAGAGGCGCGGGGGGGGCACCGGTAGCGTTCGTAAGAGATCCCGGTGCCCCTCCCCAATGCGCCGTGGCCGGCCATCGTGAGGTTTTAGTGGGTATTCCCCTTGATATCAAATCAAGGGGCGAGTCCCACACTACCCCCTCCTTATGAGGGGGCGTGCGTAAACGCATTTCCTCACGTAAAAAAAAAAAAAAAAAAAAAGTGCAGCTGCTGGGTACTTTACCTTCCGAGACATTGCTATATGCAGAAACGAAATATACACTATACTCACTGATTATGTCCCCCCACGTAATGAGATGAGCGTGATAGCCGACAAAGTAGTAGTTGCTTGTATCGAAGCTGGTGCAAGGTTAATGACACGAGATGAATCTGCTTCGGTCCTCACCGGTAATGTACAGATTTCACACCAGTCGTACATTTTTGCCCTATTTAAAGGTCACCTTCTTCCATCGGGGATTTTCTCCAATGCAAATGCTCAAGCGGCATGGAATCAATTATCCAACCCTGCCCATCATCTTGTTGAACTACGTGAAATCCGCTTTCCGACGATCCATCGGATTTCTCGGCACTTACACCGGCGCACTTTCTTATCGGCGAACCCACGTGCGCCGTTCCCGAACCCGATGCCGGCAATTCTTCATTCACTTCACGTTGGTCGATATCTCCAATATCTCCAACAGCTCCCCAAATGCCGCCAGCAGAGGGAAAACCTGGAGATCGGCAACCTCGTGCTACTGCGAAACGACCTGCAACCACCGGTAAAATGGCGCTTCATCCAGGGAAAGACGGCCGAGTTAGAGTGGTAACTGTTGTAGGCACGTTCCTACCTCCGAATACCGCGTGGCGTATGCGCGCCCCACTACTCAGAGAAAGTGTTCCGGCGTAGCTGGAGAGGCACAAAGCCTATATTCGTGACCCCTACGTGATTTCTTCTGATCTGAACTTTTTCTGTGCAAAGATGTCTTCGCAACCGCGAGACAAGTTACTGGATCAACCGATCCATGTTTTTTTGATCGCCGACAGCGCACTGGAACGTGCATTTCTTCCCGCTGAATTCTCCTTCGAGTCTCAGCGCACTGGATAGTGCACCCGTTCCTGATCAGCCCACTGGACGTGCACTTCTTCCTGCCGAATTCTCCTTCGAGTCTCAGCGCACTGGAACGTGCACATGTTCGAGCTTCAGCGCACTGGAAAGTGTACTCGAACTCGCCCCAGCGCTTGCCAACCTCCAGCTCAGCACAGAGTTTCGGGGTGGAACTTCCACCGGCTGCTGTTTTTTGGCCGATTCCTGAGAACTCACAGCTGCGCTCTCGAGGTATTACCGTGCGATTCTCTGCCTAAAAGACATTTTTGCGCGGTTATGTGCGTGTCGTCGCCATTTTGTTTCGCACGTGGCGCGTTTAAGCGCGAGGATGCCATTTTGTCTTCTTCCGTTTCAACCGTCGTTTGCAACGGTCCATTCGTGCGTGCGCGCGTCATCACCATGTTATTTCACACGTGGCGTGTCTAAGCGAGGTGACGCCATCCTGTCACCTTCTCGCGTCATCCGTCGTCTGCAGCGGTTCTTGCGTGCGCATACGTGTCTGTCCGCCGTGGTTATCGCGACGTAAGCGCGCCTTTTGAATAGTATTTCGCGTGACCGGGAAATCCGTTGCACCCTCGTCACTAGCTATTCGTGTTTGTTTACTATTAAATGTAAACTGCGTGTACTCGCGCGTTTCCGCGCTGTTAATGTGTACGGGACTTTCGCAGATTTGGCTCCAGTCAGCTTCGCAGTGCGCCGACGGGTGACTTTGGGTAGTGATCTTGTTAATCACCCGATCGGCAGCTAGACCCCTCGATCTTGCTAGCGCTGAAGGTCGTTCCGTCGTATAAATTTCGAACGGTGAGTGTTTCTTGTTTGTCCATGGTGACAACTCCATTCCTCCTCCTTCGCATCAATTGGGTCGTACGTCTATCAAGGCAGGTTCACCGCAGCGAACGCGCAGCGGTCGTCCTTACGGTTCGGATATGCCGAACTCCAAGGATTCCGATTCGGTGGCGAACGGCGCACCTGAATAGTCGGTGTCGCAATCTCCGATTGATCCAGCCGTGGATCGTTCGGTCGACGAGTTCGTAACAAAACGCGATCTCGCGCTCTTCCAAAATCAGATGACGCCTGACTTCGCGCATATTCTTGGCGAGCAACTAGCTCAGCACGCGCGAGCGTCGCAACCTTGTGACGCGCCTCGACCAAAGTCACTAACTCCGTCGTCTCTTGATGTGTCAGTACCGAATGCAAATCTTCATCTCTCTCGATCTGAAGGAAGCTTTTCATCAGATCCCTATCGCACCGGAGGAAATTCCCAAGACCGCGTTAATTACGCCCTTTGTGTTACGACTTTCGTAACGCGCCTCAAACTTTTCAAAGGTACATTAACCTTGCTCTAGGTGATCTAGACTTCGTTTCCGCGTTTTTCGATGACATTCTCATCGCCTCCGCCAACCCTGAGGAGCATGAGCGTCACCTTCAAATTGTTTTGGAGCGTCTCCAGCAGTTCCATCTGCAGCTCAACCTCGATAAATGTGTCTTCGGTGTTCCTGAGTTGTCCTTTATCGGCCATATCGTCAACTCCGACGGATTTAGGCCTTCCGACGACAAAGTTCTAGTGATTAAAGGTTTTTCAAAGCCTAAGACCGTCGAACAACTTCCCCGTTTCTCGGCATGGTAAACTTTTACCGTCGCTGTATTCCGCATGCAGCCTTATCTCAGATTCCATTGAACGTGTTTCTGAAAGGATCCAAGAAGAAGGATCAGAGCCCTATAAACTGGACTCCCGCGGCGGAAGCTGCTTTTGCGAAGTGCAAGGAAGACATCGCTAATGCAGCTCTTATGGCTTTCCCTGATGAGTCTGCTGAAATTCGTCTTGTAACGGATGCTTCCGAAACAGCCATGGGCGCAGCCCTCGAACGCGTTCTTGGCGCCCTCTTGCCTTCTTCACTTGAGCGTTTACCCCCGCTCAGGGAAAATATTCTACTTACGATCGCGAATTGACCGCGATACACGATTCGCTTCGTCACTTGTATTACTAACTTCAGGGTGCCAACTTCGTGATCCTTACCGATCACAAACCCCTCGTTTACTCCCTGTTTCAAAGTCCTGAAAAATCTACGCACAATTCAACGTGCAAATTCAGCATGTAGCTGGGAAGGATAATCTGGTTGCTGATTTCCTCTCCAGAATTGACGCCTTCAGGCTGCCTTTGTTGTTCGACGTCGACAAACTTAGCGAGGAGCAGCTCAAGGATGAGCACCTCAAGGAAATTCTTGACAATCCTACTCATCCTTTGAAGTTAAAGTAGTTAACTTAGGGACCCAATCACTCTCCACTTTATTGTGACTACTAAATTTTTGTCAGCGCACTTCGTTGCGCTTGACAGTCGCTTTTCACATGTCTATATCGACATTGTTGGCCCTCTTCCTAAGAGTTACGGCTATCATTATCTCCTCACGATGATTGATAGATTTTCTTGCTGGCCAGAGGCAGTTTCTCTTGTAGAAATTTCCGCTGCTACTGTACCACGTACATTCTACGACACTTGGATTTCTCGTTTCGGCGCTCTTGCTGTCGTTACAACCGATCAGAGCGCGCAATTCGAATCGAGATTTTTCTCAACTCTTCTCGAGTTAATCGGATGTCAACGCATCCGTACCTCAGCTTATCACCCTGCTTCCAATGGAATGGTGGAGCGGTGGCACCGCTCACTCAAAGCTGCACGCATGTGCGAGGCTGGCAACAACCAGTGGTCTCGTAGTCTTTCAACGGTTCTTCTCGGTCTCCGTACACATGTACGCCTCGACATCGATGCCAGCCCAGCTGATTTCGTCTATGGCACTCCCTTGAGATTGCCAGGAGAATTCTGTGCTTTTGGTGAATTCCAAGCCAACCCGCACAGTTTCCTTCAGGAATTTCGCGAATACATTCAACAGATTCAACCTGTTCCAGTCGCCCACCAAAACACGACGAAACCGTTTGTATTCAAGGAGCTTTACTCTTGCTCTCATGTGTTCGTCTTGCTCAAGGTGAGTAAACCACCTCTCGAGAGACCGTACTCCGATCCTCACAAGGTCATTTCCCGCAACCTTGAGTCTCGTACTTTCACCATTAACCATTTCGGTAAACCGAAAGTCGTCTCAGCTGAGTTTCTTAAACCAGCTCATTTCCTTTCGGAAGACCTTTCCCAACAGAAAACCGACTCACAGGATCCTAAACCTGATCCTTCTCCTTTGGAAATTCCTTCCAAAGCTGTCATAGCAAGCGAGCCCGTCTCAACCCGAGATTTTCCGCGTCCGCAGCTACCCGATGGCACTCTGGGTCGAAGCGGGAATGGCTCTGACCGATCGCTCGCGAGTGTGCGACGCCCGCGCGATATAATCGGATCGCGAAACGCGACCTTGACGAACCTCAGCCGTCATGTTCATGTGCGCCGCCGGCTCAACCGAAACTTTCTCGACCTATCCTTAAAACTTATCCCTCATCTAGAGATAAGGCTAGGAATAAGGTTAAATACTCTAACACGATTGATATCCATTTAGTCAGTAAGTGCATGCATCAACTTTCGGGCCGTGGATTCAATCAACGATCTCATCAACGAGATTGAAATTTACAAGCTGACGCCAACAAGTTCTGCCGCCAGGAAGGACTGTTTCCTTGCAGACTTGTTCCCTTAAGAATGAATATTCTACATTTCTTCGTAATTATGTATGCGTTTTCTATAATGTTTAGAGTAAGCGTTCTTTATGTAATTCTTTATGTAAAAAATGATGAGAGGCACAAAGCGTATACTGTACGAACCACCAGCGGCACCTATACGCGGCCCATAGTAAAACTCTGCCCTCTCCCGGTACCCACTGCTGACGTCATTTGAAGCCCCACCACGCGAACTTCGACTTCGCCCATCTGAACTCCCGAGCATCACGGCGGGCGGTTCGTCTTCGGCGCGCAAAGCTGTGAAAATTCAATTTAAAATCTTAGACGGCTTTCCTTAAGGCTAACGTAACCCTTCAATTTCACTGTACATAGCGTTAGGTTTCCTTGCATGGCTACTTTTAATTGCGATTTTTCTTTATACTGTAAATATCTTTATGCTTCATTGTTTCGCTTTGCTTTATTTGCTTTGCTTTATTTGCGACATTTTCTTTGCATTGTAAACACCTTCACTCTGCGTCGTTTTGCTTTGCTTTATTTGCGAGTTTCCTTTGCATTGCAAATAAATGTTTCTTAGCTTTACATTACTTTAATTGCGCCTTCTTCTTTTTTTTTCTTCGCATTGTATAATACCTAGATGCCAGTTTTTTTTATTTTATTTTTGTTGTGACCTATTTGCGGCTTTTCTTTCTTTTGCTTTACTTAAATTATGTTACTATTATTTATAGTTGTAAGTAGCCGTAGATTAGAATTAGGTTCCTGTTCTTCGCGAAACGAAGAAGGCGGGCGGTATGTTCGAGCAGCCGATAATTTCGACTCTTCGGACGTCGGCTGCGGTTGCTCGAACTCTAAACATATCGCCTTTAAATCGCTAGACGAAATATACCGAGGGCTTGCACTTTAAACGTCGGTGCGTTTTTTTAGACGACAACGTTCGGCGTTCGCTCCGTCTCTCTCTATAGCTGTCGCTCTACGTCACTTCGTTGGCCGAAGGAGCTGGGGGGAGAGGCGGGCGACGCCGAACGAATTTCCAGAAGATTCCAAGAATCGGGAATCTCCGTGCGAGCGTCCGGCTAATCAGTTTGTTGTAAGCCGCGCTAACGCGCAGTATGTTTTATCCAATCTTTCAATCGAACCACGCGGCTTCGGTCTTTTCCTCCGCTTTTCACTGCTTCGAACCGGCGCACTTCGGAAGCGAAAACTCTACCTTTCTATTTTCTACTATTCGGCTTTTGTGTATATATATGTAAATAAAAATAATTAATAAGCGGTGTAGATATATAATTTTGTGGTGTGGGAACTTTGACTTTTATTCTGTGAACATTCTCGCGTACGCGAACAAAGCTTCGGGAGCATATCGGCAGCTCTGCTTTCGCGCGTTTAATCGAATCCAAACTCCACCCAAAAAAGGGCAAGTTTGCTCGAACAAAGCAATAAATCAGAAAAAATATCGAAATTTTTAATTGAACTAAAGGGGCGTTTAAATATTAATAAGAGTTTCGCAAATATTGATAAAAAAACTTCAAGAGATTTGTGAAGTTTATCACTTAGCGTTAAGTAATGGAAATACTGTTCAAGGACAAAGAAGTACCTTTTTCTACGCTATCCTGCATGGTGCTGCAGTAAAGTTAATATACCTGCAGACATTTTAATACAAGACCAAATATTTGCGAATCGGCCCAGATGAAAGAGGCGCCCTAAGGCTGTCAGCGCCGTTTCGATTTGTACATCGACCGACAGAGGGCGCTTTTGTACAGCGTGAAGAATATCGGCCCTTTTCGGAACGCGCGCTCACGCCACATGTGTGGAGCCGCCATTCTGGTTTCATCACCAACGTAGTCAAGTCGTCTCGAGTTATCGTAGCCACCTCAAAGTACAATGCGTATCAATTCTCACTAAAGTCAACGTATCGGAGTGCGGGAGTGACCGTTAGACAGCACAAGAAGAACCTGAGTGCAGAGTACACGTTTGCATCACACCTGGTTCAACCACTCAGCAGGCGGGCTGAATCCACAGATTACAAGCGCCAGTGCATCATCGCACTGTTTCAGACAACACTTCTACACCAGTAAACCGTCAACAAGTACTGTCCTTACTCTCTCATTGTACAGTAATTTTATGTAAGAATAGACGAAAATAAATTGTTATTGTTAACCAAAATTGAGATCTCTGGCATTCATTTGTACAGTCCCCGAATCGAACACCCGTTCGCGAACATCAACCAACTTCTAACGAACCACAACCGGGCCCAACTCGTGGAAGGCCTCTAATGCCGTGTGCAGATGCCTCGTTGAAAACCAAAAAACGTCGGGTTCAAGACTTAATCTGTACACGATCATCAGAAGAACTTGACTTTGCTGCAAGATTATCAGGATCATTACTCGGAACTGATTCACATTTCATCTTATTGCCGCACGAAATAATTGCATTATACTTAGACCTGAATCTGTCGAAAAGGAAATATATTACTCTTTGTTCTTTTGTAAATAGATTGCATAAGAAATGCTTTCCAAATGTTAGAGAGTTTAGAAAGATGAACAAATTATTTCTACCACCAATATCTGTAACTGATATATCCTCAGAGATAAATTTACAATGTTTGTTAAATATTACCGCTAATAGCATTTTAAACATGGTAAATGTTGGCAATTGTGCAAATTTGAAAATGATATAGCTCCGAACATTTACAAACAAAAATTTTTTGAAAGTGCATCCAATACCGATGAATTTTTATTTGTAATCGCTATGGTACCACTTAAACTGGTAGATGATTGTGACAGGAACCTGTGGATAAACCCTCGGCCATCCTTAATGCATTTTTATCGACTGATTAAGTTCTTATTTATGACAGAAAATCCTTTTTCAATTAGGGAGCAACAAGCTTCGATAAATGCGGCCCTTGACATTCTCTCTCCATATGTGTTTAATTTAGGCAAGTAGAATGTGACAGTGAATCTTCAATTGCATTTCACTGTGTTAGATGGCAGTGTTAGTAACATTTTATGTAACACAAATAGTACCTCTAAGTGTTATATTTGCGGAGCGACTCCAAAGGAAATGAATTTGCTCAAAACTACAGAAAAAGTGTCTAAAACTTGAACATTATCGGTTTGGTATCTTTACACTACACCTGTGGATTAGGTTCTTTGAATGCCTTATTCACATCGCCTACAGACTACCATTTCAAAAATGGCAAGTAAGAGAAGAGGAACACAAGAAATTATTTAAAAATAATGAGCAGAGGATCCAGAAACAATTTAAATCTCGTCTTGGCCTTATAATAGAGAAGCCGAAACCTGGATATGGTACCAGCAACGACAGCAATACAGCGAGGAGATTTTTTAAGAATTACGACATTGCTTCTAATATTACAGAAATAGATATAAATTTAATATACAAATTTCAAATAATTTTAAGGGTATTATCTAGCTGCGTTAAAATATGTTAATATATTGTACTTTTAAGCGAAACCCTAGAATTGTACCTAAACAAATATAGTTGGTATTATGTGCCTATAAACGTGTATAAGGTTTTACATCATGGTTGTGACATGTCACGATAACGTGGTTCGGTAGCGGTCGAACCGCCGCGAAGGGTTGCGCCGGCTCAGCCGGTCGCCGGGGTTCGCTGAGTACAATAAGGGGGTAGTAGTAGTAGTAGGGCCGAGCCCTCGCCGCAAAGGGAAACGGTATCGGTAGTCGCATGCTTCTAAATAGCGAGTCTAAGGGTGTACGAACCCTTGCACAAGAATTCGACGGGTAGTCGGACTGCGGGAAGCGGATGCTAGAGGGAGGTGCCCCAGGGGTGTCGAGTCAGCAGCGCGAGCACACCTCTTCTTCCCAGGCGAGTTGCCGTGGAGGCCCGAAAACGGCTGTCGGTGCACACACGTCTTTCGGCGACCAAGGTTGTCCCACGCCTCGAGGCCGGATGCCTCTGAGAGGGGACGAGGAAATAGACGGAGTTGACCGCGTTCTTAGAGGGATCTCGTGATCGTTCTCTTTGAACGGGCTCCGTTGGCGGTAGATATGCCGGGAATACAACAAAATGAACGAGAGCGTTTGAACGGCAAATCTGTGTATTATGGCTCGGTACGTACAGTACTGCTCGTTCAGGCGTTCTGCCTTTGGAGCGTCGCGGTCTCGGTACTTATGCGCGACGCTCCCCACCTTTGGTTGTGAGAGAGCGCCGCGCTCTACAGTGACGCTTGGTCCCGGCCTAGCGGCGGTCGGTGACATTATATTTGGGGGGAATAAGGATCAAACGTGGCGGGGTGCGAGCGCGAGAGGAGAGGGTCGCGGCTATTATTCGCGTCACAGACATTATTAATTATTTCGATTTACCAATTGGATATCTTTTTGAGCAAGTTTTAGAAGCCACATATAAAGCCACACATAAAGAAATTCGGAGGCATCGATTAAATCACACAAGCAAAAGAAATAGACAAGACTCGAACACTGATTTATTTAATACCCTTCTGCTGATGTCCGATCCGCTGATTGTATCACAACGAACAAGTTTTACCAGAAAACAATTTCGTGATTCTACTGAAATTGAGGATCATTTAATAAGAGATATGCAAGAAAGATCATGAGAATCAAGGGATTCAGATTACACGCAAATAAATACCGAGTCAGATAGTGAGACATATTTTATAAAATTTGTAATGCTTTTGTTACCATTCTTCGCAATACTAATTTTTTTGTACTAATTTAATTTATTTAAGTTTACTAATTTATTATTGCATTTGTTATTCTTTATAATTAATTTATTAATTTCTTGTCAAATTTGTTAATTTCGTTGTGAATTTATTAATGTTTATGTTCAATTTTAATTTTTTTTTAATTAAAAGGAATACATTTACATTAGTAATGAAATTTTGATTTTTGTGATAGAAGCGGGACAAAAGGAGAGGATATTATGTCTTGCGTGGAAGAGGCAGTCGACCGTTGTGAATTAGATTGGCATAGTCTGATTTCAGTTGCAACTGATGGAGCACCATCAATTGTAGGTCGAAATATTGGTTTTATAGGCCGGTTAAACAAAAAATTAAATTCTTTAACAACACCTTATACTGATATTGCCATTCATTGTAGCGTGCATAAACAAAATTTATGCGCAAAAACGGTTAAATTTGAATCTGTAATATCAGTAGTAGTTAGCACTATCAATTTCATCCGCAATCACGGGCTAAAGCGCGTGCAGTTTAAAAATGTCCTTCAAGAATTAGAATGTGACTATGGCGAGCTGCCATATTTCACTGAAGACCGAAGTAAAAATGTTTATGGAAACGGCAGACAAACCGATTCCAGAATTAGATGATAGCAATTGGTTGAATGGTTTGGCATACTTTTCGGACCTCATTGACCATTTGAATACTGTTGGCAAATCAGCGTTCATATCGCGTGCCGATCGCGATCTTAGTTTCGCCTAGTTTCGCATTGCTAGTCGGGGGGGCTGCCCAGGGGGAGGGGGGGGGCACCGGTGTGCTCCCCGGCGTTCTTTCGGGCGAATGGCAATTTGACCGTGTCCACAGTCACACCTGGCTTAAGCGAGGAGCTTCAGACCAGGCGGGAACTCATTACCTCAGCTTCCTGTCTCGACCCCGCGTTTCGGGCGATCCTCGTTTTCTCTTGGACCCGGGCCTATCCTTTCGAGGATGGGCGCTACTCCGCTGGAGGTGGTCCATCATTGGGCGGGGCCATTCTACCTATTTATCGGAAATGGCGAAGAGGAGTTGAGCATCGGGCAATCCACATCCCTCAGGACCTGCAGTACCAGCCTGCATGTTCGCCCCTTTACACCATGTATCAAAGTTGAGAGTCCTATCCACCCTCTACCATGCTACACCTGAGGTCGTTATTCGATCCTCGTTCTCAGTCGGAGTGTTCCGTATCTCCGACTGGATTGGTTCCCTCTTTAGTGTTGCCACCCCCCGCCCCCCTACCCTTTTAGTCCTAACACTCCCCCCGTCCCTCTTGCCCCTACCCACCTCCTTTGGAGGGTCTGGCTACCTAGACGCGGTTTGCTAAAATCCACCCCCCCCCCTCTTCTCTAACTATCCCTCTCGGGCCCTGATCCGAATGAAGGCTCGCCATCGTTCATCCGTGCCAGGGGACCGGCTTATACATGATTTTACCTGTCCTCTTTTGTCGTACTTAGTCCTACTTCTAGATTCCTTTTTTGTTTTAAGTGCGGCAGGGAGAAGTATTCAGGTGAGGGGTCCCCACAGCGTGTCTGAAGGTCGGACGCGACTTTCGTGGATAGGCCCCAGCCGTCAGGCCTGCCAACCCGTCCTCGTTACCACCCTTTCCTACTTGGCGGGCCTAACCTATTCGTGTTAGGCTGGATTATTTTGTTCCCCATGACTCAACCCCGAAGACATGGCGAATTTCTTACGCAGCTCGCGGTCACCACCCGCTCAAGGGGGGGGCCAACTTGGATTCCCCCCTTTTCCCATTGGAAGGTTGTTTCCACTGTTTGGACGGGCCACCACCCCTTCCACAGGGTCTGTGGATCCATCTGTGTGGTTCCGTGACCCCTTTTCCTACGATGGTGTAGTTTTGTCGGACGGTCACCACCCGTCCTAGGCCGAACTCTTCCCGTTCTGTAGGGAGGTGCGCGAGCCCTTTTCTAGGAGATGGTTATTGTGTTCGGTTACGGTGGATTCACCGAGGCGCAGTCGGCGCATCTCTCTGCCTTGCGTACTTCCTGTTACTAGTTTATTTCGTTTACTGTGATGAGAAGTCTGACCGGGACGCGAGTGGGGGGACTCAGACGTCGTCAGCCGTAGGTATGGTGGCCTACGGTGAGTAAAGTACTGGATATTCCCGCTCTCAGCTCATGATACAATGGCCTGTCCCGTGCTCTACTCTTTCCCCTGCTGTGTCCTTTTGTTCTACACCCAGCGGAGTAGGAGATCTGTGGAGTGTCGTTTGTGTGCGATTTTCTGCGAGATGTCTCTCATTCCGTCTGGTACTTGCCTTGCTGATTCCTTGTTCTGCGGCAAGGGACACCACCCCTTCCATGGAGTCGGTGGATCCATCTATGTGGTCCCGTGACTCCTTTTCCTACGATGGTGGAATTCTTCTTATCTGTGGCCACGCCAACATTTCTGCCGCCGCGCTATATCTCTTATTCAGCATCCTTGTCCTGGTGATTCAGCGGAGTCTGACGGGGACGCTGCTTCGGGAGGCCCACGTG
The DNA here is from genome assembly GCF_026283585.1 of Hylaeus volcanicus. NCBI lineage: Eukaryota > Metazoa > Arthropoda > Insecta > Hymenoptera > Colletidae > Hylaeus > Hylaeus volcanicus. Next base: position 12,816,933 of record NC_071976.1, read on the forward strand.
ATTGTTGCTTTCTGGCTTAGTGACCTGTCGGCGATCACATCTTGGGCTCACCCTTCTGTGAGATTTGTTTGACAGTGCGCGTCCCTTGCTCCTTACATTCTGTGTGCTGTCTTACTTTGTACCATATTTCCTCGTTTTGGGTTTGAACGATGGGATGGGCCCTTCGGTCCACCTGTTGGTTTTAACACCAGTCGGTGATCCTTCCTGGGTTCTTCCCATCGTTCCTTCGCTTACTTATTTCGTTTCTTGTTAGACTGCGGTTGCGTTTTGGTTGTTGTGAAAGGGGAGAAGGGAGCCCCAGCCTCGCTCCCCTCTGTGATCCTCTGCCTCGGCAGGACTCCGTTGGTTTCCCGTTTATTGGGTGTTTGCCGTGGAGTCCCGTTTTCCGGTATTTTTGTATCTCCATGTTTCCCCTTTCATTCTTTTGCGTTAACATCTTCTAATCTCCATGGATTGATGTCGGCGAGGAATGCTGCTATCTTTTTTGGATCTAGTGTTTTCACATCGTTAGGGTCTATGATAAACTGTTCAAAGTATCTGCTTCTTTTCATCACTAGTCTTGGGCATTTGCATAAGATGTGTGTCGTTGTCTCTGGGGCTTTTCCGCATTGGTTTCATAGGTCGTATGGGCATTTGCCCATCTTGTTCAAGTGTGCTTTTAAGGGAGCGTGTCCTGTTAGGATGCTCACCACGCTTCTCGCGTCCTCTTTCTTCAAGTTGAGAATTTGTTTGATTCTCTTCTTATTGTTTGTTTCGGTGCCGAGCAAAGTTTTAGCTTGTTCGGACCCTTGTGTCTCTTCCCATTTTCTCTTTTTCATAGGGTTTCTTAGTTTCTCTATTTCCATTGTGTATAACGTTTCTGGTAGTGGGATGATCGGTTCTGGCCCTATCGGAGGTTCGTCTGACCCCCTGTTGGCCAGTCTGTCTGCTGTTTCGTTGCCTGTTATACCGTTATGTCCCGGCACCCATTGTATTATTATTCTGTTATTTTTGGCAAGTGTATTCAATCTTATCTTGCATTCTTTGGTTATTCTTGATGTGATTTCAGCTTTGTTGAGTGCTTTGATTGCCGCTTGACTATCTGTGCATATTGTGATTCTTTTGCAGTTTATGTTCAGGTTGAGCATTTCTTGCGTACACTCAGATATGGCTTTTACTTCAGCCTGGTATACTGTTGCATATTTCCCAAGCTATTTGAAGCCTTCGTTCGATAGGCCTTTCCCGCAGTACCAGCTTGCACCGGAAAGGTTCTCTTTTCTAGAGCCGTCTGTATACCGTATTATATCATTGTTTTGGTGTAACGTGGTAGTGTTCCATGCTTCTCTGGAATCGATTTTGGTTTCGTATCTTTTCTCAAATATGTATTCTGTGATTAGTCTATCTTTTGGCATCATATACATGTCTTTAATCGTTTCGTTGCCGTTCTGTTGGATTATCTGGCTGTGGCCTCTACCAGTATCTTCCCAGTGGCCCCTGCCGTGTAATCTCATGGCTGTCTTCATTGCTAGTTCTTTTATTTTAACTTCTAGAGAGGAACAGTTGGTTACTACCTCTAATGCCCTTGTCGGTGTGGTTTTTAGTGTACCGTCTTAAAGCTGTACCTTGTATGCTATCTAGTTTCGTGGTGGCTGTAATCATGTTGGATGTTTGCCACCAAACAATGTTTCCGAATGTTATTCTCGGTACTATGATCGCTTCATAGATCCATTTGGTTGTTGTGGGAATCATGCCTCATGTTGGACCTAGTATTTGGCATAGGAGGTTGAGATTCTTTTTTGCAGTTGCTACTTTTAAAAAGACATGTTCTCTCCATGTCAGTTTCTCGTTTATTGTTACTCCCAGGTACTTCACTTTCCTAGTGGTTTTTAGTTTTTTGTTGGCGAATTCTAATGTGCCTAGATTTGATCTCTTTATTTTCCTCGTGACCATCATGGTCTCCATTTTGTCTGGGTTGACTGAGAGACCTACTGATTCGCATCAGCCCTCTAGGGCTATTAGTGCATCTTGAATTCTGGTTCTGATTTGGGTCATGTTCTTCCCTTCTGCCATGAATACTACGTCGTCTGCATAGGCCATTACCTTGACATTGTTGTCTTCGAGGGCGTATAGGAGACTGTCCACTGCCATGCACCATAAAAGTGATAATAATATTCCTCCATGTGGGCAGCCTTTTTGGACGGTATCTTGGATTGTAGTTTCGCCTCTGCTACTTATTAATTTGCGATTTTCCAGCATGTGTCTGACGCATCTTATCAGACATGCTTCTACGCCGAATTCGTGGAGGGCTTGTATCATTACCTCCGTTGGTGTACAGTTAAAAGCGCCTTCTATGTGGATGAAATATGCCACTACTATTTCTTTTTTGTTTATGGCTGTTTCCATAAAGTTAACTATTTTGTGTAGGGCCACTTCTACCGAGTGGCCGGCTCTAAAGGCGTTTTGAGATTTATGTAGGGGTTTCGTTGTTAGGTTTGTACTTTTTATGTGTCTATCTACTAGTCTCTCGGTTAGTTTGAGCGTTGTAGACATTAGGCAGATTGGTCTGGAGGCTTTTGCCGCTGTGTAGTCGTCTTTACCAGGTTTCGGAAGGAAGACTACTTTCGTGCCTTGCCAGCTGTTTTGGTATTATACCCAGAGCTAGGCTTATTCTGATGATTTTTAGCATGTAGTTTCTAGCTTTCTCATTCGTTGTTGTCATCTTAAGTGTTTTCGGGTATATTCCATCAGGGCCTGGTGCTTTGTTTGGTTGGAATGAGTTTACCGCCCATTTCAGTTTCTCTTGGTTTATGATTTTGTTGGCCGTATTCCAGTCAGCTGGTTGGTTATGCGTTGTGTTGGAGGCATTTTCTTCTTCTGTTGTATCTTCGTTTATTGTTATTTCTTGGAATCCTGGGAAGTGGGTGTTCATAAGAGTTTTTATAATTTCTTGATCATTGTTCGTGTATGTCCCTTCAGCATTCTTTAGGGTGCCTAGTGCTTCATGAGGTTTTGTTTCTAGTAATTTGTAAAGTCTTGCTGTTTCTTTTGCAGAGTTGAAGCTGGCGCAGTATTTCTTCCAGCTATTTCTTTTGGGTTTCAGTATGTTGGTTGTTACGGTTTTCTTAGCTTCTTTTACCCTAGCCCATTTGCTTGGGTCATGTTTATTTCTTCTTGCTATTGTGGTGAGATTCTTGATGAGCTTTTGTTGGTTCGCACTTTCTTCGCTCCACCAAGGTATGTCGATTTTTGTTTTGCACTCTTTTTCTTCGGTACTGTTCTCTCATGCTTCGGCAATTGTTTTGGTTAGGGCTTCGGCTGCAGTGTTTAGCTCTATGCTATTGCTGCCGTATCTCGATGGGAGGTTGTTGATTTTTGTGTCGATCTCTTCCAGGAATTCAACCCATCTGGTTTTTCTTGGGTTTCTTCTGCTGATTGGTGCTCTTGTTGTTGTCTCTTCTATCTCGAAGGATATATTTCTATGGTCGGAGAGGCTGTCTTTATCTAGCACTCTCCAGTTTTTTTATCCTATGAGACATTTCTTGAGTGCTATAGGTTGCATCTAATACTTCTTCTCTTATTCTTGTTACGAATGTCGGGGTATTGCCTCTGTTGTGGCATATTAGGCCGAATTCGTCTAGAAATTCCACCATTCTATTTCCCCTGATGTTGATGTCGGTGCTGCCCCATCTAACGTGTCTTGCGTTTACATCAGCTCCAATTACGATATTCTTTTCGATGCACCATGTGAGAATTTCTCTATGTTTGTCAGCTGGGGGTGATTCATTGGCATTCCATGGTAGGTATGTTGATATGGCGAGCCATCTGTAGTTTTCGTGGTTATCATTGTTCGTTGGGCTTGGGCTTGGACTTGAATTCTTACATTCGAAGGCCACTACAGTGTTATCCCTGTCACTTAAATGTGGGATCAGAGTGGCTCGAGTCCCTTTCGTGTGAGAATGCATGTCCTCATTTTGCCATCGTTTGTTGGTGTATGTCTTTTCCCCGCTAATCCAAGACCTCTGGGTGCATTGTGGCACACCCAGGGTTCTTGGATTAGGGCTATGTCTGCTCTTGTTCTTCTCATTGTTTCAACTAGGGTGGCTGTCGTCCCCTTGCTGTGTTGCAGGTTTATTTGTATGACTTTGATTGTCATGTTGTTTGGGGTTTTATATGGGTATGTTTTAGTCGGTTCGATCGTTCGTTTGTATATCGGATTGTTGTTTCTTGCGTTTATTTTATTCTTCTTAGTTTGCTTGCTGTGTGTTGTGTTGGTTTGTTTGTTTTTTCTCTATTTTCTTTTCTTCACTTATTCTTCTTTTCTTCTCTTTTCTTTCTTATTCTTCTAGTTTCCTTTTATTAGCTCTTATTTCTTCTTTTCTTGTCTTGTACCTCGTTCGCTTATCTTTTTTTTCTCTCTTGTTTCTTTTTTCTTCTCTTTTCTTCTTCCATTTCGTTTCGTTTCGTTTCAAATTGTTGCTCTGCTTGACTCTGTTTGTTGAAACCGATAACAAGGGTCTACGTCTCGGAACGTCAGGCCCGAAGAGTAAGTAACAATAGGATCGCTTTTACGACTTGCAACTGAAACCGAGACTTTTGCGCTGAAAATCAGTAAATGTCTAGGAGTATAATAATAAAAATCGGGTGAATACATTAAAGCTTAATGAATTTGTCTTCAAAAGCACTATTGCATGATCTCCCCCCAAAATATATAGTTCCATTTAAAGAACAAAACATCAACATTATATCTCTTAAATTAATAACATAACAAAAATATCGTTTACGCTACAATAAAAAGCCCATTGTATTCTGCAAATTACATGTAAACAATTTTTCGTATCACCAATAGTTATTCAGATATGCGTTTGTAACACTTTAATGTGGACACCCTGTATAAGCTGTTATATATGAAAATGAAAGAAGTCCATTTTTTCATGTATCGAGATATTTAAGAGTTTACATTTGAATTAATTTAAAAATATTGGCAAACGCTAATCAATTCGAGTCATGGTTTTAACATTATAATACACCTTTTAAATTTTATTATAAAGTAGTAATTATTAAAACTATTTAAAGAATAAACGATTTTTTGAGCTCCAATAGGACTTATGCAACTTTAAAAAATAACATATACAAAATAAAAACAAAAGGAAATTTAGGTCCATATTTTTATAGACATTAGCTTTACTGAAATAGATTTTTAATGCGAAAACTAATAATTAAAATAAAGACATGTAAATATACGAATAACCATGTTTATGATATAATAATGTTAATGTTTAAATTATAATAAATAATATGATATAAATAAACAAGTATAAAATGTAAATTTATTCCTTAAGCTAAGTAAAAATACAAAGAAATTAAATTTTCAACTTATTTCTCCTTTACAGGTAACATAGTGAAGTATTCATGATAAATAGGTGGTATGTAAGGCTGTAATGTAAACTCATCATATCGTTGTATTTCTTTGTTTTTATACTACTCTAAATATTCTTATTTAACCTGCAAAATATAATATTTATTTTCTTTGCTGCTTCAGTAGTTTTAAACTCTTGGTTTCTATAGTGACGTAAAAGTACTCGAATCTCAAAATTTTCAATTATTTTACTAAAACAAAAAAAAATTAAACCATCAATAAATTAATGTTACTAATAATTAAATATGAAAGAGATTTTCAAAAGCTACAAAATGATATATAACACTTGCATACAAAGTAATTGAAACGACTTCAAAATATTGCATAATCTGAAACAAGTTAAAAAATGAAAGAACTTTTTATTCACCCTAATAACTTTACACTTTACGCCACAACTCAATCGCCTTAACGACATTCATCGAGTATCGGCAGCAACTCATCGAACTACGATCTTTTACGAACTCGTCCGAACGAGTTACGAGTTACGAGCCGGGCGAGGCAGTCGAGCAGCTCGAGTCTTATCGGGCCCGGGCCGCCCGATACGCCCGGGCCGCTCGAGCCCGCTCGACCTTATCTTAGCCCGATCGATCGAGCGGGGCCCGATACTCGAGTCGTGCTTGCACACTCCTAGTATTTATACATACCATGAAGAGTAAGTCTGATATTTTCGTATGTTTTAAACAGTTTATAGGTCAGTATTCAATGCATTTTGAGACAGGAAGAAATAAAAGCAGATGGGTCATTCACGTATACGCCAGATCAGAATGGGGTTGCAGGGAGATTTAGCAGGACAGCGATGGAGGGAGTAAGAGCCATATTGCAAGACAGTGAGTTAGAAGAAACTTTCTGGGCTGAGGCATTGCATGGTTTTGTTCACTTAGAGAGCAGGTACGTGCGCGAATTATTAAACGATGTTGCACCAGGTGAGAGATGATGGAGATACCAATCATCAGTAGGCCGTCTGCGGATTATTAGTTCATTGGCGTACGTTCATGTGCCGGGAGAGAAAGGAGATGAACTATGGGCGAGAGCAGATCTCGGAATTATAGTGGGATACGCATTAAGAGCCGAGGGATATATAGTATGGTTACCCAATACCAGGAACATAGTAGAGACAGCATATGTAAGAGTTGACGAAAGACAAGAATGGAGTCGAGATGTTATTTGGGGATAGAGGATTAAGTAAGAGTTGTGATGTTATTGCTGTTGGGGAAGAGTTGGTATGGGACGATGATGCACATGCAGAGGAAGAGAGACGACGAGGACGGAAGAGGAGGTGTCAAATGAAGGATTGAGGTACGTTGGTATTTCTGAGTGGGGAAGAGTTGAAGGGGAAGGAATAATCGATGTATATTATTGTCCACCCGGGAGTAGTTCATGATTAAGTTCATTGGATGGAGTGGAAAAATATTGTATAACAGAATAAAATAAAGTTCGACCCCAGACAATTTTTCATTTGAGCCAGGAGCTGATGATCGCAACGAGGAAGAAGGAGAAAAAAAGGAAGTTCGTTTGAGCAAATGGGCGGTTCAAGATGATCTATTAGGTTACATATTTCAGGATGAGGTGTATTCGGTGAGGTTATCAGAGAATTTTGACGAAGTTCAAGGACACCCTGAGAGAGAACGGTAGGACCAGGCCATGGAAAATGAGATGAAGATAATGGAAGGTAGAGAAGTATGGACGTTAACTGATTTGCCATCGAATCAGAGAGAAATCGGAAATAGATGGGTCTACACATTAAAAGCTGATACCAAAGATAATGCCAAAAGATACACGGCTAGATTGGTATCTCAGGGTTTTAACCAGAGATATAGGATTGGCTGCACAGGGGTATTTCACCAGTTGTAGGTTTACTTTTCTTGGATTTTTCTTTGTTTTGTTGGTTTCTACATTATCCTGGTGTCCCACACAATTAGGCGCAAAGTCAGCATATTTGTATAGAAATTTTAAAAGGATGAATATATATGAGACAATCGAAAGGATTCGGGGTAAGAGGAAGAGGAAGCAATGTATGTCCTTTACAAAGAGCAAATTCTGGATTACACGGGGGGGCGGGCGGGCCGCGTAGAGAGTGGGATGGTAAATTGGAACACATTTTAAAGTCATTAGGATTTAATAAGCTATTTAGATGTAACTGTGTATATAGTCTAACTAATAAAGCATTCTTATTACTGTATGTTGATGATATCGTATTATTTGCCAGGGATAAGACATTGATTCAAGAAATTGTAGTATGAATAAGATCAAAGATAGGCATTAAAGAACTTGGTGAGGTAGGATATATACTAGATGTAAATTTTTGAACAGGGAAATAAGACTGACTATTATTTACATCAACAATCGAACAACTTATTTACAGCAACATCGAATTACCGTTAAGAATAGGTAATTTGCCACCCAAAGAGGATAGAGAGTTAGCTGAGAGTGATTTAATGAGAAAGTTTCCTTATAAATCATTGATTGGGTGTTTGTCGTTCTTGGCTGATAGGGGCAGGCCAGATCTAACTTTTCAGTAAGCCCAATATCACGGTGTTGCACTGGTTATAGTTTTCAGTATTGGAGGATGGTCGTTGACATAGTTGATTGCGTATTCAACATTAAAAAATATAGATTAAATTTATCAAACATCACAAGTATGGGTCCTGTGTCACGCTCGGATGCGATCTGGGGGTGCAGGTCTCATGCAGGACTCTCGACCAGCGGATATATTGTGTATTCAAACAACGCTCCATTTATGTGGAAGTCAAACAAACACAAGTGTATAACTTAAAACTCCATGAAATCTCAATTTATTGCGTTAATATAAGGCGTATAGGATTTGGTTTGGTTTTTTAGATGTTTTAGGGGATTTGGACGTATATTCAGGTATTGGGAAATCGGTCTAATACTGTGATAATCGGTCCCTAGTTGTTTGCGAATCGGCTCTCAAATGACGCGCCGTGAGGCTGCCGGCGTTCAATTGATCAGTCATCGATCGACAGCGGGCGCTCTTGTCCAGCAGACAAGATTTCGGCCGAGTTTCGGAACGCCCAACGGCCGCGTGCTCGCGCCACGTGCGCTGAGCCGCCAGTGTGAATCTAGTATTCAACGCGAGCGTATTGCTCATAGCATTTTATATATTTCTCTCAGACTAACTCAAGTGCAGCTCAAATTGTTTGATACGCTCATCCCGGAGTACGTTAAGGTGAAAGTTCAACTCTGTGAAGAATCTACTCATCGACTACCGGCGGAAGAATTTACATATTAACTGCGCCAGGCGGTGGAGCCAGCTTAGAAGACCACAGAACAGCGTTCTTTATCAACCGTCAGCTCACGCATCGATAGTACGACTCATTGTTGACAGGTAGCTCTTAAGCCATCCCATTAACACCTCGATTTGACTCATTTTATGAATAGACGAGAATAAACGTTTTTATACTACAACCAAGACCGAGAGCATTCATTTCTGCAGTCCGCGCGAACGCAACACCAGTTCGCGAACACTAGTATATTTCAGTAAACATAGTATTAAGAGTCTGAGGACCAAACACATTGATATTAAATTACAGTTTATAGGAGGTTGGATAAGTAAGTAATTTAAATATGGTAGACTTCTTGATTACGCCACTATTGCAATGTGAGCACGACCGTTTTGCAAATCAGATATTTGTAGGTGATGCGGCAGACGACTATGGGCCGTATATGGGATTACATTCCTTTTCCTTTTGGCATCAGGTAAGTTTTTTTTTTTTTTTTTAAAGCGGCGTGATGTTGATTCCGTATATAGGACCGAACAAAGTATAACGCAGGGTGAGTGACGCGGTGTTTTTTTTTTTTTAAAGCCTTAGTGGGATGCAGGGACATGGTCATTCCAACAGGAAGACTGAAGCCGATTCATGGCACGGGAGTCGAGGAGGATTCAGGGAAACACAGGAAGTCTCAGGAGAGGGCGTATTCATGAGCGAGGGAGAGCGTACTTTTTGTGGAGGAACCAAATTTCGCGCCCTTGCAGGCTCGGTGTCCGAGGGAGGAACTTGTGGCGGTTAGAAGCGCGATTAACGCGCTATGGAAAAGTAGTAGACTAGTAACCTAGAGGGAGTAAAGAGAGGAGTTGTCGTAGAAAAGAGAGAAAAGGAGTTCAGTGTTATTCATGTATCGCACCCTTCTGAAGAGTGTCCTGGGTAGCAGAGTTGTCTCGGGATTCTGAGTTGGCCTGATAGCGTTCTTGTGGGAGAGTTTCATTAGAGAGCGCGAATCCTACATGTGTGTGATGTTTTCAGGGGTGTTGGTCTACCTACGATAGGGATTTTCTGTTTCTATTAGGTTCCGCGGGTAGATAGATACTAGGGATTCTTGATGACTCTACTGGTTGTGTTAAGTTGTGTTGGTGTACTGTGAGCTGAATGTGTTCCTGGTTTACAGTTTAGTAGAAGCCGAATGCGTTAGATGGCGTTGCCATGGGGTTTTCTCGCTTCTTCCCGCTCGCGTCGGTAGGGGTCGTTGTATACTGTCTTGCGTCTCGTTCTTATGTGGGCTTCCATTTTATCTGGTAATCTTGGTCTAGGGTTCTGTTTTTTTGTTTGTTATGATATGTCATGTTACTCTGGTGTTTAAGGGGGTAGACACGGCACGTGACCACTCCGATTTGGCAGGTCGGTATTACAGCAGCTACTCTCTGCATAGAAATGGTATTACCATTAGATATGCGGCAGCGGAGGAAAACTAGATGGAGCTGCTCGTTATTGCCATACAGTATAGTTTCTTCTCAACAACATATACTGTATACTTCTTCCTTGAGTGATTCTGAATGCTCAGCGTAGGAAGTAGTAGTATTCTGTTCCGCGCTGCGTATTACGTTTGTGTAGTGCGGTCACACTTCACCATCATGCGTGCATATACAAATAGGAGCTAGGTTGGAGTTGCTCCGTGAGTTGCTCCGCGCTATCGAGAATTTGGAAAACTTTAACAATTTTTTACGCGACAACGGTTCGTCTCCGGCATGTGGCTCCTTTGAAGCTTTTTACCTACTCCTCGAGTAGAATTTTTTAAAATTAAGACAAACTTTGACCTTAAATTTTGAGGTCATAATGGATTTTGCGGACGGTTTTTTTTGCAAATGTCCACCGATTCAGATGTGTACAATAACTCCTGAAAGTGGTGACCAATAATTTTTATACACTCTCCACACCCTGATTTCATTTGTAAAAATAAAGAAGTTTAATACAAATTACTTTTTGAGTTGATACTAATTGAATATAAAAACTGATACCTACATATCCTGAAAAATCCATTATTAATGTTTCCTATTTCCCATAAATATTTTAACAGAAACGTTTAAAAAATATTCGGATAATGTGAAATTTATGTTTAAAAGATGCGTATTGAATATTCGGGCAATGTTGAGTAAATCTTGAAAATTAAGAAATTTAAAAAAAAATAAATCAAATTTTATATTGTGTTTCATTTATTCATAGATTTTACTTTTATTACTTTATTTCTTGTGATTGGATTCCATTAAAACAAGTTATTTTAATTTTTTTTACCTCGGTGAGAATTTGAATATCAGATGAATATGTATTTTATATTCGAGAAAAAATATATTATTGCGAATATTAAATAAATATGTATTTTATATTTGGGAAAAAATATTCCATTCTAAATATTGAATAGATATTTATTTTATACTTAAAAAAAAAGAATATTTTTTTCTAAATCTAGAATAAACATCATATGTATATTTAAATATTAAAATGGGATTCAATCTCTTTTATTGGATGAATCTGTATTCAATATTTTGTGCTACTAGGGTGTTACGAGCCAGGGCGATAGCGACGCGTGTGTGAGCCCTGCGAGTGGGGTGGATTCGAGAATTGCACCGATACGATTAATTAGTATGTATCAATGGAGCCGAAGATTTGAGGATAGAGTAGATAATGCAGACGACTCTGACGCGAAGTCAGATAGTTGCAGGAATCGGTATCTCCCAGTGAAGGGTAACCGTAGGTTAAGGTGTTTGATTGTCTTGGTTATTGGAGACAAACGCAGACGCCTCTGACGCGAGGTCAGGTAGCTGCTGGGAATTGGTATCTCCCAGTGAAGGGTAACCGCAGGATAGGTTAAGTTTAGGAGTTCGGGTTGAGTACACAATGACTAAATCGTATCGTTAAAATGTAACACGCGTCGTTAATAAAGCCTCGCAACTTGTTAATTTAATAGAATAATAACTCGAGCGGTAAAGTTATTATGTTGTGGGATCGTTACACTGACTAGGATTGGTGATTTCAAAGTAAAGGTTTGATGATTGATCTTACAGACTTTTAAGTTTACACAAAGAGTATATATTCAAAAATTACTATACTAATTACAAGTGTCCAGTGTCGTGTTGTCGCGGTTAGTGTATGAAGTTAAAATTACCTGAGTGTTGCGCGGTGTTGACGCACTGGCGATGCGGGGGTCGAGAGTACTTTTATGGCCGTAATAGATTTTAAAACCGTCTTCGCGGATCTATATGGTAACGATGATCGAAAGGAACTGAAGCCCGATCTCACTAGAGTACTACTCTCCAGACGATCAATGTATCTCTAACGAGTAACTCTTTCGTACTAGCCCCCGAGCAACGAAAATCGTGGGTTTATATACCCCTAAATGTTGGTGGGGGACCGTCAGTGATTTCCATATTAGGAAATTTGACGGTTAGGATTTTCGTTGCTCTGAGGTCGGCAGCTGTGTGCCCTGGGAAAAGGATAGATTAGAAAGTATCCCACGCAACGCGAGTCAAAGATGATATTAAGAGGATGCAGCTGCAGGATGCACTCCAGTGAGACCGAGCTCCAAATTCCAGAAGGGTAGACAAAATAAGATTAATGAACGCGAGCTTCTAAAAACGGAGAGTTTCTGTATACGTAACAAGGGTATGTGAACCTGACAGCCAACTGCCAAAAAATTAACTTTTTTTTACGGAAAATGATAGTGTTTCGTTTCGAATTTAGTATTAGGTTGTTACAATTTTTTTTCATTTATCAATTGATGAAACTACAAACGAAACACTATCATTTTTCGTAAAAAAAGTTAATTTTTTAAGTCAGGTCCCACGTTCACAGAGCTTACAAGGAGACATCGCCTAGTGTCCCCCGAATTATTTAATCAAATTTGTTTCATATGTAAAGAAGCGTATGTAGAACAATCTCTGCATGTGAGAAAGCGCGACTTTCTTCGTTTTCGAGAAAGAAATTTTTAAAAATAGCTAAATTTCGATTGACGAGTGTCAACCGACTATAAGAGTCAAAGATATTATAGAAGCAGTGTGGCACAGTCGATAGAGTGGCATGTTTCGAAGACGATTTTTTTGCGCTGGAAGCGGTTACGATCCCGGTAGGAGTCACTAATTTTTTTTTATTTTTTCTTCCGTTTGTACCATGTTTTGTTATGGAAACTACATTTTTATATATTAAGACTATTTTTATACAATATTGTGCAATTGTTATATTTTTTATCGCATTGAAAAAGAAGTCAGAAAAAAGAAGGAAGAAAAAAAAGAAAAGAAGAAAGAGAGAAGAGGATAAAAAAGAAAGAAGAAAGAAGTTGTGCAATGTTTGTTTAATATAATTAAATTGTTATTTACAAACTATAAGGACGTAAGTTTTTATAAAAGCTTGTAGAAACTCCTGTTCACATCATGACTTCTTTTTCAAAGCAATAAAAATCATAAAAATTGCACAATATTGTATAAAAATAATGTTAATATATAAAAAGGTAGTTTCCATAACAAAACATGATATAAACGGAAGAAAAAGCAAAAAAAAAAAATAAGTGATTCCTACTGGGATCGAACCGCGTCCAGCGCAAAGCTAGAGTTTCGAAGCGACGACGAAAGTAGAAAGAAACAGTTCGATGAAGAAGAAAGAGAGACTGAGAGTCGACGCTGGCAAATGTAAGGATACGGGATCGGGATGCTAAGCGCGATTTCGACCTCAGTGAAATGGCAACAGTGTAGAAAGACGCTGTTGTGAGAACGGCAACCTCGCAATTGTATCGACATCACGTTAGCAGTCGTCCTCAGTAAGCGCCATCTCCTATCGATTATCTGAACTAAATTTGTGACGTAACTTGCTCTGCATTATCGTCAAAATGGCGGAACTCGTCTTTGGTCGTCGTTGTGTTTTGTTTTTCTTTTTATTTTGGGTGCTTAGGGTGTGTGTGTGTGTGTGTGTGTGTGTTATCAGTGGGGGAGTGAGCCGGGTAGATTAGATTGATTTCATTTGTAAGGTCGGATATTATTGTATTTCTTCAGGGATGATGCTTGTGTTTGTCCGTTTAACGGGTTTCCGTTGGTGGGGATGTCGTCTGGTTTTTGTCAGAATGTGCTGTGTGCATGAGGTGTTCGGTGTGGTTGGAGTGTATTTGAGGATTATTTTAGTTAATGTGTTTATTCGGGTTCCGGGATGGGGTTAGTTGGAGGGTATATGGTAGGTTTGGGTGTGATTCGACATGTGTGCTGTGTCATGTTATACTGTGTCATGGGTCATTGTTTCTTGTGTTATTGATTTTGGGTCTGAATGTCGTGGAGTTAAGGGGATATGTTGGGATATGCATCCTCGTTCGCGGGTGATTGAGCATTCAGTGAGTGTTTATTGTATGCTGTGGGTTATTGTTGTGTAATTTTGTTGCTAGGTTCTAGATTGGGCGTGTATCCAGCAGCATTTAGTGAGTGTGGGAGGGTAGCTATTGCTTACGACTTGGGAAATAAAGCTGTTTTAAGATAAGACTTATATCCTGGTTGTTTATTAGTTGCGATCCCTTTGTGTGATTTTTCCTGTTTCTCTGATATTTGGTCTAGTCCGTTAGCTGTCTGTTATGAGGTTGTGTATGTATGTTTTAATGATCCGGTTTCGTCTAGTTGCTATGTTGGGGTAGCGAAGGCTCCAGTGACCCGGTTTGGCAGCTTGGCTAGGGGGTAGGGGAGGTATGGGAGCTGGTGTAGGGCTCGAGTAGTCTCATTGGTGGGGGGTGGGGTTTTCAGGATTGTGTGGAGGGGTATGCAAGGTAGGTGAGGGTATAGGGATTTGTCTATCAAGTTGCAAGGTTTTTGTATTCTGCGTGTATCATGAGGATGTTCTAAGGGTATTTTTATTTATTCTATACTGAGGATTAGAGGTGAGTTTATCGTTGTATTGAGTTAGTTTGCTTGGGGCCAGTGTTTGCTTGTTGTACGAGTAGTATACTTATTTAATATTGCGTTCCATTTTCCTAATGATTTAATGGTTTTGTTATGATGTTGCAGGTTAGCTGTCTGGGGGATGGAAAGGTCTTGGAGATGGCTTGTATGGTTGCGAAGGGCTAATTACATGAGATGCTAGGGTCTTGTACGATGTGTGTTTGAGAAGAGTATTCTAACGGTATTTAGTTATTTGTTCTGAGAGTTAGGGGTGGGGTTGTTGCTGTGATGGACGGATTTGCTTAGGGTCATGTAGATGATTTTATTTGTCGCGATGCGTTATTGCTGCGCTTTGATATATTGATTTATATGTAATGTTTAAGGTTCGGTGTACAAAGAGCATATGGAGTCTTGGTAGCTGTGGGTATGGAGGCTATTTGCAAGGGTAGCAGCGTTGTTGTATTTGTGTGTTCGAGGAGATGTTCCAGTGGTAATTCCTTTATTTCAATTCTTGTTGTTCGATTGAAAGTATCTTGTTATGTATATGATATTACTGTTTATCGCGGTACTCTATTCCTGTATATTGATTACTGTTTTTATTTATGTTGTTTTAGGTTTATTGTGTAGGAGGCAGAGGGCCTTTCACACTTATGTGTAAGGAATTATCCGTGGAGGTTGCCGGGGTTTTATATTAGTGTATATTGATTGTTCTTATCGCGTTGTTATATAGTGGTGATGTGATTTTATTCGTGCTGTTGTAAGTTTACTGTATGGGGAGCGAATGGAATGTGGGAGGGTAGCTGGTATTTAAGATTGTATTCTTATGATCTGAGGAATAAAGCTGTTTTGAAATGGGATATTTATCCTTGTTGGTTGTTAGTTTATGAGCCCTTTGTGTGTCCTTTTCTATTTCGCTGATATTTGGTCTGATACGTCAGCTGTCTGCTTATAGGGTTATGTATGTGTGTTTAGTATTCCGGTATCGTCTAGTTGCTATATTGGGGTGGCGGTGGTTTCAGTGATCCGGTTCAGAGGTTTGGTTATGGGATAGGGGAGGTATACGAGCTGGTATGGGGCTCGAGTGGTCTCTTTGGTGGAGGTGGGGTTTTCGGGATTGTGTGGAGGGGTATGCAGGTCATTTCGTTGGCGGTCTGGGGTCTGAGTGCTATTGGTGTCTGTGGTATATTGGGCGGGGCTGGGAGTTCTGTCTGTCCGCCTATCGGGTTGCATTCGTCGATAAGGGGAGGGCGGGTGGTTTTAATTGGGTATCCCTTGGAATTGGACTCTTATGGTTGGTTGAGGCGTTCCTGTCTTCGTGAGCAGGGGAGTTGCAATGGTGAGTTTAATTTCCTGTTTCCTTTTTGTGTTGAGTTTAATTTCCTGTTTCCTTTTTGTGGGGTATTGTTTCATCTGTTTGTGAGCGTTTTGTCATGCGTGGAGATTGTGCATGTGTGATGGTTGTGTGTTTGGGATATGTGTTTTGGGTGGATTGTTATATGTATGTTGTTCGGGATGGGTTATTTTCTCGGTGGATGTGTGTGTCTTGTTGGGAGTAGAGGACGGGATGTTGGATGAGTTCAATTACATGTGTATTCTTCTATTGTGGTAATGATGAGAGTTCGATTTATTGGTTGTTGATTTCGGATTGATTGGTTAGTTGTATATGGTTTGGGCGTGTGGATGGTGTTACGTTGTTTTATTTGGATGTTCGGTAGTGGTTGAATAGTTTCACAATTGGGTTCTTATCGGTGATATGTATTTGTATTTGTTCAACTGGGTTTTGGTTGGGGTGTCGTTTTGTTGTTGTCTAATTGTTTGGTATCGGGATGTGTGTGAGGTTTGCTTGTGGTCGGTGGCGTGTCCAAGTGATTGGCTAATCCTTTGGTCTATATATTCTCGGGTTGGTTGATTTGTTAATAGGATTTCGGGGCCTCTTTGGTCAGGGCGTGGTGGTTGGGTTATTGTGAATGTTGGTTAGGTGGTTTATGTTGTGAGGCGGGTTGGTCGTTCTGTTGTGGGGGTTTGTTGGGTGTTTGCAGCATTAGGGGTTAGAGGTTGTATGGGGTTGGATGGAAGAGGTGATGGGTTGTTTGCCCGGGGAGTTTAGGGATGTTTGGGTGGGTGGAGTCTGGTTGGTTATTGTCGTGTCAGTTGGAGTAGGTTTGGTTCATTTAGGGGTTTGTTATTTGTTAGTTATTGGGTTTATGGAGTTTTGATGGAAGCGTGGCTTTCAGGGTATTAAATTAGTTTGGGGTTATTTGTTGTAAATAGGTGGGTCTTTAAAATAATAGGGAGTGGTTGGTGGGCGGGTGTCCGACTGGTGGTTCTGTGTTTCTTTTGGGATTGGGGTTGGTTTGATGAGAATTTGTTTCTTTTTGTGAGTTGGTGGATTGTGGTCTTGTTGTTGTATGGTGAGTTCGTATCTAGGGGGATCTATTTTAATTTTGGGTGTGGTATCGAGTTGGGTGTTGGTTATTTGCGGTTGTGTGGGTTTTGTTATTTATATGGTTTTTTCGAGGGTTTGTATCGGTCATGGGGTATGGATTATGGTTGGTGGTGGTGGCAGGAGTGGTAAATTTGTGTTTGGGATATGATATAGTGCGTTGAGTGTTGTGGGATTTGTTAGGGTGATTTATGTTCCGAGGGTTGGTTGCTAATGGGGGGGGGGGGGGGGGGGGGGGGGTTGTTTGGGGTTTGGAATTCTTATGTAGGGCTGGATGTTCGTTGTTGGGGTATTAGTCCGTGGTTTATATGAGTTGTTTTGTTTCGTTTCTTGTGGTTTGGTTGTTTGCTTATATTGAGGTAGTTTTGTTATTGGGGGTAGTAAGGTATTTGTGGATGGTCTGGGTGGAATTTGTTGTTGTGGAGAGGTTGGTGTGATGGTAATTTGGTCAGTGTCGGTTGATAGTTTTGTTGTCTTTTGGGGTCAGATGATTATCTGTTTAGTCGTTTGTGTGTGTTGGGTTTTGTTAGTGCTCTTCGCCTGGTTGATTCAAGGTGTCATTTTGTATGGGAGCATGAGGCTGGACGCACGCTTTCCTGGCACTGGGGCAGTTGGTCGAGGTCACCATGCCTCTTCCACAAACTTCCATGTCGGGTCAAAAACCACGACCTAGCTGATATTCCCTTACACCAGGGTCGCGCTTCGGCGTCCTCCTGGGCGGGGAATTTCGGCGAAGTCGGCGGGCTGCGTCCGGTCAAGTCCACTCACCGCACTTCCTCGTGGTGCTCCTGGGTCTCCGCTTCAGGAGTCGGCGCTCGCTTGCGAGAACCGACTTGCTTGATGCTCTGTTGACGACATGGCAAGTTTGGAGGCATGGGTACGGCGCCCACCCGCAATGGGGTGCTTTGACAATGACCATGGACAACCGAGGATTAAGCGTTTACGGTGCAGAGGGCATCGGATCCCTCAGTACCGGCGCGGTGAGGAGTAATCGACCAGGCTCCCCCGCGTCGTTATCTTACGACTGGGAGAACCCCGGGGTGAACCACCAGGCCCCCGGGTTCAGCAATGCGCCTTGTGAAGAGACGTCTGTAGCGGGGACCTCCTCCGCTGCGGCGTTTTCCGGCGTCAGGGTGCGCGAGGACGTGCTTCTCGCGCAGCCCGTCGTCCGGTTGGAGAGGGTGGAGAGGCGGGAGCTCCGCTCCGGCCGCCTCATGGCGGCTATAGACGCGTTCGACACCGGCGCTGACTCCGACGGGTCAGTCAGCTCGGTGTGGTCGACGCGCTCCCTGCAGTCGCCGCTAAGGAGGAAGCGAGGTCGACCCCCTACTGCTAGGGATTGTGTCGGCCTCGCCGACGCTAAGCGAAAGCCCAGCGAGAGGGAGCAGCGCTTGGCGATGGACGTCGCGGACCATTTAGTGTTCTCCGTCCGGATCTCCAGGTCCTGCAAGCCCCTCAAGGGCGAAGAAGAGCTGGCGGCGGAGATGCGCCACGCGCCGACCGCCGAACTGGGCTCTCGGTTTTTCGAGAGCTCGGAGACGGTCCTGAGGGTTGCGAAATGCTCCAACAACCTTCAGGGGCCGATGGTGCGCCAGCTGCGGATTGCAGCGGCCACCATCAGATACGCTGCCGTCGAACAGGCGAAGCGTGTCAAGATCTCGGCCCGGGAGGTGGAGCTGGAGCAGACGGTCGCCGAGCTCAGGGCCCGCGTGACCGAGCTGGAAGCCCGGCTTGCGCAACCCGGTCGCGCCTGCCGCGGTGCCGTCGGTGCCGCCGCCCGTCGATCCGGCGGTATCAGTGCCGGTACCCCCTTCGCGGCCAAGTGCGTCCTCGACGGCGAGGTCGAGTCGGCCTGCTGCCTCGAGGACTGCGCCCGCCGGTCAGTCGCGGAAGCCTGCGACGGGCGGCGCGACCCTCGCGCCGGGCGTGGACGTCGAGGGCCTCATCCGCCGCCACTACGGCGAGATGGAGGTGCGCCTCGCGGCGCGCCTGGGGGCGGTCTCGCTGGTGGCCGCCGCAAGCGGGGTTCCGCAGCGGGTGCCGAGGGCCGCGCCGCGCCCTCCTGCGGGTCCCTCCCAACCTGGCCCATCGGCGGTGGGGAGCCGCCCCGGGACAGTCAGCGGGGTTCCCGCGAAAAAGAAGAGAGGTAAGAAGAGGAGCGGGAAGAAGCAAGCGGGTGGCGCCGCTGCCCATCCTGCTCCGGCCTTGCCGGGCCGAGACCGGCCCCGTGCCGCGCCTGCCCCGGCTGCGTCCCGGGCGAGGCCTCCGCCTGCGCCTGTCGCGCCCTCCCTGACCCGTCCGGCACCTGAGACATGGTCGAAGGTGCTCGGACGCAGCGAGAGGCGTGCGGGGGCGGCACGCTCTCGCACTCGCGGGGCGTGGCCGGCTGGAGCTCCGGCCGGGCCGCGGGTTCGTCCGGCGCGAGCGCCAAAGAGGGTGGCGGTATCCCTCACCGTCGCCCCGGGCAGCGCCATGACCTATTCAGAGGTCATGGCAAAGGCGGTCGCTGGCGTGCGGTTACGGGATGTCGGGGTAACCGGCATCCGGTACCGCAAGGGGCAGACCGGGTCCTCCATTCTGGAGATCCCGGGCCCGGACAGCGCTGCCGGGGCGGACCGCCTGGCCGGTCGCCTGGCGGAGCTGTTCGCCGGCACGGACGTGAGGGTGTCCAGGCCGATTTAATCCGCCGAGGCGCGGGTTAGCGGCCTGGACGAATCCGTCACGGCCGACGGCGTGGCGGCGGCAGTTGCCGCGGTAACCGGGTGCCGGGTGGACGAGGTCAAACCGGCATCATCCGGCGTTCCGGGTCCGGGCTGGGCTCCGTCTGGCTCCGCTGCCCGGCGGCTGCCATGAGGGCCCTCCTGGCGGCTGGCCGCCTGCTCGTCGGCTGGTCGTCCGCCCGAGTGGAGGCCTTGCCCGCGCGAGCCCTCCGATGCTTCAGGTGCCTGGAGCTCGGGCACGTGAGGCAGAAATGCCCCCTCGAGGCGGACCGCGGGGACCGGTGCTACAGGTGCGCCGGTGCGGGCCACCGGGCACGTGAGTGAACGGCGCCCATGCGCTGCCCGGTCTGTGCTGACCTGGGCAGGCCAGCCGACCACCGGCTCGGGGCCAAAAAATGTGCCCCTCCACCGCCAAAGCAGGGGAGGAAGAAGGTGCGCGTGACGACCCCGAGTTCGGGCGAATCTACGCCGGCCAATCGACTGGCGGCAGATGCGACGGCGCTGGCGCCGGCTGAGGCGCTGCGGGCGAGGTCGCCCGCTGTGATGGAGGGAGGATCCGGTCCGGGGGAGGCCATGGACATGGCCTAAAGTTCATGCCCCCGGTCCGGATCCTCCAAACCAACCTCAACCACTCGGCCAGGGCGCAGGACTTATTTATCCACTGCCTGGCCGAGTTAGGTGTGGGGTTGGCGGTCGCCGCGGAGCCGTACCGCGTTGCCGACCGCCCTAACTGGGTGGCCGACGCGTTGGGCTCCGTGGTGATAGTGGGCGGCGACACCGCGGCCCTCCGCGTGTTCGCCCGCGGCGACGGGTTCGTCGGGGCGGAGTGCAGCGGCCTGGCCCTGATCGGGGTCTAGGCCCCTCCGAGTGCCCCCCTCGCGTCGTTCGAGTGGCTGCTGGACGGGGTCCGGGACGCATTGTCCCGCTCTCCAGTAGCCCGAACGCTCGTGCTCGGCGACTTCAACGCCAAGTCCACGGCGTGGGGTGGCCCAGCAACGGACGCGAGGGGTCGGGCGGTGCTGGAGTGGGCGGCGAGCGCGGACCTTCGGCTGCTTAACTGGGGGTCCGTGAGCACGTGCGCGCGGTGGCAGGGCGAGTCGATCGTCGACTTGTCGTGGACGACGCGATGGGGGGTAGCGGAGGAGGTGGAGTCCCTCAGTGACCACCTCTACATCCTTATGGATGTCTCCGCTGCCCCTCAGTACCATTCCGCTCGCGGACCCGCGCCGGGCCGACCGCCGCGTAGATGGGCGCTGAAGCGCTTGGAGAAGGACGCCCTGATGGCGGCCGCCCTCGTCGCGTCCTGGCCGGATGCCCCGGCTGGACCGGTCGCGGACGTCGATCGGGAAGCTGACTGGTTTCGGGAGTCATTGACGGCGGCGTGCGACGCCGCCATGCCCCGAGCCAAGAAGCTCCCGAGGAGAAGCTTACTGGTGGAGCGACGAGTTGCCGCGCTGCGTGCTACATGCAGCGCGGCGCGACGTCGCTTCACGAGGGCCCGCCGGAGACGGAACCGCGACCCGGCGAGGGAGGCGGCGCTGTATGAGGTCTACCGAGTGGCCACGGTGGACTTCCAGCGCGCCATCTGGAGAGCCAGGGCGAGCGCCTGGGGAGAGCTCCTCGGGACTCTGGACAAGGATCCATGGGGGCGGCCCTACCGCATTGTGCTGGGCCGCATGCGTCCGGCCGCCTCCCCTGTCACGGAGTCCCTCGACCCCCCCATTCTAGAGCGTGTCGTGGATACCCTCTTTCCGGTAGATCCGGAGGAGGGTCCGCGGCCGCTCCTGCCGGCGGAGGCCAGTAACTGGTCCGCCGGCCTGGGGGTCACCGAGGGGGAGCTCGGGATGGCCGTCGGGCGAATGGTGGTCAGGAATACGGCACCAGGGCCCGACGGCATCCCTGGGCGGGCGCTCGCTTTGGCGCTGCGCGTCCTGGGTCCTCGGCTCAGGCGGCTGTTCGACGGCTGCCTAGAGTCGGGGCGGATTCCGCTGGCCTGGAAGCAGGCCCGGATGGTCCTTATCCCGAAAAAGGGAAAGCCCGCGGATTCGCCCTCCGCGTATCGGCCGATCTGCCTCCTCGACGAGGCGGGCAAGCTCTTCGAGCGTGTGCTCGCTGCCCGCCTGTCGAGGGGCCTGTCCGACGGGAGTATGCAGTTGACTGGCTGCCAATACGGTTTCCGCGAGGGCCGGTCGACGCTTGATGCGATCGACCACGTCAATGCCCTCGCGGACCGGGCGGTCTCCCGGGGTGGGGTGGCGTTGGCGATTAGTCTCGACATCGCCAACGCATTTAACACCCTGCCCTGGGGCACGATCCGGGAGGCGCTCCGACAACACGAAGTGCCTCCATATCTACGGGTCGTGTTAGCCGACTACCTGTAGGACAGGTGGATCGAATACCCTGGCAGAGGCGTGGTGCCGATACGTCGGAGGGTCAGCCGAGGCGTGCCCCAGTGGTCCGTTTTAGGACCCCTGTTATGGAACTTGGGGTACGTCTCGGTGTTGCGCGGGCTCCTCCCGCCCGGTGTCTTTGTGGTCTGCTACGCAGACGACACATTGATCATCGCGGTGGGTCGGGATGGGTCCAGGGTCCACTTTCCCTGTGGGTCGGGGAACAGAATACGCCCACAGTAATCCCTGCTAGTCGTAAGAGGCGACTAAAAGGGACAGGCGAGACCGCGGGCTGCGGCACCCGCGGTCAGGTGGGGAGGTATTCACTCCCCACCGGAGATGGCACTCCTCCCTTCGTTGGGGGGGTGGCGCGGGGGGCACCGGTAGCGTTCGTAAGAGATCCCGGTGCCCCTCCCCAATGCGCCGTGGCCGGCCACCGTGAGGTTTTAGTGGGTATTCCTCTTGATATCAAATCAAGGGGCGAGTCCCACATTACCCCCTCCTTATGAGGGGGCGTGCGTAAACGCATTTCCTCACGTAAAAAAAAAGAAAAAAAAAGGTTCCGGGACGGGTTAGTTGGAGGGTATGTGGTGGCTTTTGCGTGTGGGCTGTGTCGTGTTGCGTTGTATTATGGGTCATTGTTTCTTGTGTTGTGAGGTAATATGATTTAATTTCGGCTATATGGGTCGGAGTTCTGGGTCTGGGTGTCATGGAGTTAGTGGGGTGTGTTGGGACAGTATCCTTGCTCCCAGGTGGTTGATCGTTCGTTGAGTGATTAATGTATGTTGTGGGTTATTGTTGTGTAGTGTTGTTGTTAGGTTTTATATTGGGTATGTATCTGGTGTTATTGGTGGTAGTGGGTTCTGGTTGTCGTGCTTGTTTTATAGATGAGCTATGGGGTCTTTTGCATATGGAGGTTCGGGGAGGAGCGTTTGATATCTCTTTTATGTTGCTATCACTGTATTACGAGTTTGGTGTGATGGTGATATTGCGGGTATGGTAGGGAGGTGATATAATTGTTGAGGGTTTTAGATCTACGGGGGGAGGGATCACTTTGACCCTCCGTGAAGCTAGATCTGTGCAGTATGTGCATGATATAGTTTCT
The DNA here is from genome assembly GCF_026283585.1 of Hylaeus volcanicus. Lineage (NCBI taxonomy): Eukaryota > Metazoa > Arthropoda > Insecta > Hymenoptera > Colletidae > Hylaeus > Hylaeus volcanicus. The sequence continues at coordinate 12,840,122 of NC_071976.1, forward strand.
GCTGGGCCTATCAGGGGTCTGCCATGCGGGTGAGTGTGCCTTTACTGTCGGTTCCCTTTCTTTTGGAGCAGGTGGTGCGAGAGCATCCCTCCTCCGGAGCCTCCTCGTGGATAGTATTCCGCGAGGGGGATCAGAGTAAACGGGGGAGGGAGGTATTTGTGAGTATGTGTGCTCGCTCCGTCTTATGGCTGTTACGGCAAAACTATTGTATAGAAGTTTGGAATGGGCTCGCACAGTTACATTTCACCCGCATGGGTGATGTGGTATGTTTCTGGTGTGGCGATTTAGTTTTTAGTTTTTAAGGATTGTAATCGTTACTTATTTGTGTGTGAGATGTCGGTGTGTGTCCGGTTATTTCGGATTAGATTAAGTCGTTGTTATTTGTACGATATCGTTTGATGAGAAATAAATGTTAATATGTCGAATATTTGTTCGATTTGTTAATTGATTAATTAAACTTCCTTGTTGGGTATTATTGATCTTGTCTTTTCCTCTTCCCCTCCTTGCTGTTGGAATCTTATGGGTGTCTGGGGTTCGAGTTGTTGGTTATATTGGTGAGATCAGGTAATAGTCATCTTATTAGGTTCCGTTTGTTTATAATTGGTCTCGTGTATTGGGGGGTTTCAGATCGTGGCAAGCTTGGTTTGGTTTCTTGTGTTTGGGGAAGATGTTGTTGTCTGAGTTGTTCCCTAATCTTTAGTTTATTTACTTTATTCTATTCTCTAGAGTTCGTGCTGTGTCGTTTAGTGTCCCTTTAAATTCTTAGGTTGTGGAGTAGTTATGGATTAGTTAAGCTTATGTTTTGTTGTTATTCATTTATTGATGGGCGGGGGGTATGGTTGGTTTTTTTGGTTTAAACATGGTGTGTTCGTGTTATCTTCCTATGTGTTATGCGTCATTCAAGTGATTGTTGGGGACTCTTCCTCCGTAAAACGACTTTGGCTCAGGCGAGTCGGTCGGGTTAGAGAAATGGGAGGGGGGTTGGAGTGGGAAATGCCGTGTCGTCTTTTTTATTCGTTTTTTGACTCGTTCGTTTCTCGGTGCGTTACCGCGTAATAGGAAGTCTATTATTGTTCTTTCCCGACGCGTATTTAATTGATCTTTGTACGTTCGAGTCGGTGTTACGCGAGGCACGTGTCCCGTGTTTTATGGTTATGTACGCGATCTACTTTGTCCGCGCGCGGCATCTCGCGCTAGGGGAGCATGATATACGTGGCGTGCCTCGGTTAACATATACTCTTTTGGTGCGTCTGATTAGATTGGATGTGATTTTACCGACCGGTGTATCTACGTTTTACTTTTGTTTTTTATCCTGTCTTTAGTTCAAGCGCGTATATTGGCCTGAGAGCGTATGGAAATATCGTAGACGAGGGTTTCTTGTATTTTTAGATTTTGACGATGCTTTTCGCGGTCATTTTGTCAATTTGTTAGTTTCTTACCCTGCTAGGGGGTCTTTCTACGGTCTCTCAAGAACCCTTGAAAACGGTATTTTATGGCTCTTCGCGCAGGCCACGTTTTGGTCGCTAACGCTGTGTCGCCGGTTCTTTTATTGTTGCTAACTGTACTTTGGACTTTTGAAATGGGTGAGGGGAATGATTCATGTTTCCGGTTTGTCGATTTTAGCTTATATTGCAAATTTTCCTATTACGCATGTGTGCGATGTGATTCGATTATCGTGTGTGATTTCTGATTGTGTCGAGGTAGTTTTTGATTGGAATATTTCCCGTCGGGGAGTCTGAATTAGTTCGTGTGGCGGTGCGTATATTAAAGTTCGTAATCTGTCGCGTTTGTTCCCAAGGGTTTTTTCCTACATCATTTATTATGTTGTTTGGTTTTTCGTGATATGCGCGTGATGCTGATATTAGAATTCGCGTTCACTTGATAGTGTGTACGTGGGGGTAGTATTTATTGCTCGTTGGTGTTTTTCACGTGATACCTTGTGACGACTAAGTGGTCGCGTTGAAAGTTTCTGGCTTTACATAGTTACGCTACTGGGGTTCTTCGCGTGGGACGGCCGGGCCGTTTACATTGTATATACCGTCGCGCGTTTGATTTTAATTTGCGTTGAGGCTTTGAATTTATTGATTGTTGATTGGTGTTTAATTATGATTATTAATTGTTATCTATTTGTATGTATATATATGCACTCATGCGTATGTGAATTCATGCGTATATTGAATGTTGTTAGGAAGAGGAGGAAATTGTTTCTTGTTTTATTTAAACTGACGTGTGTGTGAATTTAATAGGAATATCGCGATCCTTTGAGTGTCGTCTCGTGGGGATTTTATTCGGGGGATTTTACGTATGTCGCGGTGAATGCAAATCGTGTGCAGAGCGTACGCTCCTGAGATTTCTCTCTTAGGAGGTATTGCGTAATTGTTTGAATTCTTGTTTAAATTGTAACTAATAACAGTGAAAGTGAAAGAGAACGATTGTGAGTACTGGGTTTTGTATAAACGTTGATGTGTTATATGATTTTACTTATTTATTATTATTATTATTTTTTTTTTTCTTTAATAGAATTTAGCGTATGTCGCGGTGAATGTAAGTCGTATGTATAGTGTATGCTCCTGAGATTTCTCTTTTAGGAGCGATTGCATAATTGTTTGAATTCTTGTTTAAGTTGTAACTAATAGAAGTGAGAATGAAAGAGAGCGACTGAGTTTTGTATCAAAATTATTATGTTATATGATTTTACTTATTTATTATTTTTCTTTTTTTTTCTCTAACAGAATTTAGCGTATGTCGCAGCGAATGTAAATCGTATGTAGAGTGTATGCTCCTGAGATTTCTCTCTTAGGAGGGATTGCGCAGTTGTTTGAATTAATGTTTAAATTGTATCTAATACGAGTGAGAATGA
>NC_071976.1:12842991-12952828 GCF_026283585.1 Hylaeus volcanicus
GTTGTTTGAATTAATGTTTAAATTGTATCTAATACGAGTGAGAATGAAAGAGAGAGATTGTGAAAATTAAGTTTTGTATAAATGTTTATATGTTATCTGATTTGCTATTTTGAGAGATTTTACGTATGTCGCGGTGATTATAAGTCGTATGTAGAATGTGTGTTCCTGAGATTTCTCTCTTAGGAGGGATTGCGTACTTGTTTGAATTAAGAATGAGAGTGAACGAGGGAAATTATGAATCTTGAGTTTTGTATAAATGTTTATATGTTGTATGATATTATTATTTATTTTTAAAGATTTTACGTGTGTCGCGGTAACTCTGTTATTCCTATATAGAATGTGTGTTCCTGGGGTATCTTGGGATTGAATTATTATGTTTGCATATATATGCATATACGTATCTATCTGTGTATGTTTATAACTATGGTTGCCATTGAGAAGATATTGTTTGGTTAATCTGATCTTGTAGATTCTATCGGAAGACGGTTACGCGCGGGTTACGCGTGATGTGTGTAACGCGCGATTAAGGTGATGCGCGTGTGATTTTTACGCTCCTGGGGGTTCTCGTACGGGACGGTCGCGTGATAATTGAGAGATTTCTTGCAATCGTGATTTGTTCCGGGAGTGTTCGCTATTATTTGATAGGATAGAGCGATTTCTTTTTTTTTCTTTTTTCTTCCTATCCTTCTAGATTTCGTGATCATGGATGTGGTTTTGCGATTCTAACGCGGTATTCCAGCACGAACCTAACTTAAATCTAGCCTAAACCTAACCGAGGTCTAACCTTGACCTATCCCGGATCTTTTTAATTGAACGAGTTTATTTTTCATTTGTTTGAATGGGGATTGATCGATGTTTGATTTTGGATCTCTTTATAGAATATTTTGTGACGATACCGAGGGATTTTCTGCATCTTGTATGAATTTGGCTGGCCGACTTTATACTGGGTAAGTGATATTGATACATTCTCTATTGTCGCTAATGGGATTAAGATCCCTACCTTGCGTTGCGTCGGCGGCTAGCGACGGTCGGCACGGCACGGCTCGCTCGTCTACCTGCGGGATCTCTCTTGCTGAAGCGAAAACTTGCACTTTATTCACCCGCGAGCGAATCGGGATCTTAACTCACAGGTGTGCCGTTACCGCTGGCGGCAGCACCTCTCGGGCTCTCTTTATATACGCAGCGCTCTCACCACGCGGTAGCCGGCATGCCACATGGGAGACGCCATTATCAGCTTACTCTTCACACGCGCAACACGTGTCGTAGCAAAGTAATTCTGAACGCTTTCGCCCACTCGTTTATTACTCAGTCTCCTCATTTTCAAACTCCATAGTCCACGCGCTTTGTACAATCAGTGTTTCTCTCTTTTTTTTTGTCTATAAATAATGTACATTAGTAGGTAAGGTATGCCGGTTCTAGAACACTGGGATCTCAGGGGGGTCGCGGCGACGGGGGAAGCGAGGGGCGGGGCCTCGTGGGTGGGGAGTGTGACGTCACTTTTGATTGACCATCCCCCTCAAGGCGCCATTTGTTTTTTAATTGGCTGCCCCCTTCGTGTTTTTTAATTGGCTGCTTCCCACCTCTTCGTATTTTTTAATTGGCTGCCTTCTACCTCTTCGTGTTTTTTAATTGGCTGCCCCTCTTCATGTTTTTTAATTAGTTAATAAGGCCCCACCTCCGCCCACTTTTGATTGAACACCTTTTCGAGGCGCCATTTAATCGGCTGCCTACGCCCCTTTAAAGTGCGCTAATGGATCTATTTCAAAGACACGTGCAAAGATTCGCGAAGTTTCGCGAATCGAGGACAAATTTAAAAACTGCAAGCTAAACGTTCTGCTTTACCATCTTGATGTCATACGCGATGAAATGCATTCTTTGCAAATGTATTATTCGCGGAAGATTAGATCGTCAAAGATCCATACCGACTCACGATCGAACCATGGATACAGGATACTCTATTTCAAGGGCATACGTGAAGGAATGCGCTTTTTCGCGGTGGAATATTCGAGACACCGATATGTTGTCTCAGGGACAAAGTCAGAAACTGCAAGCTAAACGTTCTGTGTTACCAGCATCTGCCGCCAGTGATTCGTGCTTATGAAGAAAGAAATAATATTCAATTGTAAATACATCATTTTATTTTATCACCATGCTGAATTACATTCAACCCTAAGGCTAACAATTCAGAATCAATCAATGAATGACGTTCAAAATTTTCATCTTCGATAATTGTTCTTACGATATCATTTGGTTTTACATTATGTATTAATTTTACAAAAGTTTCATATCTGCGCTCGACGAGAAACGTATTCTCGGAAAGCCGCGTGTACATATGATTGATACAGTATTCGAAATCAAACATTCTACAAATCGTTTTTTCTGTAAGGAACAAGGCGTTGACGGAGGTAGAGAGTCTCACGACTTTAACATCGTCCACGCAGCGAAACTCAATCGTTATATCGCAAACACGTATCGGATCACTAGACGTCGTTTCAAAGTTCCGTAAAATGTCCATCTTTCTCTCCGATAGCTTTTCCCAGGTAAACATTGGAAACAATAGCCAATTCCACATCACAGCGACGAGCAATTCTTATTTCAACATCTAAATACTTGTACCAGGTAGTCGTCAAAGGATATCTCCGTCCCAAAATACGTACTTCGCAGCTCGACTTCAATTCGGGCGAATCATTGGTTTCACTGTGTAAATGAAAAGAATATGAAAATTTTCTTGGAAACTGGCCGCAATGTGTAATTATCATCTAAAAATTTCTCCCCCGTTCCTCGAGCAACTTCAGCAGCAGTCCACATCGCTGACGTTTAAATTGGTCAAAATCTAACAATCTTCTAACCGCTGTATCGCAAATTTCCGTTTTATATCAAATCCACTCCCCTTCATCATCCCTTATCGTGTAAGGAATTTATTGATGATGCAGCATTTCTTTTTTCTGTACCATGACGTCATGTTTATTTCATATTTCAAAAACAGTTTGCATTTCTACATCAAATAGCGTATATATTTTGAACACATTTTCTATGGCACAAACGCCATCGTGAAACGTACATCTGTAATGTCCTTCACTCATTGTAGACAATTTCGGTATTTCTCTGTCTTCTAAATCCGTTTCAACATCGAAGGCTTCCATTCCAGTTAAATTGTACAACCATCTCTTCTTTTCCGATCCTTTAACTAAAATTCTGCCAGCGCATTCCAACTCGGTTCGTAACAGGCTGCTCGCCTTCGCGTAGGGTACGTAACCATCCGTCCATCTGATTCTATGGCGTTAGACTATGCAATCCAAATGGAGGTTCAAATATCCAATGCGATAACTTTTTTCCTTGCGAGAGGTCAGCTACCTCTTTTACGATAAAATCATTCGAGTCAGTTTTGAAACCTTGCAAGTCTACGAACGTTAGGTGAGACATTTTGCTGTATCGACAGTTTCGAAGAGACTGAACATTCAGCAGAGATTTTTACTGTATTAGTTTATTCTGCGTACTACATTCGTCAGAGGGCTGTACTCGACTATGCGATCGTGTATAATCAAGCAGTAAGCAGTTGTATTGAGCGGCACGTTATCTTTGCATTCGAAATCTATCCTAACATCAGTAGTGGCACTCTTTAGAGATTCGTTCTGACGCGAGCAATCTATGACTGCAAACTGACCACATGATAAAAACTCTAACATATCGAGCAGAGGTTCTCCGTGTCCGTAATATGATTTTCGAAAGTTTGCGTACATATCGTAACGTGTCACATACTTGTTCTTATCAAAATCCAGATTCAAGTCATCGTATGGATAAGATTTTGAATTTAAATGTAGTCGTATGTTTGATAGTTTACAATTGTCAAAGTGATTAAATGTTTTGTCCAATTTGTTCTTTCGATCGGTTTGCATAGCGAATATCATATATCGCGGTTTCTCTAATTGCGTTGCTGTTTTCACAGACCAAGTATCCTTCGTGATTGTTTGTAATAACGGATATTCATACAGATCCCAGCAGCGGAAACTCATCGAAATCAGTCGACCACTTTAAAGAATACGTAAGAGCGCCAATTTGTTCAATTCATCCAAACCGACGTGAGGCATTCGCCATTGAACTTTAAACAATTTGAGTACAGGTTTCAAAACGGTAGGACCAATCAGGACGTATTCATCGTTTCGCGATCGAATTAAAATCAATTCATGGCGTGCATTGATTACGATGCGTTTATAATCTTCACAGAATCCGAATAACATACCAAGCGGCACGCAAAATTTAAAATTTGCAATTGCAGCATTTTGCTTATGATACCAGCCAGCATTACCTAACGTTTTACTTTTTTCAATGGGCAGAGATACATAATTCTTTAACGTAGTCGTTACTCCCAGATTTTTGCAACGATCTATTTCAACCCCATCCAGTTCATATCGAATTTCATCAAACAGAGAGGCAGCACAGTTGTTATCAAGAACAACATCTTCCTTCACTCCCTCCGGTTTTTTCTCCAGTAGACTCAGTTTTCCCTCGATATACAAGTGACTCTCACACGGTAGCGTGTACAGATCCTGCTGCTGTATCGGTATCCTTATCTCATCACTGTTTCCGAGTCTAGTATTTGCATATGGATTATAGGTATGTGTCTCTATGCTGGTTATGCGATTGTCAAAGACAGGTGTACCGTCAATATCCAATATGTCCGACATTATTGCTTCACGATGAATCCCAATGATTGTAGAAAATGCTTGTTTTGCACGCTCAGTGTCTTCTTCTTCGTATCTTTTTGTTCTTTTCCTCTTGGTAGGACAGAACGTGGCTTCAGGGTATTATCAAGAACCGCGGTTACGCTTGTCCTGGTTTTAGGTTTACTGACCGCGTTACCGTACACTAACATAATATTACTCCTTCTATTTTTAATCGTACGCAGAGCGTTGGTCTCGTCGCCGTACGTGCAATCTGATGGTAATTTCCTCTCCACGAAAATCTATCAGGCGATTGTTTTGATCTACGATACGAATCGTCAAATCATCTATTGATCGCGTGACGATTGGAAGATAAATGACACGTGGCGGTGTTTCCAAAATCTTATATCCTGGAGGCACTCTGGGTAAAAACTCGTGTATCGTGTGAACAGGTCTGTCATTACTGTAAGAACCCATAGTTACGTTACACTCTATACGAATCATGTTAATGTTTGTAATGTTTACGGGTGAGTCCGACTCGTGCCATACATCGGACGATAAAACACGGTTCGGGGAAAATCCAAGCAAAGATCCCACATTGTTTGGTTTCGTAAAATCGATTCTATACGAGCAATGTATCTCGCTCTTCATAGTCTTGTTGTTTGCTCGCACGATGAGAGGGTATTCATCGTACGAATTATTCTTAGAGGGATACCTTCTCAATATTTCACGTCTCAAGTATTCATTGATCGCCTCCAATTCGTACGATCCTTCAGGAATCACAATTTCTTCATCATCTTCTCCAAAATAAAATTTATTGTTGCTCGAATCAACGTTGGTATCGTGTGAAACGTCGCGAAATCCATGCGACCTAGTTCATACTGTCCATCGCTCAAATCAATCGGTGGAAAGTACGTCACCGAGAGCACGCTGCTTTTACCCGTCAAGGTAAACGTTAGAGATATCCTCGTTTAGTAAAGATGAAATTAATAATGGGGCGCACCTATCAGAAATCACAAGTTTATATCGAGGTTTCCTGAAGAAACTTGAAACACAATTGACCGCATATGCTTTGATTGAAATTCTGGAACCGAGTATGATTGTATACAGTTTTTACATTCCGCCCAAAGTAATAAATCAGTTCTCGAGGTGGACGAAGATTCCCGAAACTGTCAAAGTATCGCACCTTGCTACCGCGTTTCACGTATCCAACACAATGTGTACCAGGCCCATCGTTGCTATCCAAGTTAACTATACCGCTTACATTGACTCGTACCTTTGTCGGAAGAGTATCACGCATGTACACTCCGCGGAAGTACGGTATATTCTTCCTCCCAAGTTTCTCTAGTTGAATGTTTGTCATTGGTTTTTTCCCTAATTTTTTTGTTTTTTTTTTTCGTAGAAGTTTTGTTTTTCTTTTTCAAACTTCCCCCCTGCTTGTACGGTGCGAGATGTACTCCGCGACCTTCCATAGCACGATTATGACGTTGCAACTCCTCCAGCTGTTTCCGCGCAGCCTTGGCATCGTTTACAGTCTTAGCTACACCTACCGCTCCACTGGTCAGCGCTCCTATGGCTGATAAGGCGGGAAGGAGGAACGAGAGGAAATCACCACGTTTTGCTACGGGTAACACTCGCTTATTTTCCTTCTCCTTCTCGTTATCGCTCTTGTTTCCCTCAAGTCCCATACCGAGTTTCGTCTTAGCCTTCATGGCCGCCCACACCGTCGCTGCTGCTGCTTTTTCACCAAAAGTCGCGCTTGATCGGCTAAAATTCGATCTGCCTCGTGACGGTCTTCCAAATCTTTACGTTCTAAATACGCGAGTTCGTGTTCTCTGCAGGCTGCGTCCAGCGGATTGATACCACGATCACCGCGAGCTAAACGTTTTTGCAAATATGTACACAAAATTGATATCCTGGTATATGAAGTTTGAACGGTAATTTGTTTATCACCTTGTTCAATAGTCCTGCTCCCCTTCTTTTATGCATAGAAAACGTAATGTAAGAAGCGAAGAAGCTATACGAAAAAAGTATTTAGCTTTAAAGATTGGAAGGGTGGATACCGATGCATCGTTGATCCTTTAAAGCAATTGGTTGAAAATACAAAGTCATCCTCCAACTCGATTCTTCAAATGACGTCATCCTCACCGACACCATCACCACCATTGCCACCTGAACCGCATTTCTCGTTACAAGTACCTGTGCCGAACGTAACACCTAAACATCGTGGGAAGAAGAGATTGCATATGGAAACATCAACACATACAAAATCTACACCTTATCGCCGTATCGCATTACCTAAAAGAGTTCGCACACATTCCGAAGTATCTCTCGAAGTAGCACGGAAAGAAGAAGAAGAAGAAGAGAGGGCGGGAACTTCAACGCAAGAAATTCCACAAGAGAATATTGTCGAAACATCGATGCATGAAATCGTTGAGAATCCTGAAAGTCATAAGGATATGAATGAGTTCTTAGCGGAAAATTTCGGACCACTGTCACGAGAATACTTGAACTTTTTCTTTGTTGACAGTAAAAAACAAACAGACAACGTTTATGGTATATACTTTAAAAATAATGGGTTAATGCTTTGTAACTCCAACTTTGATGTGGACAACAACGACAACATCATCATAAACGGTACGAGGTACAGAGGTACTCGTGGTTTGTACGAATTAATATTTAAACGAATACCGGATGATGCGTTGTACTCAAGTGCCGATCTACAGACGTACAAGAACATATTACTCGTTACGAACGCGTACAAGTGTGGTCACTTGGCGAGCAATCCTGTAATGGGTAACCGGGGATATAAGTATAAAAAAATTATTGCACCGCTATTTAACAAGCGTGAAGGAAGCGGTTTCAAACAATTGAAGCGTATAGTCGCTTGCTGGTCGGTTGGCGCGCGATCACCAAACTAGAGGGGTACTGAGGGGACAGGGGATCGCTCGGTCCTCTAGAGAAAGGGACTTTCGGTCCGCCTAAATTTCCCCCTTTTTTTTCGAGCAGAGACACTGCATATACGTATTCTGATACCTGAATAGTGACCTGGCTCCGTCGTTCGTGCGGGCGTCCGATGTTCGAGGGTTAACCTTACGCCAATGATTACTATTGCCCTCTCACTCTATCTTGTTCACGGTCTTCCTCTCGCGGTAGCGTTTGCTTAGGCCACTACCGAAAATACGTATTTTGACCTGGCCAATACCGAAGATGCGTGCGGGTAGGGGTGTCGACCTTCCGCGCGCCAACTCAGCAGCAAGCGACTATACATCTTCAGAGAATGTGCGACAACAGTACGAAGGAGGGTGCTTGGGGTTGTTGCCTGCTGATATGACGGTCACCGACAACGCAGTTGATTACGTGCATTTATCGTCATTACGAGCGGTCGGTCATACAGGTCACGGCAACGAAATTATGTTAATCATAGAAGAGCTTCGCGAGGCTGGTTTGATTATAAATTAAATACTGTTTGAATTATACGCATCATTGCAATTCGAGATGTCGATCAACAAATTTGGTGTATTGCTACGTACCTTATAGAAATTATATCCAAGATTTGACTCTTTGTCTCGACGGTGAAGCCTTCGACGCGCGAGAGCGAAAGATAAGACGTCTAGCGGAGCCGAAAGACGATACCGATGCTGTGAATAAGGCCTGCTGAGACAACAGATTGACGCATATTTTTAAAATGATAAATCAGTTGGAGAAGGACAGATTAAAAATGTATAAGGAGACCCGCGAGACAATTTCAAAAATGTCTAATGAAATGAGAGAGGCCATACAACGACAAGTCGAAATGCATGTTGAACATAATATTGCAGAGGAAATAAAACAATTGCAACGCATAGCTAAAAATTATGTCTCAGAGACAGAGAAAAAATGCGAAGCCAGATATTTAAAGATGCAGGAAGAAATCATGAACAATGTCCATAAATGGCAACAGTACGTTGAATTCAATGTGAAACACACATATATATTGCTATTTCAACATAATAAATATATTTGCATGCTGTAAACCATGTCAGTCTCTATCCAAGATGTATCCAGAAGAGACCAGTAGGGGTGAACAATCGGATGAAACCGGCGAATGCAACGTCAACGGAAAATTCATAGATCACATCCTACAATTATTTTCATACATTTTAAATTTCTTTTGTCCAGTTTCGAGTCCTCAATATGAGCAAAGAAAAGACGCGATTAGTGGAGGAACTGCACGCTCCCGCCAGACGGACTTTTCCGCGGCGACGAGTAATAATACATGGTTTCGACAATTTATGGCAAGCCGATCTCGCCGAAATGCAACCTCACGCGCGTATAAATGGTGGTAACAAGTACATACTAACCATTATCGATGTGTTCTCCAAGTATGCGTGGGCTGTGCCGCTCAAGACTAAAAGTGGGGGTGAGGTAGCTAAAGCGTTTGCAAAGATATTTCGAAATCGATGTCTCGGCTACTTTGAATGGGTCTTAAGCGCTCCACAGACTGCTCTGACGAGGCGTGGGCCCACGTCACTTCAAGCTCTGTGGATCTACGTCAGACACGACGAAACGGTGTCAGATTGGTGCCTGCGTGTAGCTCATGAAACCGACCGCTGCACGGCACCGTCAGTTGCTTTTCGACCATGGACGTAACAAGGGTGTTAGACGTGCTTGAGGAAGAAGAAGTAGAAATGGCTGCAATGTGTATTAAAAATTGAAAAACAGTGTACACAATTTAGAGAAAGTATTCCGGCTGAGATACGGCTTGCAATTTGCTTGAGGTAAGTGCTGATACATTATTTTGAAAGCGGATTTTAGAGTAATGTGAACCTGTCACCCGACTTTTAAAAAATTAATTTGTTTTCGAAAAATGATAGTATTTCGTTTGTACTTGTTTGTAGCAACAATAGATTCGTTTGTATTTTTTTTCAATTATCAAATAACACAAATTTTTAAAAAAGCCAGCACCTGACATTGAGATTTTCAAAATTCGTTACAAGCAATTGTAGAAACGCAGAATAGGTAACACCGTCAATGTTAAAGATTTTTAAAAACCGTTTTTTCCATGTGATTCAGAATCGTTTGTACCGATTTTCAAGATTTACAAAGATTTTTCAAATCAAAACAATTACAAACGATTCTGAATCACATGAGAAAAACGGTTTTTAAAAATCTTTAACATTGACGGCGTTACCTATTCTGCGTTTCTACAATTCCTTGTAACGAGTTTTGAAAATCTCAATGTCGGATGCTGGCTTTTTTAAAAATTTGTGTTATTTGATAATTGAAAAAAAAATACAAACGAATCTATTGTTGCTACAAACAAGTACAAACTATATACTATCATTTCCCGAAAAAAAATAATCTTTTAAAATTCAGGTGCCAGGTTAACATAGCTGGATTTCAGTGATAAATGAACTATCGCAATGATTCTAAACATATTAGAAAAAGATGGTTTTTTGGTTATTTGTTGTCCCAATTTTCAATTTGTAAAATAATATAAATAGTACATCTGATATATAAATAGTATAGTATAGTATAGGAATAATATATTTCACATATACATATGTAGGAAATGATGAGATTGAAATAATGTTTATTAGAATGAACGAAAATACAAATAATATCGAACCATAACGTCTTGACTCTCAGTACGTCTCGGCACACACGATTCTCGCGAGCTTCTCGTTAATAGTCATGCTATGCAATACAATTGGTGGTTCTTCTATTCCGGGCTTGTATATGTATCTGCATTTTGGAGCTTAGTCCACATGTCCTTGCAATCACTGCCTGAAACAGAGAAATTAGTTACTTTATTATTTCAGTCTTTAGTTATCAATTAGTTAGTTATTCGTTTATTATCCTCCAGCAACCGAAGGCAATAAAAGGCCACCTGATTGCCAAAGGATAATGCAAAGATTCATAAGTTAATATTTATAGATTTGTTTTTTTGTTCACAGCTACTTGGCAACTGGAAATTCTTTTAAATCTTTAGTATTTTCTTTCCGGATTGGGTATTCCACAATTGGGGTAATTGTGAAGGAGTGCTGTGAGGCAATATGGGAGGTCCTCCAGCCGATATTGTTGCGAGCACCCTTTGGATGGATCCAAGGCCTGCTGGTGCTCGCGACCGGAACATGAAGACAGCGAGAAGAAGGCGATCGGATCGATCTCCTGTCAAGCTGTCAGATTCGAGCAAGACGTCATTGAGAGCAGACGTTCCGAAGCTATATTTAATCGCATTCCTATTGTACACATTTCTATTGTAAAGCTGGTTGTTATTTATTAAAGTTTGTGTTTACTCATTATGCCGAAACGCAACAATATACATGCCTGAGCCGAAGGGAGATCAATGCAGGGAAATTGCGAACGATTTTCATAAAAAATGGAATTATCCGAGTTGTATAGGAGCCCTAGACGGGAAACACATACAAATTAAATGTCCTGCGAACACTGGATCCCTATTTTATAATTATAAGGAGACATACTCAATAGTTTTATTGGCACTGGTCGACGCCAACTACAAATTTATCCTAGTTGATGTAGGAGCATTCGGAAAAAGCAGTGATGGAGGCACGTTTGAAAGATCGAATATGGGTAAAAAATTTGCAAGAAACGAATACGGTATTCCAGAAACAGGGCAATTGCCATATATGATTGTGGCGGATGAGGCCTTTCCGCTAAAGTCATACCTCATGAGGCCCTATAGTAGGACAGCCATTATTAGCGATCATGAAAAGATTTATAATTATCGCCACTCCAGGGCTCGGCGGACCGTCGAAAATGCCTTTGGGATTTTAGACGGTCGTTGGAGGGTATTTTTAACTACAATACAAGCAAATCCCGAAACCGTGGACAAAATAGTTTTGACCGCCACCTGTCTTCACAACATGCTGAGGAACAATCAAAACAGCATCTCTTCGTTTGAGGAACGTATTAGAATAGATAATACACAAATTCAAGGGATTTCCAACCTTGAATCTATACGTGGAAATTGTGTTCGAGAAGCTGTGGCAATCAGAGACAATTACAGAAATTATTTTATTTCTACAGATGGTTCAGCCAGCTGTCCCTGGCAGTGGAATACAATTCGTAAGGGGAGAGTTTGAATAATATTCGTATTTAAAATATATGGTTTTAAAAAATAATAATAATTGTTTTCACTCACCTGGCATGCCGAGTTTTTCTCCTATCTCGTCCCAAGCCTCCTTCCTCGAATGATGATTCCGGTATTCCCTATTTGTCGGATCATATAGCACGGGATTAGCCCGAACATGCTGCATTGAAATCTCCTCCATCTTCATAAAGTCACCTTTGCTAAAATAATGATTTAAATTTGATATTAATAAAATTACATTTGATTTAAATTTAACTTCACACTAGAATAACGATTAGAATCACGTAGATCTCACTTACCTGCGTTCAAACAATATAGGTTGTGACGTGGCAGATTGCCGCGTCACAAAGTAGGTGAACTCTCCGCGAGGAACGAGACCGACCAAGATCGCGAGCGCCACCAGGGTAACCCAGGGTTATGACTAATTTGCGTGTCTGAAGGGCAATAGCGTTGGGCTAACGACGGCAACACCGAGCGATGCGGCTTAGAGGCTACCGATCCCGTCCAACCCGGCGCCGGCTGCGCGGACTGGCCAGACGAAGCTCAAATGGACAGGGGCTGGAGGTTCTTGGTAACAGCCCCTGGACTCCGCTACGACCTTCAGGGGGCAGGAGGCCGTTTAGGATAGCGGAGTCAGCCGAGTTCTCGAATGCACCGAGACCCGGGCCGCTCCAGAATCTTCGAGGGATGCCAGCACCGACACGCCGCCAAAGTCGCCGAGGGACGAGACTGGACGACCGCCGATGTCGAGCGCGGCGATAACGTAATTTGAATTTGGCTGCCATAGAGTGCCGCGTGCCGCCGACCATTGAAGTGAGGCTGGGGGGAAGCGCGTGAGCCAACGCGTGCGACGAGCTCGCGTATCTTGTCCTATTTCGTCAGCGACGCACGTGCGGAACGGTACGGTAAGCGCTTCCTCCTTTACCTCACGCTCGTGGATAGGATATCGTAAATTGGTCGGGTTACATGGTGGCTGCCAAGCACCCTGTCAGGCGAAATAGCATTGTTAGCGGGAAATCGCCTTTTCGTAGGATATCGAACAAAATAACGAACATCTAGTCGCGAATCCATTGTAACGCGCACGTGTTTAGATTGCTGCCGGTTAACGTTCTCGTCGAAGAGGTCGAGCCCACCGTGACCGCGTCAAGACTGTCCGAAAATCGTTTCCAAAGTCGCTTTTGTGCGAATCGCGACGGAATTTGGGCTAACGTGAACGAAATCAGCACGTGTTATCGAAACGTAGTTCTCGTGTCGGTTATCGGTCGTCCCGGTAACCTTAGACACTACGACAGCTCGGCAGTGTACACCGTATTTTGTAACATCTTTCGCGTACAATATATTCTATATTATTGTAGCGAGTGCTGTGTTAATCCGCCCCGTCTTGCCGTGAAGACGGCTTTCTCAGACTTCCTTTCCTCGCCGGCGATTCACGCCCCTCTCCGCGATCCGGATCGCTAGCCGTAGTAATTTTCGCGACGTTCGGCTTCTCACGCTGGTATCTCCTGATACCTGACGCTCGGGTTTTCCCGTAAAGGCGTGAGAAGTCGGAAAACTCTCATTTTGCACGCTTCCCGACGCGGATCGCGGACCGTGTCGGGAAATTACGTTGCAAGGTATAGCTGCTGCTTTAGTTAGGTGAACCTGGCGCCCGACTTATCAAAAATTAATTTTTTGTATGGAAAATGATAGTATTTCGTTTGTACTCGATTTTACCATCGATAGTTTCGTTTGTACCTTCATCAATAAATAAATAAATAAATTTTTTAAATGGCCCGCACCCGATGTTGAGATTTTTAAAATCTGTTTTTCCCTATTCTTTAGAATATTCTTCAGAACCGTTTTCACCCGTTTGTACCGCTTTTTGTGTTTTTTGTACCTCGATAGTTTTAATTTTACATTTCTAACTCGAGATATGGCCTAAAATGTCTCATCTCACAGAAAAATATCGAAAAAAAATACAATACATATTACATATACAAATACATATACAAGAAACCCATGCATAGAAAAATGTTGTATTGAGATTTTCGAGTTTTACAGGCCAAAATACATAAGAAAGAAATAGTGGCATTGAATGTACATTTTTTGTATTTTGAAAACTAGTGTTATCCAACGAGAAATACAAATTTTTAGTTTTTTGCATTTCCTGGAAAATTGGGTTTTTGGTACAATAGTACACTTATCTCTGGACCAAATTAATATTTCTTAATGTTCCTGGTTACAAAATCAACAGCAATGATGGGACTAAAAACAGACCGAGTAGTTTTTTTTAATTCAAAATCGATAATTTTTTTAAAATATTCAAATTTGAGAAAGTAGTTTTCAAAGATTGAGTAACGGTGATTTTTTTTAAAATCAAAATATTAACAAACTACTCAGTCTGTTTTTAATTCTATCATTTCTGTACATTATGCAACTAGAATCAATAAAAAATATCAATTAGATCCAGAGATAAGTGTACCTTAAACATTTTTTTTTTCACCTTAATTTTTTTCAACAAATTTTTGTGGTTACTTCCAATGCTCCGAATTCGATTCTGTTTGCACCGAACTGTTCAGAATCGCTTAAATTTTAATTTAAAAAGTTTTAAAAAATGTCATTTTTTTCATTTTTCAATTGGCGTGCAAGTGGCCTTTTACTGCCTGTGGCCGCTAGAGGGCAATAAAAGAATAACTAAGTAATTGATAAACAAAGACTAAGTTCCTGAAATATTAAAGTAATTTTTCTGTTTCAGGCAATGATTGCAAAGAGGTTTGGAGTAAGCTCCGAAATGCGTTCATCCAAGCGAAGCACCGAAGAGCCACTAAATCAGGCCAGGCAGCAAAAAATTTGCCAAAGTGGAAATATGAAAATGAGATGACGTTTTTAAATCCTACACTCATTTCGAGGCAGACGTGTGGAAATGTGGACAACACAGAAAATCATCCCGAAGCAACAAATACGGCAATAAGAATAGAGGCGGAAGAGGATAGCGCGTCTAGAATGGATTCCCTACAAACGGAAAATCCATTACAACAGGAAAATCCTGGAAGACCTATGACTAGGAAGCGAGGTCTATCGTCCTCAATCCAGAAGATGGTTGGTGTCATGAGGAACAACCAGCGGTTACGGGCCCAGATTTTAGAGTCCTCATCTGTCGTAGATAAAGTCGAGGACGAGGATGATCTATTCTTCCGGAGTATGCCAAAACATGTAAAAAAACTGCGCCCCGAGGAGAGAATCCGAATAAAAATGGAAGTGGGGAATATTGTTTTGGGGGCAGCGTTACAAGCTGCCCGCGGAAATATAGAAGACTCATCGGTACAACTCCAATATCCCACCAATGCCTCGACTTCTACATCTACACAATCTACAGCATCATTACCATCTAATGTTAGCCTGGATTGGTTAGGCGAATATGAAGATAAAAAAAAAAAATGATTTATAATAGCATGATAGATTTGTGATTACTACTATTTCTATATAGGGTGTTTGTTTAAGTGAGTACAGTAGGCTATCTCGGAAAATGTTGTAATTATTAAAAATCTGTCCCTACGCAAGTTGTTTGGTAGGACGGGCTACATCATGTAGTAAACATTGTTTTCTTGTGGGTGAAGTAATAGAGGAGATCTGAAGGTCAATCTAATTTTGTTAAATGGAATGCTATATATTTTATACAAAAATATGGACGCTTAAAGTAATTTCACTTTATTTCTTGAAGTTTTTCTTCAGAAATTCAATCTCATCACAGATTTACACAGGACAGCGATGTTTACAGCCATGAAGCTCCTGAAATCTGTGATAAGGTTGAATCTCCAAAGAAAATCTTCAAGTAATAAAGTGAAATTACTCGTCACCTATTAGGTTTAGGGCTATTAAAGGTCAATATTTTTTTATTTAGAAGTCGATACTCTACCATATTTTTGTATAAAAAATGCAGCATTTCATTTTAAAAAATTGGATTGACCCTCAGATTTTTAATAATTACGACATCTTCCGATATAGCCTGCTGTACTCAATTAAACAAAACACTCTATATATGAGATGTACTCTTATGTACTATACTATTTGTATGTATATATATAAGACTATACTATTTGTATGTATATAAGATATTAATATTTTTTTTTGACGTATAAAAAAATAACAATACATAACATTGGACCGTCTTTTTCTAAAATGTTTAGAGTCACTGCGATAGTTCATTTTCCCCTGAAATCCAGGTATCTGAACATGGCATCAGACTTTTAAAAAATTTATTTTTTTTTTACGGAAGATTGTATTTCGTTTGTACTTGTTTGTCCCGATTTTCCTTTCGTTTGTACCTCAGTAGTTTAAAAGTTACAAACAATTGTTGATACGCTTGTCCTATACCGCTTGTACTCCGAAAAGAGATTAAAGTAAGATTACATACATGCATTATTACTGAAGTATGATTTTTTTACTAATTGAGTCTTTGTATAGTTTATATTTTGTATAAATATTTATTTATATTATTAAATATTTAAAAGAAGTATTACATTTTTTATAAAATTATTAAAATTTATATTATATGAAAATGTTGGTATATTATTATTTAATAGATTATTAATTATTTTAATTGTAATTTTTATATCTTGAAGTGAGATTAATTTTAACTTTTATAATTATTATTTATTGAGGTTCAGAAGAAATACGTTTACTATCAACATATTGTATTATATTTTATACTTTCTTTTTTTCTTTATCTTCATTAATACTTATTTATTATATTATTATATTTATAAAGTTATATGTTTTTCTTATAATAGAAATATATGTAAAATATAAATTTAATATGATTTTTTTTATAATTTTATTATTTAATAATTTTATTCAGTATTTTAATATGTTTAATCATTTTAAGTCCAAGAAAAATTATATTTTTGTATTTAATATAGTGTATTTAATAATCCAATCAAATGCATGGAAAACTGGGAATAATGCAGTTTAAATAGAAATTATTTCATACTTTTTACTGAATTTTCTCAGACTTTTAAACAATTATATCTAGAGCTGCTCATATAAATTAATGGTTACATAAATTCATATAAATAAACTAGACATTATTTTATACTCGTTAGTGCAGTTTTAATGTTTTTCAAATTAGTTTATCTCTTAAAAATGGAAAACAGGATTATAGAAACCACCCGGGTCTCCTGACGTCTTCCAACGCTCACGGAAAATCTAGTAGGTTTGATATGCTCCTGACGCGTCAGAACGCATATTTTGTCAGAGAGCATCAGCCCACGTCACATCAGGGTAATGTGAACGTCTTCACGCGAAACCTTATGTTAGAATTTTAACTACAGCGTGTACCATTAGATGGCGCTAGCCCACATTTTCCCACGTTACGTCAGCGTAATGTGAACGTCGGCACGTAAAACCCTATGTTAGAATTTCATACCACGCGTCTTATGACGTGGGTCCACGCCTCGTCAGAGCAGTCTGTGGAGCGCTTTACCGATGGATCGACACCCTACCCAAACTTGTACGAGACTACAATCATCGAAAACATCGAACGATAGGAATGCGTCCGGTTGATGTGACTTTGAAGAATGTCAGTAACTTGTTATCTACCGTGTACTGTCATTTGAAAATTGCGGATCCAGCGAAATTCAAAGTCGGAGATTACTTACGCATTAGCAAGTACAAGACAATTTTTACTAAAAGGAAAGGAAAGGAAATAAAGTGTACGTGAAATGGTTGGGATTGGATTCGTTTCATAATTCATGGATCGATAAAAGTAATGTTTTGTAAGAAATAATTATTGAAAAAAGTAAGTAAATATAAATATAATAATTATAATAAATATAATGAAAATAAATATTTACAATATTTAAATTTCGATAATTATTTACATCATTTCGACGTCATCATCATTTTCTTTCGCAATACAGTAGTGCCCCCACGGCAAGGTATTTACACCATTCGTCAACACACATCTCTTATCATCGTGTGGACTAAGAGCAATTTTTTGTTCGCTAATCGAATACACGTTATGTAATTTTGATCGAATGCAGTTTTGTCTAATTGTTGTTTCTGTATGATTTTTCAAAGACTGTATGTAGTCATCAAAAGTTATTTTGTCTACTGTAATATTCTTTTTTATTCCCTTAATTTTTTTCACATCATCCTTGTCAAGCACGCAAGTAGCGTACATCTTTGCTCTCAGTCCCACGAATTCTGTCATTATCACACCGTTATTCTCATCCTTCATCAGACCTGGCACTTTCTTGTTGGCGCGTGGCATGCCGTACTCGTTACCTTCGGCGTAATCGCTCGTATCGAATCTAGCTATATCGCGTTTCATAATATTATACATGTTTTCACACTCGAGCTCGTAAATTAAACTATCTGTGTCTGTATACAAAATTTTACATTTCTGACCAAAATTTGGAAGCATGTAATCATAATGAAAACTATACAAACATGTTTTCGATATGTCCAAAATACACATACCTACGTACACAGGTTTTTCGAATTTAACTCTCAATTTACGCAATTCTATTGCTACTAAATTTTCATCGAAAATGCTACAACTATGAAAATTCGGTTTGGAAATAAGGGCTTCCGCTCCGTATCGACCATCCCAACGTGTAACTAATTTCACATCTACATGATTACGCACATTTTCCATCGTTTTACCGAATACAGCGTTGTTCATTAATTTAAACAAATTCTTGGCAAACTCATTTGTAGCTTGCGTTCGCAACATTGTATTCAGTTCGATGTAGCTGCGCAACCATGGAGACTGATCGAATCTTAGAACGCGATAAATTTTTTTCAAGCGGAGTCCGTGACGTAGGCATTGCTGCAGGTTCCAGTAATGTATGACGTAGCGCTCTTTATCACATACCGTGGCAAGCAATTTCTCGTCTCGTTTACCTGGCGGTTTCTCGTGCACGGGACACAGCGGAAGATCGGCGTGCGAATCATGAAGTTCACGGGGATACTCTAAATCTACTTCTAGAATGTACCCCGCAGGCCCGTCCGTGGGAATAGAATTTACATCGAACTCGGACGCCTCGTGTTCGTCGATCCATCGAAAGCCTCCGTACGGTAAAGGTTGAGACATGGCCCAACCATACAGCAAGAGAGGGTGCGCCGCCTCTATGTTGGAGTGGTGCGGGCCATGGCTCTATACGGATGTCCCATATGGACCGACACCCTGGCCAAGTGACGGCAAAGCCGGCACACGCTCCGCCGCATACGGCGGCGGGTGGCCATCAGGGTGGTGAGGGGCTACCGCATCATTTCCACGGAGGCGGCGCTGATCCTGGCGGGATACCTCCCCTTTGACCTCCAGGCGGCCGCCGACGCCGAAGTTTTCAGGCTTCAGCGGGAGCACCGCCAGAGCGGGGAGGACCCGCCGGCTGAAGCGGTCGAACGATGGAAGCGCCAGTCACGGCGGTGCGCACGAGATGCGTGGTGGTGGGAGCTGCTAAACAGCCCCGCTGTCCGCAAGCGCACTGTCGGCGCGGTTCTGGCCAACCTTGATGATTGGCTGGACCGCGGGCATGGCAGGCTCACCTACCGGCTCACGCAGGTGCTCACCGGGCACGGATGTTTCGGTGAGTACCTGCATAAGGTGGGTGCGGAGGCGACGCCCGAGTGTCATCAGTGTGGGGCCGTGCTGGACACGGTCTTCGTGACCGGTCCCAAGGCGGTCGGCGTCAGGGTATGGCCCCTGGCGCTGAGAGAAATTGAGGAGATGGGCTCGCCAACGATTAGGGGAGCCTGGGTACGGCGGCCGTGGTGGAGTTCTTCTTAGAGTGCTCACGGCCGCCGTAATGCCCGACGTTGGCCATCGGGAGGGTTTTAGTGGGTATACCGCGGGCGATCGAGCCCGCTGGGAGTCCCACACTACCCGGCGAAAGAACCCTACATCGCCGGGTGTGCTTAATGCATTTCCCCCTCGTTAAAAAAAAAAAAAAAAAAATGGCCCAACCATACAAATTGTTTACGTCAAAATACATTAAATATTTCGATGGTTTCGATAGATCGTATGATGGTATGTACTTGTTATTTGCTTTGGCGTACCGGTGCGAGCATTGACTCAGACCGCCACGTATTCCACGCTCGAAAAACATTAATATATCCACGTCAGTTAATAATTCAAATTTGATATTTGTAAACTTTAACATTGCATCCCATGTAAAACCAGGAAGAGTATAATAATATACCGGATCTAATCTATAGCTCTGAATGGAATCGTCTCTGAAATTTTCAAATACATCAGCCAATAATAATACATCAATTTTTAAATACAAATCGCTGTATTCGCTTAATGTTTTGATATTAAAATAATTTCAAACGTTTACTCCGTGCTCGCAATTGGATACGGATATGTTCTTATCATTCAATCGATTATAAAAGTCTTGGTGAGCAGGCAATCGAGTTTCGTTTAATTTATCATAACAAGTTACATAATCATACGGAAACACACCCTTACGGGTAAGAAGATCAAAGTACGAGTCCAAAAGATGTTGAAATTCTTTCTTCACGATTCGCAGCCTTTCTTTTCCAAGATACGATGACATCTTATCGAGGCTCGAGCTCAAAAATTTGCATGAATCGATGAAACGAAATTTTATGGCATTTTTTTTATCTCGCGCAGTATCCTTTACATATTTCGTGAAAGATATGTACTTTTCTTTGTCATCGGCAGCAAATGTACTTTACCCTCAAATGCGTCGGCCAATTATTTAATTATAAAATGCGCATCGTAGCCAGATAAATTATGAAATATTACAGGCACTGTGAATGAATTTTAATAATTTAGATTACAACTATTATGCGCCGCGCCTCTGTACTTTCCCGTGAAATGGCAATGATTACGAACCTTTGCATCGTCTGTGGTGAACGGCTTTTCACACACATGACAATGGTTAGACTCGTGAAAATTTACCGAATCCTTGGTTCTAATTCATGCGCTAAATCATACAATTCTTTCACAAACCATTCTATGCAATCCGTTTCAGATCGATACGAGCGATATACGCTTAAAGAGGTGTTGTATGAACAGTGTACTGTTGTATGAACAGTGTGCTGGAGTTTGGTAAAACTTTACCGCTATTCTTGAGAATTAATCCAAAAAAGGAGCTCTTTTTCTTATGTGGACGTTGTTTAAGACGAGGGAGTATAAATTTATATTCATTCTTTCGAGTATAGTATGTACTGGGGTATAAAGTTGGGTACTTTGTGTTGTCCATGCGTTGGTAAACACGCAATTTACAAATAAACAGAGATTTTATCTTCTCCTCTTCCCGCGATGCAACATGCAATATCTCCAATAAAACTACTGATTTGGTAATAAGATCGTAAAACAGATCGCGAGGTCTGTATACACAACCAGTTACGGAAGAAGAATTTTTTATAATTGAGTCTCTGTTTTTTTCGCGGATTATACAATACAGTAACACACTATCATCGTTGTAAACGCATTCAACGAGATGTCGTACTATCCTTTGATCTTTGTGTTCTAATTTCTCAACACCGTGTAGAAATAGCTTTGACAATGCAATTTCTTGCAGGGGTGGTACTTTGAATTCACGCGACATGATTCTTCAAACTAATGAGTCGCTTCATCGAGATGTATCCTATTATACCACTCTCCTTCTCTATGAGAGAGAGATGAAACGTTTAGTTTTTGATACACCTACAATTGAATATTATTTCTTTCTTCATAAGCGCGAATCACTGGCGGCAGATGCTGGTGACACAGAACGTTTAGCTTGTAGTTTTTGACTTTGTCCCTGAGACAACATATCGGTGTCTCGAATATTCCACCGCGAAAAAGCGCATTCCTTCACGTATGCCCTTGAAATAGAGTATCCTGTATCCATGGTTCGATCGTGAGTCGGTATGGATCTTTGATGACCTAATCTTCCGCGGATAATACATTTGCAAAGAATGCATTTCATCGCGTATGACATCAAGATGGTAAAACAGAACGTTTAGCTTGCAGTTTTTAAAGTTGTCCTCGACTCGCGAAACTTCGCGAATCTTTGCACGTGTCTTTGAAATAGATCCATTAGCGCACTTTAAAGGGGCGTGGGCAGCCGATTAAATGGCGCCTCGAAAAGGTGATCAATCAAAAGTGGGCGGAGGTGGGGCCTTATTAACTAATTAAAAAACACGAAGTGGGGCAGCCAATTGAAAAACACGAAGAGGTGGGAGGCAACCAATTAAAAAACAAAATGGCGCCTTGAAGGGGGTGGTCAATCAAAAGTGACGTTACACTCTTCCACCCACAAGGCCCCGCCCTCGCTTCCCCCGTCGCCCCGCCCCCCCCCCCTGAGATCCCCCTGTTCCAGAACCGGCATACCTTACCTACTATCGTGACCTTCTGGAGGTGATGGACGAACTCGACCTCCAAACGCGTAGCCCATACGAGGACCTCTGTGAACGGTTCGTCCGTTACCACCTGCGACAAAAATTCGGATCCCGCGCGGCCGTCTGAGACCCGATAAGGGACGAGGCGCCTGAACCCCACCCGTCACTTAACCTATTACCTGAAGAGAACCCCCGATATTTGATAATTGTAAAAGAATACGAGTCAATATTGGGGAAGAGCCTCCCAGGACGACGGACTACGGGTCGGTCAGTCGAACCCCTCGCGAGGCTGCCCACCGGTCAATCGGTGGACCGGTAGAGGGGCCCCTGAGTCCTTACGGCTCACGGGTCCCGACGGATCGCCAGTCGCAAGCGATCCCACGAATTCCGGTCGCGATCGCAAAAACGGGTCGCGAATATTCGTCGTCGGAAGATTCGTATGAGAGTGAGGACAGCGATGCGTCCTCCTGGATTTCTTCCTCTTCCGCGACGGATCGGTTATCCGCTCCCCTCTCGTCGAGTCCGGTGCCTGCGCCGAAGAGACGCGATAATCGCGGTATTCACAGCGACCAGGCGCGGAGCGAGAGAGGGGAGACGGCGGAAAGTTGGGATCTGCGATCGCAACGCGACGAACCGCTTCCCCCACTCTCCTAACGACAAACGTCATTCGACGACAGCTCACTTACCTGTAAGACAGAAAATGACGTCAGCGAGTCCCCGTCGTGCGCGAGTGTACTTAGGACCGCGGCACCGCGAACAACGCGAAACCGCGAATCCGCACCCGCGCCCGACTTCCGCTGCCCTCTTAGCAAAATGGTACCGAAAGACTTCTCCCTCGTTCTGATACTTCCGCCCACGCGGCAGAGGATAAGGAAAAGGAAAGGCAGCGGAAGAAGAAAGCATCGCGGCAGCTCCAAATTTCCGCAGCCCGGGACCCCGACAGCAAATCGCGCCCCTTAAAGCGCCAGGTGCCTTTTTCCAGACATCCAAGGGAAAAAGAGGCTCGCCCCATTCAGGACGAGACTTCGCGTCCCCTCAGGGGAGTAGCGAGCGGTTGACTGAACGGAGTCGTAACCAAAGTGACGGCAGCCGCAATTAACCGCTTAATACTCGCGAGAGGTTGACCGACCGGAGTCGTTAGCAAAGTCACGACATTCGCCGTCAACCGTCTCATACTCGCGAGCAGTTGGAAAAGAGGACTGCCGAACGGTGCAATGACCTTTGTCACCAGTGTTGCCGCAGTCCCTCTACTAAGGTTCTCATGGAGGATCGGTGAAACCTCCACTATCTCCTCCGGGAATTGATACCCTTCCTTGGAGGTCAAACCCTCCACCGACGCATGGAAGCCCCTTATCGCGGAGGAATTGTTCCGCAACGAAACAGGCCCCACTGTCGACAAAGCCGGTTGCAAACTCCCCGACCTTCTTTACGTCAAGGGGGGAGAGAGTGCCGTAATTGTCGGCACTCTGGACATTTGGCCGCCGACTGCTCCCTACCCCGAAAGACGAGGGTATGCTTCGGGTGTAATCGGCCAGGGGGAAACGGTTCTAACGTGGCCCGATTGCGCCGCACGGCGTGCCGAAAACGCAAAGCGGGCGGGTCGTTAGAGGCTCGTGACCCTTCCGCTAAAGGACAGGGAGGCCTCATTTTTAGGCACGGCATAGGCGAAATAGGAGTCAAAGGGTCCGTACCTTTGTATGGATTTTCCCGACACTCCAATGATCTTCCCCTCGCTGCCCCTCCCGTCACGACTTTTGGAGAGCCTGATATTTATATTTGCCGAGGTAGAGGCTCACAGGTGGGAGCGAGGATGCCCCCCCCCCCCCCCACGTACCCCATAACCGCGGGAGAAATCGAGGGGGCCTCATTTTTAGGTTAGGCGGAAGGGAAAGGAGAGTCGAAGGGTCCGTACCTTTGCACGGATTTGCCTGACACTCCAATAACCTTTCCACGCTGCCTCTCCTGTTTCGACTTTTGGAAGCGCGAAACACGTCATCGACACCCCAGTCGTCGAGTACCTTTTTCTTTCCTCGTGAAACGGTGGAGTTGGCGTTGAGGAGGAGGAAATGTCACTCGGTGTTGTTCATAGACCGGTGACTTGACCAGTCGAACTAGGTGAAGTCGATTTCGTGGTATTGGCGCACGAGTCCAAGAAAAGTGATGCGATTCTCCTTTTTGGCGGTATATGTGGAATTGTTAACATAATGTCCGTTTGCAGTTAGCCGAACATTCGTTGTAGGCGATGATCGACTGCGGGGCCGCGCATTCCTACTTTGGACACCGCATTCAAGCATCAAGCCTTGACACCGCATTCGTAGAGGAACTGCGGTGAACAGTTGTCGAATTCAAGAGTGGAGGGTGGAGACGCGATTTGCCGATCCGAGTTACCTGAAAGCTCGACTACGAATGCGATCTAAGGATTGACTATTTTTCGAATTTGTCGAGGTCATCTTAGAGATTTTTTTTTGTTTTTTTTGTTTTATTTTGGAACCCATTTGGCGAATTTGCGCCAGTTTCGGTCAATTTTTTTGGTAGGGTTCATCGTCTAGTACGAATTTATGTCAGTTGAGATATGCAGGCGAATTCCCATCAGGCCACGGGCCGTGGTATCCGCCGAAATAATAGGTCCTTTTATGGCGGACGAGCGAAGGGCGGCGTCCTAGTGGTTGCCATTCAAACGCTGTCGCTTCTGCAGGAGACTTTGCGTACCGAAGCGACAGCCGCCGTCCAGCCACGCCACCCGCCCAGGCGGTGCGGTCGACCAGGATATCTGTGTTTTGTTTATTGTTGAACGTATTTTAACAGTACTACAGAAAAAAAAAATATTATTTGTTGCCTTTGGCATTATGTTAGTCTAAGTTTCTTTCTTTTCTTTTCTTTGGTTTCTCTTCGCTTTTCTTTTAATTCGGCTTAATTTTGAATTTTGTTTTTTCTGTATTGTCCACCTTGTGACGCCCTCGCCTCCGCGGTTGATCACTCTGCAGCAAAGGGACCCTTTGCTAGCGTCGAGTGATCCCACGTAGCAGGCCTTTTCCTGGCCAGCCTCGCCTTTGTGTGGAGTTCGGACGAGCCAAATTTTGTGTTATGCGTGGGAGGGAGCCTTCTTCCCAACGCACATAGAGCCGAATTAACAGTTTACGACGACAAAAATACATATAAAAATTTTTTGTAAACTAATGACAAATACCACCATAACGTACTTTAAAAAACAGCCCACACTATAGCGTGAGAATCTCTTTTGTTAACGCAACACAGAAGTTGGTGCGCATGCGCAAAGTGAGCCCATATTTCGGACAGCCATTATTAGCTGATTGCGCCAGCATTGTTGTCGACATAATTGCGTTTATTCTATTTTTTTCAATTTACATTCGCCAAGATTTCTACATGGATAGTGAAGCATCAGCTATCTACTTTCATCTGCAATTATTTTTAACACAAAATAAGTTGTACATACTGTTAATATACTGTGTTCTATGAAATACTATTTTTCTTTAGAAAAATTGATATGCCTACTTTAGCTAGAGTTATACAAAAAGTTCCGAATAGTACACCGATTTCTTTTTACTAGTTAAAAAAAATGTCTTATAACTACTATAAAAAATCAAAAAATTAGTCCCCTTTCTTCCCCTTCTGATCAATAGAGCGGATTGTTTACAGGTAGTCGCGTCGACCGTGCTGGAAAGACAATGAAGATTACGAGAAAAGAACTATTTGATATATTAATAAGTGAACAGTTTTTCAAGCTTTCTTCATTTTAATGTAATATACGATTGTTAAAGTATATATACGAGAAGTTTGGTGTTAAAGAACATTCTGAGCATTACTTAATGCAAATAAAACGCGTCGTTAAAGCGTTTGTTTCTAAACTTTTGATGAAATGGCGTGATTGTAAATACATGTACGACCGTTTTAACAGCAAACACATGAAATGGCTTCATGAAGACTTGAATCTTCCAAAAATTGAGTCAACATCAGAGCAAACGAAGCGAGGCAGGCCAAGAAAACCTTACCAAGAATGTTGTAAACGCAATAAGGAGAGACAAGTTAAAGAAATTGTAAGAGAACTCAGTGCAGAAAAGCTGTACTTGGCTTTAGAATCAAGCTTAACGAAGTTAGGTAAGAGAATGTCAGCTCAAGTTGTGAAATTGGCTACCCAATCTAGTCCCAAAAGATTGCAAAAAATGAAACAGGAGCATGGTACATCATCCTCTGCTAGCATAAGACCGTACACCCCTGAAGAAGCTCTAGGACTTATAATGGATCTTGGAATGACTAAAGAAGATTATCTAACGATGCGTCTTGGTGCAAAAGAAAGAGGAGCTGATATTTATCCCTCCTATCATATGATAGCACTGACAAAGAAAAAGTGTTATCCTGCAAACATTAAGATAACTGAAAACGGGGCTGTTGTACCACTACAAGATCTTCTTGCTCACACTGTACAACGTCTGGCAGAAGTACAGGCTGATGTAATACTCCAAAATATTTCGGTCGATTGTGATACCATCGAGGTTTATTATAAATGGGGTCTAAATGGCAGCGGTGGACACAGTATATATAAACAAAATTTTGCTAATGATTTCGAATATGCTGATTCAAGTATTATTTTATGTACGATTGTGCCACTACAAATGTCTGAATCTAATGACAATAACGCAAAAATATATTGGAAGAATACGACACCATCATCGACAAGATATTACCGTCCAATTAGATTCACAATAAAAAAAGAAAATGCTCAAACTGTGAAAGACGAATATAACGAAATACAAACACAAATTTTGCATTTGGGGCCCACAAAACTTGTTTTAGGCGTTAAAGAAATAAAATTTAAACATGTTCCCATATGCACTATGTTGGACGGAAAGACTGTCAATATTTTGACTCATACTCTAAGTTCGCAAACTTGCAATGTTTGCAAAGCTAGTCTTAAAGATCTAAATGATCTAGAACAATTAAAAAACAGGGTTTGTGATGAAGATACCTTCAAATATGGCATCTCTGTTCTAGATACGCATCTTAGGTACTATGATTATTTACTGCATATAGCATATAAATTGGAAATCCAGCAGTGGCAAACAAGAGGTGAAAATGCAAAAATAAAAGTAAAAGAGAGGAAAAGTAGAATAGTGTCGGAATTTTATAAACAAATAGGACTCGTTGAAGATCAGCCTAAACAAGGTGGAGGCAATAGTAATGACGGAAACACAGCGCGGAAATTTTTTAATAATCCTTCACTTGTTTCCCAAATAACTGGAATTAATAGCGATTTAATAGAAAGATTTGCAAATATACTTTCTATTATATCTTGCGGACACTATATTAAAGAAGATCTATTTAAAAAATATTATTTTGAAACAGCACATATGGCTATTTCACTTTATGGTTGGTACAAAATGAGCGCAACTGTTCATAAACTGTTGATACACGGAGCTGATATTATAAAATCTTTACCTCTCCCACTTGGCCAACTGTCTGTGGTATCAGGTGCGTTATATTTAGGCTTGGTAGTTGTTTAAATGTCGAGTTTACTTTAGACGTTGTTTCTTCTGATGCAATCATTCTTGAATTATTTATTTGTGCCTGGCAATTCTTTTTTAGTTTCAAAATTCCTGGACCTTGTATCAGTTCATAGCCCGCGGCGCGGTAATTGCATTTGATTTGCACCGGTGTTTTCTCTTTGACAGAGTATAGTCATGTGTTTGTAGTTTTGAGTTGGTTGATAAATATGCCGGTTGATTTTAATGATCATATGTTACAGTTTTTCCATTCTATGGTACGTTTTTGAATAAGAAGGTCGGTTTCACAAATTGGTGCTTCTTCTAAGCTGTATAATGGCAATGTAAGCTGACAGATGTATTTGGTGGGATGAATCTTACATCCTTGTATGAAGCTTTCCGTTGGCAAGAGATATTCCTTATGAAAGTTATCGATTGCGAGGTATGGGGTTTGTGGTATAATGAGAATGGCACTGGAAATGTTATGTGAAATTAGTAAAAAGGATGGTAATGGATGTAGCCGATATAGATTGAAGGGTGCTTTATCTAGGAGGGGAATTTCGATTGATATTAGCATTTTTCCATTTGAATATATTATGCTGATTGTGATTATTCTATAAAATCTTTCTGATCGTAGTTCTGTTAGGGAGAGGGGAAATTCATATGGTGTTGATTGGTTAATACGGGTACATGTTAGTTCGAGTTGATCGGGTGACAATATAGCTGGGTGTAATATTCCTAATTTAGCAAACATTATTGCGTCTGTCAGTATTAGTAAGGCCTGAAGGTATTCGTCCACGTGCCTGGATATTTGATACGCCCAAGACGTTGTGGCTCTTTGTAACTCCATCTCTGTCTCGACTTTATCGAGTTTAAGGAGACCTGCTGTTAACTGTTTTATTGTTATCCATTATTAAGAAAGAATTCCTTAATTTTATTAGGTCTCGATGAATGTCTTGGAATTCTGATCTAACAATGTGCGTCTGTTTTCCCAATAGTTCTGATAAGTGTTTCTGGTCTTTATAAATTTTGTCTATTTCCTGGTTATAATATTTTGCGTCGTCCTCTGTAAGTGTTCCAAAAAGGGCGTTAATAATTGTACCGATAAATCTCAAAGGTGCTGATCTTCGTGATTTTGTGGCCATTGGTTTTGTTAGACTGTTACGTAAAAGTTGTTCGTACTGCTTTGCATCTGATAATTTTCGTGTTAAATCGATTCTAATTGTATCCGCAGGACAGTGTGTCCAGCTGTAATTGTCACAAAGTGGTTTGATTCTTTCCATTTGTGGTAGAATAAGTGGCTTTGCGTCGAGAATATCTTGAACACCTATGGCTGTTACTACTTTCCATTTTGCGTGGAAAATCCTAATGGGTAATTCTTCTTCATAGAACAAGCCTGGGTTGCTTTTGAGAGGTGTAATTTCATAATCCCCTTCGATCTCATTGGCTGTGCTAAATACCCATAGGATGCAGCAGAGTATTCCCGTGATTGAGAAATTTTCCATTATGCGCTGTTAAATAAATTGAAATATATTTCGTTTCCGGTAATGTTTCGCGACATGAGAATGGGTGAGCGGATTTCCGTACGAGGCCGGAAATCAGCGGTCAGGTGTCTCGGGAATTTACTGTACTATGCATTTGGTGTCTGTGTTGACGGCGCGAGCGGCATGCGCATCCGACATTGGAGATGTGAAGAACTTGAGCGTTGTATTAATACAGTGTGGTTAAGAGTTATGCATATTTAGAATTAGGTGGTAATAAATTTTATTTTTTGTTTTTAGATCTGTTGTTTAAGTTGCCAAGGTTAAAGTTTTAACTTATTAAGCTTTCTATTACCGTATCGGCTATTGTTGACCGATACCAAATACCTTCAAGGCGGTTTTTCCTTGGAATGAGCATGTTTTTGCTTATCGAAGTGTTTCATGAATTTTTGACCATTTTCCTTCATTAGAATAGCATTATTTTGTTCCGTGATATCGCAAATTTTAAATGGTCCTTCATAATGGGAATCGAATTTCCCTATTCGCGGTTCTTTTAGAACGTAGACCAAGTCATTCGGTCTGAAATTAACTTCGTTACTTCTACGGTCGTAGTATAATTTGGAACGTAATTTGCTGTCATCTATATTTTTCCGTGTTATTGAGCGAATTTTGTCTAATCGCTGTACCAAATTTTGTACATATGATGGGTAAGTTAGAATTTCGTTACGAGACAACGGCGTAAATGGGTCCCTGGCTAACTGGCCGAATACTACTTCGTACAGGGTAAAGTTCGTCGCTTCGTGTACCGAAGTGTTGTACGAGTAGGTCGCAAAGGGCAATAGCAAATCCGAGTCTTCGTATCTTTCCAAATAGTGTTTTAAATATTCGGTAAGAACGATATGGCTCCTTTCTAGTGAGCCGTTAGTCTGGGGACGGTGACCAGATGTTGTAACGTGGTTTATTCTAAATACGCGAGCTATGCCTTACATTAAATTATTGATGAAACTTTTTCCGCGGTCGGTCAGAATAGCGCGCGGTGCTCCAAAAATTGCGATGAAATAGCGCGACAAAGCGTCGGCGACGGTAAGCGCACGAATATCCGGTAATGGAATTGTCATACAGAATTTTGATAGTTGACATTGAATAGTTAAAATATGCCGATTTCCACTAGGGGTCATAGGGAGAGGACCAACAGTGTCGAAGAGCATCGTTCATTGCGGCTGAATTAGAGAATCGTATCGGGTGTATCGGGCGACTAGTCGTTACTAACGAGCGATGAAAATACGATACAGAGGCCTGTTCTTGTAGGAGATACGAACTACCTATTAGGCCTGATATTCTTGGAGGTAAATTTGAATTTTTAACAACATAAAATAGCGCCCAGCCACCGTTATTTTTCATACAAGTTGCGCCCTCAGTATGAATTTTTCCCTTTAATCCTTCTATTTCGAACCGGTCGCGATTAACGACCTATTCGTAATTCTACTATGCTTAATACGGCTATGAAGAATCAATGAAGAATTCGCCTTCTCCTGCCCCCAACTCCTTCGCTTTGACGCGAATTCGCGGGGCGGGTGCCTCTCGGAGGGAGTCCTCGGGGTCTCGTTCCTGAAGGTTACTATCCTCGAATTTGAGGAGGTCGCGCGGTCCGCACCCGCTCTGTTGTCGTTGCGTGACTGGGCGCCGTAGGAGTTTAAATGTTTCGTCTGACTCCGATTTTCTCTGTGTTGTTGGCGCGGTGCCCTATCTTGTTGCGATTCATCATAGTGTTGCGTACGTCTCGGTGGCGTTTGGTTTCGCGACGCACTCCTTTCTTGTCTTGGTGGAGAAAAATTTTGCTCGTATCTCTTCACTGGAGCGGCACGTCGTTGACGCGTGCGGCCTTGATAGCGTGTCGGTTCGTATGACTCGCGTCGCTCGGGTGGCTCTTCCGACCATAGGCGTCGGTTGTTGTAGGGTGACACAGGACGGGGACGCGGATATCGGTTCTCAGGTTCGTAATAATCGTAATTGTCTCTACTGTTTCCTCTGTTTCTACTATCTTCCCTACGTGGCGAAGAAGTATAACGCGATCTAGTGTACGCGGGGTACACATTTCTCGAATATTCGTACTCTGTTTCATCGCGAGGTTCGCGCCATTCCATCTTTCTCTATTGTCGTAGGGTGACGGGGGACGTGCCGGAAGCCCATACGCGTATGTTTCGTTCTTTGATGCAGTAGGTACAATTCGGTCGCGTCTTTCATGCTCTAACGCCAGATCAAATGCCTCGTCTAACGTTTCTGGATTAACTATCCATACCCTAGCGGATATTCTTTGTGGTAATCCTAAAATAAACGCGGTTCTACCTATTTGTTCGATCTCTCGTATATGGTGGGGCGCGTTTTCTTTAAACAAATCTTTGGCACTATTTTTCGCGTATTTTACTAAACGACTAACTCTATGAACGAAATCGATCACCGTTTCATGAGACAACATGCTCAGTCTCTCAATTTCTAATTTGAGTTCTTCATATCCCCGACGTGGAGCGTAGCGCTTTTTCAAAAGGATCAAAAGGTCTGTAGTATTATTGACGTTATTCCTTTCAACATAATCCCGAACTGGATCGGCTAGATTGTATTTTAATTCATCGAAAAACATTTGTCCATACCCGGGCGGAATTCTACGTGCGATCCTTTGCACGTCTCCCATAAATTTTTCTAACGACGTAACTCCCGGTTCAAAGTATGAAACTGCGTCAATAGCGCGATATACTCTATTTTCGTCCTCGCGTTGTCTATAAATCTCACTCGCGGTCGTTTCAAATTCCCTTGACCGTCCTGTATAGGACTGTCCTATCGGCGGGGTTGAAGTGGGTAGGGGAGGTGGTCTTATCTCCGGAGTTGTCATTGTGACGATAATTATTTATGATAATGTAATCTAAAACTCGTTTAAATTTCCTAAATTTAGAAACTGAATACAGATAAGTTTCGTGCTAAGGAAAACTCGCTTCGTTAGCAAGGAAGACGGATCCCACTTCTGACACCAATTTTGTTACGTCCCAGCTTATCTGTGACTCTTTCTTGGGATCTTCGTCTTCAATTAAAGAGCTAAAGCTCGCCTTAACTGTATTCGCTAACGGGAAAGAGCAATTCGGGATTGCAATGATTGTTTTCAAGGTTTAGCATATAAATATGTATTGTTACAAAATAACGAGTTTATATTACAATATCGGTTTTGGGAAATCAAGTATACAATTATGTAGGTACGTTACCGCTTGTCGGTCTTACAGTTTGGTTGTACCAGCTATCTGTTGTGGTCCCAGGGCTGTGCTGTTGCAAGGATCTGTTTGTCGGCAGCTATCACTCGCGACACGGGTCTCTACTAATTAACAACGGACTTTCCTCGGCAACGACGCGGCGCGCGTACGATTACTCTATCCGTGACTACAATAATTTAGTATTTAACGACCAAAGCGCGACGCTGAGTGCGTGTTCGATTGATGATAAAGGTTCGATGTGATCTTAACCGATTATACGTCGGACTTTCGTAGGTAACGACAACGCGTGAAGTTAACCTGTCCGCGACTACAAGATTTCGGTAATCACCACGATGAGAACGTACTGACAGCGGAATAAAAAAGAGCACCGTGGGGCGTATCCACGGGTTTATATATTAGATGATCCTCGCATGGCACGAGCCGCGTTCGAGAACCTTCGCTTCGGCATCCGTTGAAATCAGGAGGGATCCCAAGTTCAGCGGATGTGCTGGCGTTGAGCGTTGACGCCTATTTCGCTGATTCGCAGATCGCACGATTCGGTTCCCGAGAAACGGTTTCCGAATCGTTTGTCAAGCGCATTCCTAAAAGTATCTGATCTAACTATGTGCAATGCGAGGTTGATGAAAAGGGGCACCGGCAGGGCCGGATGTAACAGATGTAATTGAAGCGGGTCATAAAGACTATAAAAACTTAAGACAATATCACTCCAGAAAAATTTCAAGAATCAGCACCAATAGTGTGTTCAGGCACACGCGATTGACTGCCATGGAATGTCTCGCTGCGAGGCAGCCGAATTCCGTCCCCTTTCCTTCCGTCTCACTGCCACGCTTCGCTGGCCATCGACGCGTGGCCAGAGGACCGCAGGGCAGGGGGAACTACGACTGTCTTCGTCGCGCGGCGCGTATCGTCCATGAGACAGTTCCAAGAAATCCGTAAACGCGAGCCGTAGTTTTCTGGAAATTTTTCAAGCGCGAATCACGAGGTGTTTAGACAAGCAAACCGAAAAACTCTCAACTGTATTTTGTTCGAATCTCTTTAATAATACATTGATTAAGTATACACTCGCTCATAAATCATTGTTGGTTCAACCCCGAATTTTCGTTCTGTCCCAATACCTTTCTGTTGTATCACGCGGCAACCGAAAAGAATTATTGCCAAGATCGGTGCAAACATAGTGACATATTTAACTGGATGTTGGTATCCTCGGACCCTCTTGTAACAAGTATGCGAAAAAAAAACCGAAAAAAAAACAAAACAAAGTTTAATGAAGTTGTATTAAGCATGCTAAGATTGCCTACTTTCTGTGGCCATAATAGTACAAGCAACGATAATCAGGAGCTTGATGATGATACTGATACTGATGCTAATGGTGATGCTGATGCTGATGCTGATGATAGTGATCCTGATGCTGATAACGATAACAATGAGAATGAATAATACTATTCCTATTGCATATTAGATCCCATTATTTAAAATACAGAAATAATTAAGTGTGAAATTGTTTTTTTTTTAATTAAAATACTATGAACCCTTGACCCCAATTAACCCTAGGTAGCTACTTTTCAGAAGATAATTAATAACCAGTCTTCCTATGAACATTTCTAACCAAAATATCAAATGAAATCTTATTTTATATTTTTGTCATCGTAAATCGTTAATTTGGCCCTATGTGCGGCGTCCCTCGCCCCGCAGGCCGCCCGAAGTCCTCCACCAAAGTCCGTTTTCCCGCGTTCTCGGCGGCATCTTCTTCCCGTCCGCCGGTTCGGGGGCGAGAAGAAGGGTTAGCTGCCCGGCCAGGCACGACTTTCGTTTCGTTTTTTTTTGGGGGGGGGGGGTAGCATGGAGTCCCCACGTAATTCCGCGTTATTTTTTCTTTCTTATGGATTTAATTGCAGATGTAGACTCCGTATCGAAACGAGTGACTGGCCCGCCTGAAAGTTTGGCGGTTCAGGGAGAGCGTGACCCAACGGCCCGAAGGCGACGAAACAGCTGACGTTATGGAATTCGATACTTCCGAATTCCAGAGCATCAAATTAGATTAGCGGTAATCCAATTCCCCGTGGTTTAAAGGGTAGGTTGTCTCGCATAGGAATGGGAAGATGCGCCTCGTTTTTGCGCCGCTTCTTATTCCCGTGCCCGTCGCTGTTCGGTGCGCTATGCGCACAGTTACCGTCGCACCATAAAGCACGCTCGCGAGTATGAATGAATGAGAGAATGTGTTCCTTTCTCGTACCCCAGTGGCCCTGCCTGGATTTCGCAACTTTACGCCGACATGGTTTTTTTTACTAACCAGTTTTTTTTTTGGAGTTTATTTAGGGCAATGGCCGCTAGCTTGGGGCTCCAGGGACTTTCGGAGTACCGGGGGGAGGGAGCGAGCACTCACTTCGGAGACCTTCCAGTGTTTAGGGGGGGGGGGGGGGTTAACGGGGCAGACTTTTTCTGCCCGTCACGAAAGCACCCTGACTCCCGGAAGGGCCTCGCTCCCTCCTCGCCAGACACTCCAGTCCGGAAGGGCCTCGCTCCCTCCTCGCCAAACACCCCAGTCCGGAAGAGTCTCGCTCCCTCCTCGCCGGACACCCCAGTCCGGAGGTGGTCCGCGAGAGTGGAGGGATGCGTGAAACGCGGTCATTAGGGGCCACCTTCGTTGCGCCCCCTTACCCCTCGCGGATAGAGCCGCGTCTTCGAGCGAGCGCGGCAAGTCGCCAGTCGCGGTGTCCTCCACCCCAGGTCCGCGGTGTGGTTACCACCAAGAGGACTGACCACCCTCGGGAAGGATACCGCTGCCATCGCCCCTCGAAGCTGCCTCGAGGGGAAACCCAAAGATGCCATGGTAGTGGCACACTGTGAGGAGCCCCTACAGCTCCTGGGTGGGGAGAGCCGCGAGCCGGCGGCGAGAAGAGCACAGCGATCGATGGGCGATCGATTTGTTGGGTTTCCTTTGTGGTGTACCTGGGTGTGAGAGTGCGGATCGAGTGTGTGTCCGCGAGCGTGCTCCAGAGCACCCTTTTCGTCCGTGACAGGACCACCACCGGAGGTGAACTCCGTTAGACTTCCCTCCGTCCGTTTCGCGAATCTCCCGCATGACCTTGGGCGGTTTGAGAACGCGCCGCGTTTCGAAGTAGAGGGCCCCTTCGAAACGAAATTCGTCCGTGGAAATTGTGCGACCGAGCGTGTCGATTAGCGGCTTTCCCGACCGCCCACGCGAGGTACGTCACAAAAATTGGCGCCCAAAGTGGGATGAATTTATTTGTGAGAATTGGGCGCCAGTGCCAAGTGCACGCGTCCGTTCCCTTCGTCCTTCCGGCTGCTCTACGAAGAGCGAAACTCAGAGGAGGTAGAAAGGGGAAATAAACTTTGATCCGCGTACGTTTAGGTAGATTTCTTCATTTAATCGAAACCGACGCGGGGGTATTCCGCGGTATACACACCGTGAAGGAAAGGGTGTAGCGACTACGCGCCGAAAGGAATACGCGGCGCAGAATTCCCGATACAAAAGAAAGTATTCGACAGAAAGAGAAACGAATACCTAACCGGCGCGACTTAACTCTATGGGGGCCTCGCAAACAAATAGCCCGCCCTAGAATTAAATACAATCGAAAAGATTATGCCGGGAATTAACGGTTTCGCCTTTCGAAGGGACCCTCTCCTTTTTCGAAGTCGAACGGAAATCACCTCCGGTGGTGGTCCTGTCGCGGACGAAAAGGGTGCTTCGGAGCATGTTCACGGACACACACTCGATCCGCACTCTCACACCCAGGTACACCACAAAGGAAACCCAAACAGTGGGCCCTACCTGAATTTCGTAGACTTCGGGGTCTCTGGTTACGGGGCGTCTTCTACAGGGTGGACGGCGTGAAGGAACAGCAACACATACACGCGCTCGCAAAATACGAGAAACTCTAGCCACGGGAAAAGGGGCTCGCTCGCGTAGCAGAGGTTCCGTTTTGCCTCGCGGTTAGCCGGTAATTGCCTTTTCCCAAATCGATCGCCCATCGATCGCTGCGCTCTTCTCGCTGCCGGCTCGCGGCTCTCCCCACTCAGGAGCTGTAGGGGCTCCTCACGGTGTGCCACTACCATGGCATCTTTGGGTTTCCCCTCGTGGCAGCGGTATTCCCCTTCGAGGGGCGATGGCAGCGGTATCCTTCCCGAGGATGGTCAGTCCTCTTGGTGGTAGCCACATCGCGGACCTGGGGTGGAGGACACCGCGACTGGCGACTTGCCGCGCTCGCGCGAAGACGCGGCTCTATCCGCGAGGGGAAAGGGGGCGCAACGAAGGTGGCCCCTAATGACCGCGGTTCACGGTCATAGATAAGAACAAAAGATAAGAACAAAATAGGCAATAAAATTTATTCATTTCAAGCTTAATTTTCGAGAAAATCGAGTTTAAAAATCCTATTCATACGTATAGACTTTATTTATTACGGCTAAATTACAGTTCGTAGAGCATCGTATAACACATATCGTGTTTAAAAACAAATATCTGAGACTTCTTTTAATAGTTATTTGCCTAACCAGTCAGTTTCAGCACCAGTATCAGCAATTATGTATTTTTCCTTAAACACTGTAACTTTTAAGTACTGGGTAGGCATTGTTTATGAATATGATACATGTCATATGATGCTCGACAAACTGTTACTCAATCGTAACAGCATACGTACGAATAGGATTTTTAAACTCCATTTTCTCGAATACTAAGCTTTAAATGAAAAAATTTTGTTACATATTTGTTCTTATCTTTTCATAAAGAACCATCTTGTACCCGTTAGTACATGTTATTTTGCTCCACTCTATATACATTTGAAATTGTATTTTGTGTGGTTTACAAAACTTTTCTTTTTGTAGTTCATTGGATCAACCCAGAGTATCATGATTATAAATTTATACAAAACTCAAATAACGGAACGACCAGAAATGAAGTATGTAACAGTATTGGTACACATTAACATAAATAATCAAAATCCAGGGTAATCATTTTTTCTGTTTGTCCTTGTTACAAGTACAGGCCACTTGTACAATTAATGTCGAAGAAACTAGGTATTGGTCAAGTGACCATTATTAATACAATTAAACAGTATAAAACAACAGGGAAGGTTACGTCCCCCTATAAAGGACGACCTCGTTTAAATATTCTATTATAGTTAAGATAAGAAAAAAGATTCACGATTTCTGGTTCAGAAAAGAGATTCCGAACACAAATATTACAAGCCATAAACGATGACCCGGAATTGCCCAATTTTAGTGAGTCTTCACTTTATCGGTTAACGAAGCGTATGGAATTTAAATACGTCGCGCGTTCGCGCAATAGGGCCTCAATTGACAAGGAATACATTGTATCTTGGAGACAGAGGTATGTAAAGTGTTATTATACTGATGAGTAGAAACAATAAATAAGAGAATTAAATTTATTGTTTGCTCGGCAATATTCAATTTAAAAATGTACATTTCCTTTACAGATATATTCAACAAATACAGGAATACAAAGCACAGAGCCGCCCCGTTTATTATTTAGACGAAACGTGGGTAAATGCTGAGGACGTCCGAAAACGACTGTAGGTGGACACGTCTGTCCCCAGCATTCAGAACGCACGAAAAAGGGGGCTGTCTACGGGGATCCCTGATCCCCAAAATAAGGAGAAACGTCTGATCATCGAACACATCGGGTCTGTAGATGTTCGTACATGGAGCCCTTCTCTGTTTCGAGGCGAAAAAAAATTCTGCCGACTATCATGATGAACTGAACGGCGATACATTTTTCGATTGGTTTCGGAGATTTTTCCCCATGCTAAAAGATGGAGCCGTAATTATTATGGACAATGCTCCTTATCACAGTAAAAAAATTGAAAAATATCTGAACATGCAGTGGAGAAAGAATGAGATAATTACGTAGCTGGTGGGTAAGGGGGAAAAAGTGGAGCAATATTTCGTGAAGGCGCAATTAATAGAGCTCTCTCAAAAGTATAAGAGAGAGAAAAATTATGTTATAGATGAGTACGCCAAGCAACATGGCCACGATGTGCTCCGACTTCCTTCTTACCACTGTGAGCTAAACCCCATCGAATTAAAGATTACGCAACCCCCAATTACCAATGGCGCAAACCCCATTAAAAGGGATCCAGCGGCCAGGGACCCAAAAGAAAGGAAGAATCCTCTACCCTATAATAGAGAAAAAAAAACCGAGGCAAAGCGCCACCAACAGGAACGCCACTCAAACCAAACTTGCAGGACAGGTTTTCCAAAAATGGAGTTAGGTGAATCCAAAACAAATCCTGGACCATCCACGGGCGACGCACCACAAGGCATCAGGATGCGGACCATCGTCATCCAGGAGGTCGGAGTCCGACTAGGTGTAAGATACCGTTTTTCGGCGGCGTTAGGGTTTCAGTGGGTATTCCTGAATTTTCAGGTGAGTCCCACACTCCCTCGCGTATTACACGCCAGGACGAGGGGTGCGTAAATGCATTTCCCCAAGTAATAAAAAAAAAAACCGCTGAACACCTCACTTCGAGTTTATCCTCTGTTACGTGCCGACATTTTCATTTTTTTTTTATTTTTCTTGATTTCGTCGGCAGGAATGTGTTCGAGATGGTTTACCATCCCGAATTCGGTCTCATCGAACACAAACCTAGCCTTTGACGGTAGTTTGCTAAATTCGTTATGAGAAAGAATACACATTCCCTCCTTGAAATCAACGTCATCACGCCACTTTCACCCTGTTGGCAACGCTGTGCCGCGGAAAAATCATTGTAAAATTATAAGTGGGTTGCTTGTTACGAATGAAATGCATAAAATCATGTAATGTAACAGCGGCGTATATATCTATATATATATATCTGAAAAAGATGTTTTAGCTATAAGGAAATCTGTTCACAATTTTTGGTTCCAAAAGGAAATACCTACAATATATATATATATGTATATATGTAATTGTTGGAAAGATAATCACATCGAATATTACCATCGCGTTCGAATTTACAGTTACGGTTATCATTGGAAGAAGAACACGTAAATATTGCGTGATAAAATTAAACGTTTATTCCGCTTCGTATATTGAAACCATAGCATGAAATTGCGCGTGCTTCGTCCTCGCGCAATGTTGTCGCCACGCGAGCCGAGCTACTTGGTGGGCGCGAGACGCGAGGCGAGGTATAACTCGTAAACACCAAATTCTCGCGTGTACCGAGTCGCGAAATTTCGAGGACTTTTTCTATGAACTAGCGACGATCACGTGTTTCGAAGATCCTTTGTCTCCAAAGCTTCTAGAATGTTCCACCGAGTTTACGTGGTCGAGCAAGGCACGAGCCGAAATCACTTCTTCTCGTACAGTCGCGGCGAGCGCGAGTAAGTCCGAGCGAGCCGTATAAGTTAGAGTGCGTACCCATTAGTATTGTAATACGAAGTAAGCGGTAGGCAAAACTCGGGTCGTTCGTTAAATCGGTTTTATATATTAACTTCATATTTAATTTATTTATTTAGTTTCATTTCCTTTCGTTGTTTCCGTTATTAGAGTTTCGCGTTTAATTCATTCCTAATCATCTTAAAATCATCTTCGCGTGTGGTGTGCTTCTCTTTTCAACAGGTTTTCCGAGTAAATTGCTACATATTGTAAGAAGGAAGGAAGCCTTAACTCGAACCATTCGAATTACAATTAGTTATACAAAAGAAAATTATTGGTGAGTTATTTCCTCTAATACAATAGATATTATATATAAACACTCTGATTGTGATCACTGGGATATCAATAAATGAAATATTTCATTTCCGGGGTAACCCTAAATTGGTATCCTAGGTATTTTATACTGATTTTGTTTTGTACTGAATATTCACATGTATATTTTTTCCGAAAATTTTACATGTTCATTAATGTACGGATGAAGCGAGAGTGAAAGCGCGTATATAATATTTCAATAACCAAATGCATATTTCACTTACGGTCTTAATGCGTTCAAAATTATAATTTCAAGTTCAATATTGAAATCTAAATTGTTCAAATCATATTACAGTCTTATCAATAACGCCAAATAGTCTATCAAATAAATTCTGTAGTGGTGTTTTCAGTAGAAATCGATATTGTATTTATTATAATAATTTCCTGCCGACCGAATCCTAATAATCCAAGTAGAAATAGAAATTCACACGTGAGACAGGGCCCGTACGGGACTGCTGCGACAAAGACCTGACCTTGCCGATAGGCAATTAAAATATATATATAAATCTATTTAAAATAAATTGCTGTGACGCGTGAGTTTATTCTCTTTCTCCGCTCGTACGTCACACCTCGGATGAATAAACACTCCGACCACTGCGATTCAGTTGTACTGTAACGTCCCAGCCCGGCGGATCTCATACGTGATCCATTGACTTTGCAAATTTACCGATTCGTAGAAAATCGGTCTGGATCCCTCTAAGGGCGCAATCCAGCCGAATTTGAATGGTACAATTTGAATAATCGCGCAATAAAAGAAAAAAAAACGGGTGGGCCGGTGCCCGGACGTTACAGTGCCAAAGCGATCTCGAGTAGTTTCCGGACTTCTCGACAATAAAGTTTCTTTTTACCTTTCACTCTAATCGTGTCTTCGTGTTTATACTTGAGTTCGAAAAAAGCACGAAAAAAGTTTTCTATGTATTTTTTCTTGAACTCGGTAATTTTTAAATGCTGGATAGACATTGTTTATAAACACGATACGCGTTACACGATGCTCGACAAACCGTAATTCAGCTGCATTAGCTTACGCACGAATAGGATTCCCAAACTCAACTCTCTCGAAAACCAAGCCTTGAATGAACAAATTTTATTCCAAACTTTGTTCATAAACTTTGTTCAAATTGTATTTTGTGTGGTTTAGTTAAGTGAACGAAATTGTTCTTTTTGTAGTTCATTGGATCTTCCCAGAAAATCATGATAATCAATTTGTATAAAAATCTAAAGGTGGAGCAGCCAGATTTAAAGTATGTAAACGTTGACATAAATACTCAATTTGGTATTGGTAAACATTAACATACATACCCAAAATCCAGGGTAATCATTTTTCCTGTTTGCTTTTGTTACAGATATAAGCAGCTAGTAAAATTACTTCGCAAAAAGCTGGGAATAGGACTGCTAACAATAACAAAAAC
The DNA here is from genome assembly GCF_026283585.1 of Hylaeus volcanicus. NCBI lineage: Eukaryota > Metazoa > Arthropoda > Insecta > Hymenoptera > Colletidae > Hylaeus > Hylaeus volcanicus. The sequence continues at coordinate 12,884,434 of NC_071976.1, forward strand.
GTTATCTGAATATAAAAATATCCATACAGTTTCGTCACCATGTAACAAAAGACCACGCATGAATATACTAGAAAAAACATCTGAAAAAGATGTTTTAGCTATAAGGAAATCTGTTCACAATTTTTGGTTCCAAAAGGAAATACCTACAATTTCAAAAGTTCTCGCGGCTGTGAACAGTAATGTTGAACTCCCTAATTTTAGTAAAAGTTCACTTCGTCTGTTAAGGCGTATGGAATTTAAATATATCACAAGAACAAGAAACAGTGCAATGATCGATAAAGAATATATAGTTTTCTGGAGACAGAAATATCTTTACAACATCAAAAAATATCGGTCAGAAGAAACACCCATATATTATTTAGACGAGATGTGGGTCAATGCAGGTGACGTAAAAAGAAAACTATGGATAGATACTTCGGTTTCCACGAAGAGGAATGCGGAGGAAAGGGGTCTGTCGACGGGAATTCCTGACCCTCCCAATAAGGGAAAACGCCTCATCGTTGTACACACCGGGTCGGTATATGGATTCAATCCTGAAGGACTCCTCTGTTTCGAGTCGAAGAAAAATTCTGCCGATTACCACCACGAAATGAATGGATTGGAGATACTTTGATTGGTTTCGTAACATTTTGCCCATGCTAAGAGATGGGGCTGTCATAGTGATGGACAATGCCCCGTATACTAGCATTAAAATGGAAAAATACGCAAATATAACGTGGAGAAAAAATGACATGGTTACGTAGTTTGTCAGTAAGGAGGGAAAAAGTGGAACCATATTTCGTGAAGGAGCAGTTACTAGATTTAGTAAAAAAACATAAGAAACAACAGAAGTGGAGAGAGAGGCTCAGGAGAGTTGTTAACGTCCATAGGCAATACTAAATTGGTGGCATGTAACACATTTTTAACCATATCAGAAGCAACAGGGATACCCTTGGAGGAGTTGACGGAAACCGTAGGTGAGATACGTTACGAGGTAGGGAAAACTATGGAAAAAAGAATAAAGGTGATGAAAATTAGCCAACAACCGATATGATTGGTATACACCAATTGAGAGAGCAGGTATTGTATGAGTGATGGACTCAATAGATAATTGCCCACCTCTCATATCGATAATGTATGAAGGGGCGGAAATACTATGGGAACCTAATTCGTACAACAGCATTAAAAATTTCAAGAATTTAGTTTAGAAGAAAAAATTGAAATGTCTTGGGCGATCTAAAATTGATTTCAAGAATATAGTATCTATTGTTAGAGTTAAGATTAGGTTAAGGATAGGATAAGAAAGTAAGGGATGTAAGAAGATGGGGGAAAATGGGAGACAATGTAACCCTACGGGGACCATAATAAATACATACATACATAGAATATAGTGTCTATTGGTTCTATAGCTAGGAAGAAAACCAATCACCCAAACAAAAACATTGAGAATGGGTTACTTAGTAATTTTATGCAGGAGGTGTTTTCTATCACGTTGACCAACAGTACCTATTGTCACGCCCAGAGCACTGACAATTGAAAAGAGGCTAGTGTCAGGAAAAGGTTAGATGTTGATCCGGGACATATGGATCCGCCAAGCTTCAGTAAGATCATCAAGGCTTTTAACCTCACAGACTCGTGTACGACAGAAGCCTTTATGGTAACTGTCGATTACTATCAGAGGAGGAGGTGCTGCAGGCTGTAAATAAACAAGACTCTACAGGGATCTTGGATGATGGACAAACCCTGAAGGAGTTCATTGAGAAAAACCCAAATTGGTATAATAATAGCTTGAAACAAATAGATAACTGGATGGCTGGGAAGGACGGCGGCACGTATTCTACTTGCAGGCCTAAAAATGAACCCCCCCCAAAAAAGAAGAATGTAGATGGTGGTAGATTACAACACAAAATGGGGACTCCGATAGAAGAATTGGAGACATTTAATGAGCAAGGACACAGATACATCCAATTTGCAGACATAAAAAACAACAGAATTATGTTATTGATGAATATGCCAAGCAACATGGCCACGGAGTGTTGCGACTTCCCCCGTACCACTGTGAATTAAACCCCATCGAATTAGCATGGGCATATATTAAAGAATACGTCAGAGGACGTAACGTCACGTACAAGTTGCCAGACGTACGGCAACTGATATACGAAGCCATCGAGAATGTATGTCCAGTGATGTGGCAGAATTTTATTTGTCACGTAACAGGGGAGGAAAATAGACTCCAGGAATTGGATAACATCACCGACTCGATGTTAGACGATGGGGCTGAACGGGTGGACTCACCGGTCCCATCGTCAGACTCCGAAACCGAGTCAGAGTAGATTTCTCGGTGGCCTTGGGGTTTCAGTGGGTATTCCTGAAGATTCAGGCGAGTCTCACACTCCCCCGCGCATTGCACGCCAGCGCGAGGGTTGCGTAAATGCATTTCCCCAAGAAAAAAAAAAAGAGTATTGGTACGAGATTGGTTCCGAGATTAGTGGAAGGAGCATTGTCGATTTTGGACATATTTTTGCAGAATTGCAAAAACTGTCCAATCACAATCCGATCATGTGCATCTTCACTAATCTGGTCATTACGAAAACGATCCGTTACGGTTTGAAAACCAAGTATTTTGTCGAATGTCAAATGTGTCGTTTTAAAGATAACTTTTGGAGCGAACCGACAGACAACAACATATTGGATATCAATAGAGGTGCCATATACGGTACTCTTGTTACGAGTCAGGGCGATAGCGACGCGCGTGTGAGCCCTGTGAGTGGGTTGAATTCAAGAATCGAAGAAGATACGATTAGTTCTGTTTAGTTCAATGGATCCAAAGATTGAGGATGGAGTAGAAATCGCAGACAACTCTGACGCGAAGTCAGACAGCTGCTGGAAATTGGTATCTCTCGGTAAAGGGTAACCGTTGGGAAGGTTAGATAAGGTTAGGTCCAATCGTATCGTTGGAATATAATACGCGTCGTGGATAAAGCCTCGCAACTATTAATTCTAAACAAATAATAACTCGAGCGGTAAAGTTATTATGTTGTGGGTTCGTTACACTGATTAGGATTGCTTATTCCAATGGTGAAGGTTTAATAATGATTTAACAGACCTTTTAAGGTTAACAAATGATTATATATTCAAAACTGAATAATTCTAATAATACAATTGTACAGTGTCGTGTTGTCGCGGTTAGTGTATGAATTTAATTACCTAATTGTTGCACGGTGTTAACGCACTGGCGATGCGGGGGTCGAGAATGCTTCTATGCCGTAATAGATTTTGTACCGTCCTCGCGGATCTATATAGTTAATGTTGATCGAAAGGGATCTGACGCCCGATCTCACTGAAGCGCAACTCTGAAGACGATCGACGTGACTTTACTAAGTAACTCTTTCGTACTAATCCCACGAGTAACGAAAATCATGGGTTTATAACCCTAGATATTGGTAGGGATACGTCAGTGATTCCCATATATGGAAATTTGGCGGTTGAGATTTTCGTTACTCAGAGGTGAACATCTGTGAGGCTTTACGGAAAGTTTAGATAAAGGGTTACCCACGCAACGCGAGTTAAAAGATGATTCTGAGAAAAGTATGGTACAGCTGCAGGGTGCACTTCGGTAAGACCAGACTCCACATTCCAAGGGGTAGATAAAATAAATGAACGCGAGCTTCGAAAATAACGGGTGTGCATACGTAACACTCTATTGACAGAGACTGGCCACATACAGTTAGAAGAACTGTTGGCTACTATCGATGTTCCATGCTTGTCAAATAAAACGTATCTAAAGTATGAAAGCTAAGTGTGTCGCTGACTTTTGCTGATGTCGCAGAAGAAAAAATACGATTTGCCAACGAAGCGGAAAAACAATTAGCAATTGCGAGAGGCGACCTAATCAATGGTATTCCTCATATACCTGTGGTAACGTATAGTTCATGGATGAAGAGATCGTATCGCTGTGGCGGTTACGATTCTCCGTCTGGAAGTGCCTTTATTGCATGTTATTATACGCGAAAGATATTATTCATAGGTGTCAGAAATAAATATTGCGTCGTATGCGCACGAGCATCCAATAGAAATGCGACACCGAAAGAGCATGCATGTTTTAAAAACTGGGGACATAATCAGAGCTCCATCAGCATGGAAAATAGCATTATCCTTGAAAGGTTTCGGAGTTGTATAGGAATGCATGGTTTGATTTACAGTAGTTATATCGGAGATGGGGATAGTAATGTTTTAAAAAAATTAAGAGATTTCCCCCCGTATTATCACCAGCGGCGCGGTGGCGTCGCAGCTTATCAACGTGACTCAGCGTCCGATTTCAAAGTTGACAGTCCTAAGACAACTCCAGGAAGTGGACATCAAACACAGGAGGTCTAATAAGGTGCCCGCGCTCACCCAATGGCACCGTCGGCAACGCATCCAGTATGTCCGAGAAGAAAAGAAGGCATCGCAGCGGGCAAGAAATCACACCCTCTATACGGACGAGACAAGAGTACTGCTGTTCTCATCGGACAGCAGGAATCTTGTCATGCGCCGGAGGGGGGAGCGGTCTCTGCCCGAATTGGTTCCACATTGGTTCCAAATCCCGAAAAGCTGGCCAGAAGTCGAAAAACAAAGTTTGTTTCTAGGGACTTTTAATGGCTGAAATAGTTGCAGTAATGTCCCTAGGATGTATTATGACCATTGGAAAAGATAAATCGTGCCTACCTGCCTCAGGAAGGCATTCTGTTAGTGAGCTTCGAGCGGACCGCACTGTTCGCCTGTAGTGCGCCGAAAATAGTGCTGTTTTCAAAGTCGTGTAAAATCGTATTAAGTGAACTGATTTGGATTCTAAAAAGTGGAGTCTTCTTCAGAAAGTAAGTACAATTTGAATATGTTTCTCGAAATTATTATTAACATTGTATGAAGTAGTAACTCATTAACAAATGTAGTGGTGTTTTTTTTTTGGTCACTTGCTGAAAAGTCGTGTTACAAAAAGGAATAAGTAAAAATTCTTGTCGAATCCGGTTCTCAAACCAAATGGAAATTATTGCTCAGACCTTTCTTCACAACATATCCAAAAATTAACTGCGGTTTCTGTAATAATTTTTATGCGATGATGCGCGCGCTTTCTGTAGTTTTTCGTAGTTTTCGCGTCTGAAACATTGTTTACCGGAAATTGATAAAGATAATTCTCCTATTAATTAATGTTTTTTTTTTTCATTTACTGCAGAATCATTGGATAATACCAGAAATATCGATTTAACGAGGAAGGAAATTTTCATACTTGTGAAATCGGTAGTGGGCGAAAGGATTAACGTCATCACTGACATTATTGAAGTGGAGGTGTCTAAAAAATTGGGGTATCCATATATTTTACCAAATAGTTCGAAAGATGCCATGGCAAAATTAGCATCGAAATACAGAAAGAAGTGGCAAGAAGTACACAGAAGGGAAAGCAAATTCTTGCAGAAATTTGACGAGTGGCTGAACGTACCTGTGACTTTCACAATGGAAAAGGAAGGGTCGAAGAGCTTAACGGACAACACGGAACACACAATGGGGCGTCCTTCCACAAGTTGGGACGATTTAAGTGAGCGGTCAAAACGGAGGAAGACCGAAACCGTTAGAAAGGAGCATACTGTCTGCGAATTGACCTACGCAACGCAAATGGCACTCCGGGCTTCTGGAAATCCAGAAGCGTCCAAAATAATTAGGGATGTTACCGAAGGCAATCCCTCATAAGCGTCACGATACCGGACATTTTTGGTAGGCGTTTCCGAAGATATATTGTCAGGCAACGAAGCGTTATTGCTTCTAGTGGAAGGTAAACTGAGTAGAAGCCAGTACCTGTTAATTCGTACTGTAAGCGTAAAAAAAAATTGTAAATTATACCCGCCATACAAATATGTATTAGATGCAAAAAAGAAGTGTTACCTTGCAAAAGGAGAAATTTGTATATCTGAAAGTGGAGCCACAGTTCGACTTCAAGCATTATTAGACCATACGGTTGAAAGAATATTAATGATACTGTGACGTCACACGCCTATCTCTTCACCCAAATTTCGCTTACCATTCGTGGATCAACCCGTCATATATATATAATAATTTCTAAGTCCCTAAAAGCGCGGAACAGTACGAGCATGATTCTTCTCGCTTTTGGAGAACACGCGTGAAACGTGAAGAGTGAAACATGCGTTTCACAAGTGTGAAAGACTGCTGATAAATTACTCTGCGAACAGAGAGTTCTACATATGTAAAGGTGGTATCAGTATTGTGGCTATCACCTCTCGTCGAAGACAAAACAAATTAAGTCACCTCGCTGAGAATAACGAGATGACTCAAATACTGCCCTCTCCAGACCAACCCTTATCTTTAAGGACGTTGATATAAAAGGGCCTCCACGCCCAACATTGACCTCTTTTTTGTTTCTCCAAGCACACGAACGAATTAATTAATGTTTGACAACCAGCGACTTTTATTGTAAAGGACTTCTCTGCGAACAGAGAGTTCAAAACTCAAACTTGTACCACCTTACTGTCGCGTAAGGACAGCCCAATAAATCAAATTAAAATTTAACAAGTGTTAAATCGATACCCTGTCCTTTCTGCGTAAATTCGGTTATTGATCGCGTTTAAATCATTTTACTTTCATTGAACGAAGCAAAGTGAACTATTTAAAGATTTGCGAAAGAACTTACTGAATCCTTAAGGCTTACACCTGCCGAGGTTTCTCGTACAGTTCTGGAACAACCTTTATTAGATTCCACGGGTAGAAAGATTCACGTAATTCTTTTATTGTGTGAAGAAATAAATCGGGGACCTTAAGGCTTACACCTGCCGAGGGAACCGATCTTCTGGAATAAATAATTGAAGGACGAATCTCAACAAACAATCAATCACGTTGAAGACAGCCAAGTTGCCGCGCTGAATTGAGGGTTTATCGAGAGTGTAATTTCATTAATTCCATATAAGTATACTTTCCTTATTGAAGGAATTACCAAATTTACATATCGAAAGGAACGACGCGCCCATCTTCGCCGTGTATTCGAGCAGTTAAACACACCGGGCTATTATCAAACCGACTTAGGTGTCGAACCCGTGTCTCCGCGTGTGGTTTCCGTTGAACCGGCAAAACACCTAAACATTAAAATCGTGAAGCCTCCGGAAGTCATCCCATTGGCAGAAGCATATGGACAACTCGTCGCCGCCCTGTTCCAAAAGACGCCTATTCACCACTCTGACGACGACGTGTTGTTCATCGAGGAAATCATCCGACCTCGTTGGAAATTGTTTCCGTTTAAAAGCGATTTCAAATCTCCACGCAGCCATCCAGTAGTCATCGTGGCCAAAGATCCACAGGGGTAATTTCCCGAAACAGCCAAATTATAAGATAAGTAAAATAAAGCAACATAAAAGAGGAGAACGGCCGAGAATAATTGATCCGAAGGACCCCGCACATGCCCTAAATGTGCAAAATTGGACATGTTTCCCGTGCTACTCAATTTAGTTTCACTAATGCGAGTTGGGACGTGACAGTATAGTCTGACGTTGTTGAAAGTCTTCCTGAAAATAAGCTGGATAATTTAGAATTAATATGTAAGTGGGGATGCGATGGGATTTCTGGCCAAAGTACCTACAAACAAAAATTTCACGATAGCAACAAATCAGATGCCAGCATTTTCTTCATTTCAATTGCGCCCTTGAAACTTGTAGATAGTCAATCCACACGTGGTTGTTTAGAAAAATCCACGACCTTCGTCGCCAAGATTTTGTCGCCCAATCAAAATTGAATTTTTACACGAAACTGCCGAAGCAACTAGGACAGAAGTTGACTGCATCAAAGAGCAAGATAGAAATCTTGTACCCTTTCAGAGTATAGTAAGCGGTAAAAGAATTCACATAAATTACAAACTTGTATTAACAATGATAGATGGTAAAGCTTGCAACTCCATAACACATACATCATCCAGTATGCGGTGCTACCTTTGTGATGCTACATCCAAAGATTTTAATAATATCGACGAGATGTTGGAAAGACCAACTAATGAAGATTGGCTCGAATTAGGAATGTCAACGCTGCATTTTTAAATTAGGTTCTTTGAATGTTGCTTGCATTTAGCTTATAAATTAGAAATAAAAAAGTGGTAAGAGCGTGAAACAAATAAAGAAAATGTTGCTAGGAGGAAAAAAAATATACAAGAAGGTTTTCGCCAAAGATTGGGGCTGTTTGTTGATCAAGCAAAGTCAGGGTACGGAAGCTCAAATGATGGAAATACCGCTCGGAGGTTTTTCCAACATTCCGACATTTCTGCATCTACCACGGGAATCAATGAAAATTTAATAAAGCGATTTCATCTCGTACTACAAGTCATTTCTTGGGGTTTCGATATCGACGTAAAAAAATTTCGAAAGTACTCTGAGGATACTGCACGAAAATTTGTTGCATTATACTCATGGTACTTTATACCAACTACTGTCCATAAAATACTGATTCACGGTCACGAAATCGTGCAATCCTCATTATTGCCTATCGGACAAATGTCTGAAGAAGTCCAAGAATCGTGCAATAAGTACATTAAAAGGTTCCGAGAAGACTTTTCTCGAAAATGTGGCCGTATTAAAAATATGGAAAACATTTTCAATAGACTTTTAGTAACGTCTGATCCCTTAATATCCAGCCTACGAAAACTTCCTTCATCGAATCTAAAGTCATTATCCCCATGCGCGGTACAACTACTTCTTCCACCTCCACTTCCAGAATTAAATGACGCTGAGACCGATTTACTTTTCTCGACAATTTATGAAATCTAATTTAACTGATAATCTGAATATTATTCTGTCGAGACAAGAAATCCACCCGGCGCGTCCTGGGTCAAGGGCTGCTGGGGCTCTAAAGAATGAAAATTGAATTTATGTAAAATAAAAATTTAGGGCGCCAAATCGGCAAACGGAAAATAAGACTCACTCAGGGTGGGTGAGTTGGATGACCCGTGAGAGGCAAAGTGAGAGAAAGGATAGAATAAAATTGAAATAGAAATAGAATAAAGAAATATAATTTAGGTAAAATTAAATCTTCTGACTTACAGTATTTGTCGATGGATCACGGCTATCTATTACGCTCGTACAGCGTTCGGTATGGCCCCTTACTTGTCAATACATTTATAATAATATGGGACTAAATTAATATAATACAAAATGCGATGGATATAAGAAATGAATAAAGGTCAGCGCTTGCTACGACTTTCCGATAACAAAATTTGGAACAGTGTTCGATTTGGGATCCCGGAACAGAGTGCTAGGAATCGAACGGGATCGCACGTGCTCGACGCCGGTTCTCCTTGCGGGTATTTTGGCAATTACCATGCCTACCGCAGCGATCTTGTCGATAGTTGAGTGACCGCGCTTATCGAATATTAAGGAGTTTTACTTTCCTGTCACAACACTTACATAAAGAAAAGCAATTATTTATCTGACGATGATTACAATTCGGAGGACAGCGATTAATTATAACCGATTTTAAAATTGTATCCATTATACATGCAACAAATGTAATTATAATGTCACAAATATATTATAAATGTTTATTATCATTGTAATAATGATTACATACTTCATTCCAATAATTTTCTTCCCAAATTTTCAAATGTCAACTGTCGTTACGTTTTAAATTCAATTTATTCATCATTTCCAGAATCTTTTTTTTGCTTTTTTCAAAATTTGACTTTGTATTCGTGATTAGCGACCCCGAAAACCCCCGAGTACAAAGTTTCACTTGAATTAAATACGTTTTAGACTTTTGGCCAGCTTTTCAGGATTTGGAACCACTGTGCGTCAGTGGCGTACGGGGCGGTGGATGCATGTTCTGAGGAGGGTATAATGCACGGTTATAAGACTCCCCTAGTACATGTTCCGCAGGTGCTTAACGCGCGCCGTTATATTGAAACAGTAATAACACCATACGTACTACCATTGGCAACCGCGACCCGCAATTTTCGTCTAATGCAGGACAATGCGCGGCCGCACACCGCGCGACGAACATTACAATTCTTACAAGATAACAGTATAACTTTAATGAAGCATTCAGCAAAAAGTCCCGATCTAAATCCGATCGAACATAAGTGGGACGAACTAAAGAAGCGGATTAGGGCTCGCAACCCTCCTCCACGCAACAGTAGCGAATTAGTACAAGTCGCGCAAGAGGAGTGGAATGCGATCCCGATGAATCTTGTTAATTATTTAATTAATGAATCAATGCCGCGTCGATTTGACGCTGTCATTAATGCCCGTGGGGGAAATACTAGTTATTAAAAATTGTATGTATTAAGTTTATATCCATAGAATAATGTTTAAATGTGTTAATTACCATTTCTGTATTAAGTTTATATGCATAGAATAATGTTTAAATTTATTAGTTATCATTTATGTATTAAGTTTATATGCATAGAATGTTTAAATTTATGGAGTTGCATAATGCAATATGCATTTATGCGAGAGACAGCTTCCTGCAGTAGCCTAGTAAAGAATATTCTACACCCTCCTCGACTCAAGAAAGATGCTGTTCAGTGGGGTAGGGACAAAGAAATAGTAGCACGAGAAAAATTGCAGAAGATATTGGGAATTCAAATTAATGATTGCGGGCTATTCATTCATGTTGAATTCCCATACCTTGGCGCGACGTCTGATGGCACTGTTGAAGACGATTTTATCGTTGAAATGAAATGTCCGTACGTGCCGCGAGATATGACTCTAAAGGATGCAATTCAAAACAAAATTGCAAGCATTCACAGCATATTTTCCCAAAATGGTTTCAATAAAAACAACGCGTACTATTTCAAAGTTCGAAGGCAACTGCACATTACGCAAAGAAAGTATTGTATTTTTGCAGTGTAGACGCCTGTTGGAATGAAGTACGTGATTGTTGAGCGGTATGATACATTTTGGAAAGATAAAATGTTACCATCGTTACAGCGCTTCTATGAGAACTGTTTGCAGTACATCATTGGAACGCAAGAAGCGGCCAAAAGCAGGAAAATTGCATCGAATAGTTAATAGCTATGTAGAAATGCGTAAAAAACTGGTAGTATGCTGCATGCTTTTAACAAATGTATGCATGTTACATTTCGTATTTTTTTGTACAGATAAAATCTCTTACATTTTACATTATATATCTTTATAATATGGCTTCAGAAAATGTTAATGGATCTATGCAAACTTACACACAGCGTGGTCAATATATACCACTGTTTTCCAATCAGTATCCACCAAATTCCAAATTAAGATCAGATAAACTTGCTTCTTTAAAATCAAATTTCAATAAACAACAGTCAATTTTGATGACCTTTAGCAATCAAGCTAATAATGTGGCTGAAGCCAGTTTTGTTATTGCCTGGAATATTGCTCGTACAAAACGCCCATATGGAGAGGGAAAGTTTATTAAAAAAAAATTGGAAGATGTACTTAAAGTTTTAGATCCAAATAATGCAGCATTGCACAAAATTGTTTTGCAAATTTCTATTTTGAGACACACAACCAAACGACGCATAGCTGCAATTAATACATCTCTTGAATATAATTTGAAATATGATTTGAAGAACTGTATTGCATTCAGCTTAGCTCTTAACGAATCGACAGATATCACAGATCTTCCGCAATTGGCAATTTTCATACGTTTTGTTTCACCTGACTTCATTGTTAAAGAAGAATTATTAGATTTAGTAGAACTTTGTTACGTTCCCGTTCTAAATTTCCTTATTTGGAGTCGGATGTGCGCACCCGGTATTCTTCGCGTAGGCATAGGAATTCGAGACCAATGCGAAGCTAGGGCGTTGTCCCTCGGAAATCTCGGAATCGTGCAATGTACTTCCTCGCCACCCCTTGGCCTATGATTTTTGGGTATAAAAAGGGTGACGACGAAGGCATATCGGGCCTAGTCAAAGTCTAGAAATGGTTCCGTACACGTCTGTGCGTGCTCTTACGATATTTCTACACGAGGAAACTTAGTGAGATCGGGTTCAAATCCCCTTCGAGCAAATTTTAACCATACAGTACGTAGTCTACTGTTAGGCATTTATTTTATCGTTGTAGTCGTCCTCCGTATGCTCGCGTTCGTGAAAACCGAGAAGGATTAGATTTTAGCTTCACGGAATCGAAACCATATTTTTAAACTCAGTTCACATTTGTAACATTAGCTTACCATTAGTACACCGCGACAATTACTCTTATAACAATTGTATGTCCCGGTGCATATCAGAATATATATATAATATCATTTTTAATTAGTGTTGATCAATTATAATATCAAGTCCAGTACCCAGTAAGGTGTACCTTTGCCGCTCGAGGTACATAAAATACTCTTACGAGCCCTAATACTAACATTTCCTGCGGCTCCCCACGTTAGCCATACGTGGGTTCGTCCTCGATAACGAACCTCCTGGAGCTCCCTACGTTAGCCATACGTAGGTTCGTCTCCGCGTCTACTTCCTCAAGGCACCCAGTGTTACCTAACAACACTGGTCAAGCCATTAACAAAAACCATATTCCAATAGAAAAGCCCCGGCTACGCAGCCGCCTCCTCCGGCTCGTAACAACTTCAAGAGTCAACCTGCTGTATCGATATTAAAAATGGATTACATTCCATAATGAAAACTTTTGATGTGCCTCTTAATAAACTTATAAGCATTGCAACTGATGGAGATCCAGCAATGCTGGGTAAAAAAATCGGTCTTATTGGGCTTTTAAGAGATGATTCTCAAATTCCACAATTCATACCAATTCACTGCATAATTCACTGAGAACATTTCGTTACAAAATATTAAAAATATTCTGATGTTATGAAAACACTGTTACACATTGTAAATTACATTCGCACCAATGCAAAAAACCATCGACAATTCAAAAATTTCATTAAAGAATTAAGGGACAAAGAACTTCTAAATGACATTAATTTCTTTTGTATTGTTAGATGGTTATCTAGCTACAACGTATTAAATCGTTCTGTAGATTTGTTTGATCCGATAACTGCATTTCTAAAAAAAAAGGGAAATAACCTATTCAGAATTAGATGATGACGATTGGTTACCAGACTTAATGTTTTTGACTGATGTCATGGAACATTTGTAAACACTGAATTTACAATTGCAGGGGAAAGATAAAATAACATCCCCATAAAAAACTTCAAAAAAGTAAAAAAATTACGCCAAGTACATGAAAAAGTGGAGGACTTAAAGAGTAATCATAGAAAAATAGAAGATCCCCCTAAAAAAATTCAAGAAAGTAGAAAAAGAAGTGAAATCGAAATGAGCTGCCAGTACATGAAGGTGCTTCCCAGCAAAGTGCAAAGGCGACACTGTATAACACAATGAAAAATTCGGTGCTTTCCAACTATGCGCAGCTAAAATGCTGTGTTCAACAGTGCAGATGTTCAGACCCTAATGACAACTCATGTAAACTGACTACTCCGCACTTTGGCGGTAAAATGAAGAAGCTAAATAGTGTATCAACCACAAACTGAGACTGTTTAGACATTTGCCTAGATGTCCGTGGCCTGGAAGTCATATGCTTGGGGTGGCCAGACAAGATCAAGGTTTTGATGAATGAGAATTATTTTAAAATGTAAAATAATGAAAATGTACTCATATTGTCAGCGTTTTAAACTGACAAATTATCTGAAAGCCTGTGAGAGGAGGGATATCTGCGTCAATGAATGTCCTTAGAAATATTTTAAAATACAATAAAATGAAAATGTACTCATATTGTCAAAGTTTTAAATTGACAAATTATGTGAAAGTCTGCGAGAGAGAAAGTATGAGTATTGATGATCTGAGAATGCTTTGCCTGACCACGCCAAGCATTTGACTTCCAGGCCACGGACATCTAGGCAAATGTCTAAACAGTTTCAGTTTGTGGTTGATACACTATTTAACTTCTTCATTTCTCTGCCAAAGTGCGGAGCAGTCAGTTTACATGAGTTGTCATTAGGGTCTGAACGTCTGCACTGTTGAACACAGCATTTTAGCTGCGCATAGTTGGAAAGCACCGAATTTTTCATTGTGTTATACAGTGTCGCCTTTGCACTTTGCTGGGAAGCACCTTCATGTACTGGCAGCTCATTTCGATTTCACTTCTTTTTCTACTTTCTTGAATTTTTTAGGGGGATCTTCTATTTTTCTATGATTACTCTTTAAGTCCTCCACTTTTTCATGTACTTGGCGTACTTTTTTTACTTTTTTGAAATTTTTTATAGAGATCTCACTTCTTTTTACAAAGATAATTTCTATAGTGAATGATTTCAAATAATAGAAAATGGGAGATCAGTTTGAATTCTTTAAGGTTTCAAAAGTACGCGGAATGCATTGCAGGAAGTCTCATTGCAAGAAATTTATTAAAGAAAAAATGTAATCATTTTATCAGTAACATTTAAATGCAACAAGACTTTCTGTCATGTGTCGTGGGTACTTTTGAGAAATTAAAGGACTAAGTCTGACCTTCCTTTTTCTATATTATTATAATACAATAAATTATGTGTTACAAACAGTGCATCTCTGTTCATTTTCTCATTATTTAAATTTCTTGCAACAAAACTTTCTCCCATACATTGTGTGTACTTTTAAAAATTCTAAGGACTAAAACTGATATTGCAATACGATTAATTGTGCATTACAAATAGTGGATTTCTTTTTTCATTTCTCGCTTTATCTTTAACATTCGAATTTCTTGCAACAAGACTTTCTGCCACGCGTTCTGTGTACTTCTGAACTTTATTCTAATACAATAAATTATGCGTTACAAATAGTTGATTTCTTTTTTTCATTTCTCGCTTCATCTTTAACATTTAAATTTCTCGCAATGAGACATCCTGCCATGCGTTCTGTATACTTTTGGAAACTTAAAGAACTAAAGCTGGTCTCTTTCCTATATCTACCTTCAGACACATTATGTATATTGTAGACTCTACGCTTACTATAATAAAAAACAAATGTATTTTTATTTTAAGCTCTACATTAATTTGCAAGTAAAATAAGATTTGTATGTGTTATTTACAAATGAAATTAATGTCATATGAATAACGCACAATTTATTATATTACAATACCAGATTCAGTCCTTTAAGTTTTCAAAACCACACAGAACGCATGGCAGAAAGTCTTGTTGTAACAAACTTAAATGTGAAAAATGAAGTATTAAATGAAAAAAGAGGTCTACACTATTTCTAGCCCACAATTTATTATATTATAATACCAATTTCAGTATTTTATGTTTCCAAAGTACATACAACGCATCGCAAAATGTCTTGTTGCTAGAAATTGAAATGTTAAACATGAAATGAGAAATAAAGAAAGAGATCCACTATGTGTAATGCACAATTTATTGTATTAGAAAAAAATTCACAAGTATGCACAGTGCGTGGCAGAAAATCTTGTTGTAACAAATTTAAATGTTAATAAATAAAGTGGGGAAATGTACAAAGAGATCCACTATTGGTAACGCACAATTTATTGTATTATAATTCCAGTTTCAGTCCTTCAAGTTTTCAAAAGTACGCACAATGTATGTCAGAAAGTCTTGTTGCAAGAAACCAAATGTCACAAATCCAAACTGACAGTTACAGGTTAGAAATGAACGAGCGGCATGAGTGACAGCCATAGTACAATTCCGACCGACGAGCCTTGCCGACTAATTCCGAGAGTCGACGAATCGACGAATGGCCTTTACTCCTATTGGCTAAGTGTTGACAATAAGAATCAGAATCGGAATCGGAATCGGAATCGGAATCGGACTAAAAATCTACAATTTCTGACCGATTCATGACATGATATTACGATATCTCAGTTGTACATAGACTGATTTTATTGATTTTGGTTTTATTAGAAAGCTTATATCCGATTTACATTAGAAAAATGTCTTTAGATTTAGAAAATACAGCAGGCGTAACGAGATATTAATGACAGAAGTTTTGGGTTAGGTTGGAATCGCGTTTTCTCGAGTAAAAGATACGCGGTAGCGCCAGCGCCAGTCATATATGGGGAGGCTATTTTTTTATGTGCTTGGCGTCGAGACGCTACCGCGTCTCTAAAAATTTGTTCCAATATTAAACAAGAAAAACACAACGAGTATATACAAAAGCTAGAAGGAATATTGACGGAGTTTCAAAATAGATTTCAAGACTTGAAATATTTTAAATCGTCTCTTGATTTTTTTCTGAATCCATTTAAAATTAACATAATTCAAAGTGAGTTCCATTTCCAATATAATTATGGCCCAAAAAGCATTTGGAGAATTAGAATTAATAGAGATGCAAGAAGATCAAGCTCTATTACTGAATTTTGGAAATTTGTACCAGAATCGAAGTATCCTGAATTAAAAAAGGCTGCTTGATGAATTATTTCAATATTCAGAACAACGTACTTATGTAAATCGTTTTATTCCCCCTTAAAATTCGTGAAATCCAAACACCGATCAGTATTAACCAAAGATGGGTAAACCCCTAGGCTTCGAATAAATGTGAAGTTTGCCGATGGGTTTGTATCGTTCCTTTCTCTGGAAAATGTTCAAAAGAGGAAACGAGACAAACATATCGACAAATTTCAGATTTATTCGAAACTTAGGGTTTTGCCCATCACTGGTATTAACGAACCAGCATCTCAAAGAATTACTGAGAATTGCTGTGACCAATTATTCACCAAATTTTAAAGAATTATCAAGAGAAGTAAAATAAGTGTATTTAATTTTTAATATTTAAATTCAATACACATATTTTGTACTTTTAATTATATATTTTCAATAAATATAATGGCTGAACTTTACTTCTGGACACTAAAAATTATTGACTTTTCTTTATACCATTCAGTAGATTATGATGCCTAGATCACAAAAATGTAAGTTTTAATGTTTATTTATAATAATTATTTTTTTTCATTTATAAAATTATTTATGAAGAATAATTTTTAGTGCCCAGAAGTAAAGTTTTATCAATACAATTTCTCTAAAAAAATTTTTTTTAATACCTTTTTCGCATACCTTTTAAATACGTATTTAATTGCGATTCGCGAAAAAATTTCAAACGTTGAAAAATGTCTGAGACTATCAAGAAGCTTGGCCATCCTTGATATATACTATGATAAACGGACTTAAACTATGATTAATATAACCGTGCAAAACTATTAATAACTAATGATATGATTGTGAAACAATCCCGTGGGCCGATAACGAACAAAACGCGTGGACTGGGAGACTCTACGATCGCGTGAACAGCGTAAAAAACGAAGAGAATTCAACACGTGTAATACGCACAAGATGGAAACTGGTAATGCCGTCTCCATGCGGCATGCCGGCTACCGCGTGGTGAGAGCGCTGCATGAACAAAGCGCTTCCGGTAGGTGCTGCCGCTATCGGCAACGGCACACCTGCGAGTTATGATCCCGATCGGCGCGCAATACAAATCGATAATTCGCCAACACTTGCTTATTAGATAATTTTGTGTAACAATCATTTTATTAAAGATAATAAAGAAGACTAGGAAGTGATAAAGAAACAGGTAAAAAAATCAAACAGAAGTAAAACAAAATCTGAAGGAGACAAATCAATGGGGATGACTAAGTCAAAGACAGGCACCATGTACACAGGCGACGCGACAAACAAAAATAAAGAACATAAGGAGATGAATAAAGGTGTTAATGATATTTCTGCTCCATTGCAGATAAACAAAAGGAAAAATACAAAAGAAAGCAGCGGAATTAGAGAAATAAGAGGAGAAGCTAACAAGCGAAATACAACACGGGACCTCATTACAGCGAAAGACCAAGACCAAGGTAAGAGAGAATTGACACTATATAAAAAAAGTCTCTCGAGTAAAGAGTATACAGTGACGGTTTCACTGAAAAAAGAATTCCTGTCTAAAAATAAAAAGAGTAGTTTAGTGAAGATATATAGATGGATAAATCAAGTGAGAGCTACACCAATCATTATTAGAATGGGTGGTTTCAACAGAGCTGACATTACATATAGGGACAAAGAAGAGCCCAACCAGTTAATTATGGCTGGAGAAGAAAGGTGTAGCAGATGCTATGCCAGTATCCCGAACAGGAAGCTTATACGGAAAGGGGTTATCCACGAATGGAAGGACTCGATAAAGGAATTAGAAGAAGAATTGATGCCAGGACAGGGGACATTCAAACTAGAGAGGTTAAAGTAAAGAATACTGAAAGACAGCGAAGCAGAATGGGTTGAAGGAAAGTCGATATTGATAACATTTGAGGGAGACTCCCTCCCCATAAAAATGTTAATCGGACACGGTCACGTATGGCTAAGAGTGGAACTATTTGTTAAGTCAGTGAAACAATGCTTCAAGTGCTATAAGTTCGGACACTCACAACACATTTGCAAAAACAGAAGTTCCACATGTCGCAGATGCGGAGAAGAAAGACACGGAGATTGTAGCAGAGAACCTCGTTGTGTCAACTACGGGGGAAGACATCCCAGCATGGCACGTGAATGCCCCAGTTTCCAGAAGGAATCGAACATCAAGAAGGTTACAGCGTACAGAAATTGACCTTACAAAACAGCCAAAACATATATTGAGGGTAAAACTTGGCAGAAAGAATGGAAGGCATAGGCCAGGAAGAGACGGAAGGAAGATGGAACTACCCCCAATTACCAAGTAAACCGAAAATTGAATACTGGGAGGATAAAGATGTTCCAGGTTTAATTACAAAGGCAAATAGGTAGACAGAGACACAGGAGATGGGAAAAGAAAAGGAAAGAACAAATAGAAGGAGATATAATGACACGGGAAAGTATGACAGGAAAAAAGGAACTGAAGAAAAAAGAAAAACAGATGAAGAAAGAAGAAAGAAACAAGGCTTGAATTAAGAAGAAGAATACAGACGACCATACGTAAATAAATATGGACCTCTGTCGCAATTCGAGGTACAAAGGGTACCAGAGGATGAAAGAATATATGAATTTGGCAGCCTATATCAAGAGGAGAAAGATATTAAAAAGCACTCATATTTGGAAAGAAACAAGAATAGGAAACTTATACAACAACTCAAACAAAAAACGAAGATGAACTTATTACAGAATTAATAGATTTGATATGGGAGAAAAACCTACAAGGGCAGGTAGAAACCATATTTAATAAAATAAAATACAGAGCGAAGTGGAGACCACTACCAGCCGATGAGAGGTGGGACACGAGGCAACAAGAAAATTTTGACACACCAATCACTGAAACAGAAGGGAAGAAGTTAAAAGAAAAACAGAAGCAAGGAAATTACAAAACGAAGGCTTAAAGCTGCTGAAGGCAGGAAAGAAAAGCACTCCAACAATAATCAGTGATCTAACATACAATAAAGAAAGAGGAGTTCCCCTACCTGAAGAAGTGAGGCTGTTACGTGCTGACATTTTCATTTTTATTTTTCTTGATTTCGTCGGCAGGAATATGTTCGAGATGGTTTACCATCCCGAATTCGTTCTAATCGAACACAAACCTAGCCTTTGACGATAGTTTATTAATTCATTTTTTAACAAAAATACACATTCTCTCCTGGAAATCAACGTCGTCACGCCACATTTACCCTGCCGCCAACGCCGCGCCGCGGGAAAATCAGTGTAAAATAATAAGTGTGTTGCTTGTTACGAATGAAATGCGTTAAATCATGTAATGTAACAGCGACGTATACGAGGTGTGCCAATTAAATAACGAGATTGCTCATTTTCCACCACGTAACAGCATCGGGCGAGGTTGTAATTAATAGGTCATTGATTTTGATACTTCCGGAGTAATGATTCGTAGTTTTGTCTCTCTGTCTGCTTTTGTTTTGTTTCTAGCGTTAATTGTAGGGGTCACTATTGCGTTGCAATGCCGCGACCATGGTTGACGTAAAAGTCGAGCAGTGAATTAACCTGAAATTTCTTGTGAAATTACAAAAATCGCCAACGGAATGTTTGCAATTGTTAAAGGAGGTGTATGGTAATAATGTAATGTCACAAGAAGAATGGTAAAAAGGAGAGAACCAGGGCCAACTGTCTTACTTTCTTTCTTTATACAAAGGTAAGGGTGTGGCCTGTTTGGATTCAATCTCCTATTAGGAAATTTGTTACTTTAAATATTTTATATTATATTTTATATATCTTGTGATTTATTAGGTGTACAAATGAATAATCTAAATTATTTTAAGCAGTTATAAAATCAATTTTAAAATCAATTGATTTTCCCTCCCTTTGGCGGCTATATAGTGTTGACATATAGCTATCCAAAACAACAGATAGTTTGGCGTAAAGCTCAACATAACATCCAAAAATATTCCGTTTAGTAGAGTCGAAAATGGCAACGGATAAGGTGCATATCCGACACTGCATACTTTACGAGTTCCAAGGAGCGAAGTGTTTTGAATGTGGAAAATTCGGACACATTACGATAAACTGCCCAAAGAGAATGACACCTGCGACTGGCGAAAGCCTAGCTGTACAGCGAGAATTGCGTAAGAAATATTTTAAGAAAGTATCTATTTGAGAGCGATCGTACTTAAACCGAGGGTGCCTGAATTAAGTAGAAGTAACGTTTACTTTCAGGTTATAGGTTCAGAAATGAATAAAACAGTCGGCGAATTTGAAACAGAGCCGTCCATAGATGGAAATTCCTACTTCATAACGATTCGCGTGGTACCAGATAGATTAATGTTAATAGATTAGTGTTAATGAACTTTTATTAGGTACGGATTTTTTGGACGCGATGGAATTAACATCGAAGCAGGGTGATATTATAATCCGGAAAATTAAGGCGGAAGACGTTTCGCACATTGCAGCAATCGATCTGGCGTGCGAAGTTAAGGAGGTAGATATTTCATATATTGAAGACGCTCAGTGTAGAAATACCTTGTCAAAAATTATTAATAGTTACCAGCCTAGCAAAGTACGCGAAACTAGAATAGAAATGACCATAGTTTTAAAAGACGACGAATCACTATTCCAAAGAGCGAGGAGACTGTCGTCGTCTGAAAGAGCCACACTCAATAATCAAATTCGAGAATGACTGCGTGACGACATTATTCAACCCTCGTTTTCAGAATACGCTAGCCCGGTGGTGCTAGTAAAGAAAAAGGACGTATAGAGGACCAGTTACACTTGCTCTAGGGCGCGAAAATTTTCAGTACGCTAAATTTAAAGAAAGGATTTTTTCATGTAGGGATAAATAAAGATCATAGGAAATACACAGCTTTCATTCTACCAGATGGCCAATACGAATCCTCTAAGGTCCCGTTTGGCCCTTGCAATTCGCCAGCAGTATTTCAAAGATTTATTAACGCAGTGTTTAGAGAGTTGATAGACAACAACACGGTGTTAGTTTATATGGACGATCTAATTATCCCGTCGGTTGATCGCGAGAGTGGGCTGAGTAAGCTAAAGATCGTATTGCGAGTTGCGAGCGAGTCGGGGCTTCAAACTAACTGGAATAAATGTAGATTTTTGCGTGAGCAGGTAGAGTACTTAGGCCACGTTGTCAAGAACGGTACGGTGCGCCCTTCGGAAAGAAAGGCCGAGGCGGTAACACGTTCTCCCGAGCCTAAAACCTTTAAGAATGTTCAGAGTTTTCTCGGTCTCACAGGCTACTTTCGGAAATTTATAGTTCAGGAGAATTAATGGAGGTAGCGGAAGAGGGACAACGGATAACCAGCGCAAAAACAATGAAGAAAAAAGTAAAAACAGAAAAAGGAATAGAATATGTGAATACAGGCAACATACTAGTGAAGTTTGAGGGGGAATCGCTACCGACGAGGATCAGTTTATATGCCAGCGGACTATATGTAAATATAGTACCATACGTTAGAAGTGTCAGATAGTGCTACAATTGCCTACAATATGGGCACTAGAAAAAATTTTGTAGAATAGATCAAAAGAAATGCTTTACGTCGGGAAAAGACTACCATGGAGAGTGTACAAGTGATCCAAGGTGTGTAAATTATGAGGAAAAATAAATCGGAACAGGAGAATATACCTCCCAAGAAGGAGAGACCTACACGACGAAGGCTACCAAAAAGCAAGAAACCGTAATGCGTTCCCTCAAAGGAGATACGGACAGGACTACGAAGGAAGGAACAGATCCTTCCTCCCAAAGCACGCTCCACAGAACACCAAAACGCAAGAAGAGGATAATTTCACATTTACGAAGATAAATAAGTTTTTCTAATAACAACATTCAAAATAGACAAAATACGAGGATATGGGACTATAGAAATCCTCATCCAGTAGTGCAACAATTTAACCAAGGCCGATTTTCGGTAAATGTGTGGGCAGGAATTTTAGGCAACCACATTATTGGCCCCATATATTTTCCTGCATCTTTAACGGGTGCAAGATATCTGCAATTTTTAAGACGCGAACTAATTGCAAAACTTCGGGAACTAGTTCCATCCAACAGACGTTGTTCACCGTATTTTATGCACGACGGAGCACCGCCGCATTGTACATTGCCCGTTCGAACTTATTTAAATCAATTGTTCGCCATACGGTGGATAGGACGTAGGCCTGCGCCTCATTTGTGACCACCACGTTCCCTCGACTTGAATCCCCTTGATTTCTTTTTCTGGAGCGCGATAAAAGATATTGGTTATAAATCGGGGGTGCAAATCAGGACCATAGAGGACTTAAAAACCGAATTGACATGGCATTTGACGCAATTCGAAATTCGCCGGACACATTGTACAGAGTGCGACGGAATATGAACTTTAGAGTGCAACAATGCATAAACAATAACGGCGGCCATGTAGAGGCTACTGAACAGGCACGTATGCTGCGTTCCATAAACAACGACGGAAGTGTTCTGTGGGTACGAAGCAAACGCAGGAATTGATGAACAGGCATCGGTGGATATGAAGTATAGGCCAACATCGTGCATATGAATCATCGTTGGTAAGTTTACTGTAAGTGTAGAACGTATTCGTACACCGATCAATTTCCCAAACAAATTTTGTGTGAAATTGTGGTTTCTTAAATTCTTTTTTTATAATCAATGATAGTCTACATATTCTTAGAAATCTCTAGAATAGATATAGTATATCCAAACAACAATTACTGCTTTATATAATAAATTAACAAGAATATACGAAAAATTGGTAGAAATGTAGAAGCAATAGGTATTTGTACGATTCTTACGACGAACCATTTACAGTAGAGTTTGTAACATAAACACATCAGTTTATTGATTTGTACGAATTAGAAAACACTAAATTTTCAGTAAAGTAGTTTTAAAAATGGCTCTAACAGAGAAATGGAAGAAGATCCCACTCCGAATAACATCGACATTTAGGTAGTTCAATGCCTAAAAGAGTAGTAGTAATTATACGATCAACAGCAAAATCCCACGAAGTATTAATTATTTATAAATTAATGTAAATTTCGTTTTTCTTTTTGTGAAGTTCTAAAAATTAAACAGTTGTACGAATACTTATTGGTTCTATATTTCTATCGATTTATGTTTTTTCTTGTTAATTTCGCAACTTATATATGTCGTAGATATTAACGCTTAGGAGTAAGCGTTACATTGTAAGCCTGGAGGTCTCGCATGCCGAGTGGTCGCACATGTACGTTTGGTCGGCTGCGACACTCGACCTGCCGCGACACATTGGTTTCGGTTACGCGCTACCGATACTTTTGGACGGCCGCGATAATCAGAGTCGGTCCTTTTTGATGATGTGTGCACGTGGATGGAGTGACTCCGGTAGGATGAGCCCACCACGGAGTGGGGCAGAGGGTAATAAAGGTTCCTCGATGGCTTGAGATCGGGCGGCAGAAATCGTTTGACATTCAAAGAGAACGGTTGTTACTTGAGAAATTATAAGCAAGAATGAATCCTACCGGAGTCAATCCGTCGGATCACTCGGCAGCCCGACACCCGCGAAAGAAGCGTGGCACCGCCGAGGTACGCGAGTCTTCTACATCCACTCGCGAAACGACATATAAGTAACTGGTTTTTTTTTGTACTGTATCCATTCTAGAGATTTCCAAGAATATATAAAATATCATTGTTTATGAAGCAGTTTGTATTTCCCACCACTACGCAGTAAGCGATCTACACGTGCGTATAGATATGCGTCTATACTCACTATGCGTTTTACGTTCTGTTTCACTTTCGGCTAATGTGCTTTTACGCACACTTATGTTTAATCATCATTATTATGTTCTTTATAAGTATATATATTATTTTTGTCTATTCTTATGTATCTGTGTAATCATAATAAACATTAACAGTTTATAAAAAAGAAGTTAATAAATTACAATTTCACATAGTGTAAGAATATTTCGAAATCAGCCGAGCGGCGACAACGTAAGGAAGGATAGCCACTGTAGGACGGAACGGCAACGTCGCCACTTTAGCTGACGATAACCAGATGTTGGGACTCAGGTAAAGTCAAGGGAAAGCGTGTACGCAGCCCTATAGACTTTCCCTACCTAGAGCCCCAAAATATAGAGGAGTAGGGATCGACGTCGGAGGTTCAAACCTTCCGCAAGGAAGCGACGAGGGCATTCTTGGTTTTTCGACCACACTGTATAGACGTGGAAAACCGATTAAATAGCTTTCAAACACTTTAACCATTATTAATCATCATTTAATCATTCTTAACCTTATTTTAATATAATCTTACAAATCAGAAGTGGGATACACTACACGTGTACGGCCTATTAAAGAGGACACGGGGTTCTTACGTGTGGTGTAAGTTTACGCACGGTGTGCAGTTTTCAGTGGAGTGAAGTGGTCGAGAAACATGAGTGGACAGTCGCGTCGTAGTCGATCCCTCCTGAACCAGAGGGAAGTTCGCGAACATTCTGCGAGTCGTTCGCCAGAGAGGCGAAGCTCCCCCGAACAAAGCGCGGAGGGCGAATTAGACGCGCGTCTCGAACGATTGGAGCGAATTCTCGCGGAGGGGAAACGGGCGCAAGTGCGATCTCGTTCGCATGCTCGTTCGCGGTCCTCTGTAAGACGTCGGTCAGCATCGCGGTCAGCATCGCGGTCGGTATCACGGTCACCGATTAGATGCGGTCCGCGAGTGTCCGAGAAAGAGGATAGGCTCGATCGACTAGAGCGTATGGTAGCCGAACTGAGCAATCGCTCATTGTCGCGTACGCGATCGCCGGTCCGCTCCCGCCCAGGGGATGAATTACTCATCCCTGTGTTCGATCCTGCAAAAGACAAGATAGTGGTCGAACAATGGGTCCACCACGTGGACGAGTTATCGCGGCGATACGATTGAGACGATTTGACGGTATCCCGACGGTATGGGCAGCAGTGGTATGATACCCGCCAACGTATCACTGCTACGTGGGCGGAAACAAAGGTGTTGTTGGTAACACAATTTAGGAAGACGGTCCCGTTCAGCCGGCTTTTTAAGGAGGCTGCGTTGTATGAGACTCAGCCGGGTCAGAGTCTGGGAGACCACTGTTTCCAAAACCTCAGTAAGCTTAGGAAACTAGACAATAAGATTCGAGATAAATACCTAGTGGACATGGTTATCGGAGGAATAACCGACGATAGCGTCGCCCGAACGGTGCCTTCGGCCCAGCACGAAGACGCCAACGTATTATATGCGTTCATGATGGCCCTGGGGAGTATGCCTCAACGCGGAGCTGTAAAAGGACCCATCATCCCAAGCAGTTCGAGGGGACCTGTTCCAAGCAGTTCCAGGGGACCGAAGGTGCCACAGGGTCAGGTAGCCTCGACAACAAGCACGTGGAGGAAAGACAAAGGATTTCGACCACCTCCGAAGTGTTATAGTTGCGGAGAAATGGGGCACTTCACGAAAAGCTGCCGCAAAGGGAGAAACGAGGTAGTTCGTGGTAAAGAGGTAAATATTGTACAGTGTATCAAACCCTTATGTAACATATATCACCTTAGTATTCGTGTCAATGGAAAACGAATTGAAGGATTAATTGACACGGGTAGTGCATGTACCGTAATAGATTCCTCTGTAGTAAAAAAATTTAGTATCGCAACAAAAACAGTTGCTGATGCGTTCCTTCGAGCATTTGCGGGTCAAACGGTGGTGGCGAATAAGGTAGCTTGCGTGGTAATCACAATTCAAAACGCGGCTGCGAATATAGATTCGTTTGTTGTCCCTAACGAATATACGAGGTACGAAGTCATTGTGGGACGAGACTTTTTGTTACAACAGCACTTTGTAATGATAAAACGTGGGAATCGTTTAATATTCAATGAGATTCCTACTCAACAAAATGAATCCATCCCGGCGGAAATGAGTATAAGCGTCTGTGATGTGGTTTCGAAAATTGATTTACAACTTGGAGATATCGATAAGGAGACGGGTGAAAAATGTAACGCGTTAATAGAGGAATTTCGTAGTTGTACATCGTCGTTGCATGATCGTACGGGAAATGATCCAAGATTTGTTAGATAGTAACATAATACGGGAATCAGATTCACCGTACGCGAGTCTGATTACCCTAGTAAAGAAGAAAACGGGCGATTATCGAATGTGCATTGACTATCGGGAGTTAAATGCCGTGACGATAAAAGATAAATATCCGTTACCGTTAATTGACGATCAAATTGATAAACTCGGCGGACATAAATATTTCACGAGATTGGATTTGGCGTCGGGTTATTATCAAGTACCGGTGGGAGAAAATTCGATTGCAAAGACAGCCTTTGTAACTCCGGAAAGACATAATGAGTTTTTAAGAATGCCGTTTGGATTAACAAACGCTCCGGCTGTATTTCAGCGACTTATGGATAAGGTATTAAGATCATACAAAAACAGCATTGGCTTTCCATACCTGGACGATGTAATAATACCGTCGCAAACGATTGATGAGGGTATGGATAGACTACGTCTTGTGTTAGAAGTCTTTCGAACACAGGGGTTGACTTTAAAACTAGAGAAATGCTCGTTTTTTAAGACAAAGATTGAATATCTTGGAAGGGAAATAAGCGAAGATGGGGTTCAGCCGGGACAACAGAAAATTATAGCGGTACAACAGATGAAAGCACCGGCGACGGTTAAAGAGGTACGCCAATTTTTGGGACTGGCGAGTTTTTTCCGAAAGTTTATCCGCGATTTTGCAAGAATTGTAGAACCAATTACTCATCTACTAAAAAAGGATGTAACGTGGCATTGGGGGAGGTCTCAAGATCGAGCTTTCCGCGAGGTAAAGAAATTATTGACGACACGACCTGTACTTTCGATATTCGATCCTGGTCGACCTACGGAACTACATACAGATGCAAGCTCGTTAGGTGTAGGAGCAATGTTATTGCAACGAAAAGAGGATGGTAAAATGACCGTTGTAGCCTATTTCAGTAAACAAACGACAGCAGATCAACGGCATTATCATTCGTATGAATTGGAAACGATGGCTGTAGTTTTTGCATTGCGATATTGTAACGCCTTGAGAACCACATCTTCAAAAAGGGATTTATTGCCCCGTGTTGGGCGATGGTGGTTGGAGGTGCAAGAGTTTACTTTTGACATTGAATACCGTCCGGGAACAAAGATAGCCGATGTGGACGCGTTGAGCCGAAACCCACAGCCAATACTAGAAATTGCATACGTAGACATTACAGAAGGTGATTGGGTAACAGCAGCTCAGTTACAAGACGAACAACTGTCGCGCATTCGGAAAATTCTCCAAATGAATGATTGAAACCCGGAAACCAAACATTACTTTAAAGAGTACGTTTTAAAAAATAATAAATTATACCGACAATTATCCGAGAAAGAAAAAGCTTGGGTAGTGCCAAAAAATGCTAGATTTCAGATATGTCGATTGTGTCACGATGACGCCGAACACTTAAGTACTGAGAAGACATTGGAACGTATCAGACGTAATTATTGGTTCGCTGGAATGCGACAATTCGTTACGAAGTATGTTAAAGCGTGTCTGAATTGCGCATATTATAAACATGTCGGTGGAAAAATACAATGTAAGTTAAATGTGATAGAAAAGGTGCCGGTACCCTTTCATACTATTCACATAGACCATGTTGGACCTTTTGAGACAAGTAGAAGGCGTAATAAGTATTTACTGGTCATGGTCGATGCTTTTACAAAATTCACAATTGTTGAACCGGTTAAAGAGATCAGAATACTCGACGCTCTTAAGTTTAATCTATTTATTCGGGGCTCCAACACGAATCATTAGCGATAGGCGAACAAGCTTTACATCGAGAACCTTCAAATCATTCTGTGAAACATACGGGATTAAACACGTTTTGAATGCCGTTGCGACCCCAAGAGCAAACGGACAGTGCGAACGGTATAATAAAACAATTGTCGATGCGTTCGCCACCACCGCCGAAGGTAAGGACCCGCGGGATTGGGACCTTGAGGTAAAAAAAGTACAAAGTGCATTGAATACAATGCATAATAAAGGGATAAACACCACGCCGATGAGAGCACTAATAGGCTCTGATGGACGAGGTGTGGCAGAAAGTCGGATTTTGAGTGCGGTTCAAGTCAAAATGGATCGCTTGAATTTAGCTAAAATCCGCGGTGAAATTACTCGACATATTAACGAAGACCAAAAGGCGCAAAACGAGCGTTACGATAAAACTACGAGAGACGCAAAGAAGTATACTACGGGAGAGCTGGTACTAGTGCAGGTGACTAGTGAACCTGCAACAGGTACAAGACGGAAAGTGTTGCCCAAGTATAAGGGGCCATTCCGAGTTTGCACCGTTTTACCCAATGATCGTTATGACGTAGAGGACATGCGAGAAGGGGTGAAACGATTCAGAACGGTGGTCGCCGCTGATCGAATGAAATCATGGATTACCATCCAAGGTCACAATCACGACGATCCAAGTTAATAATTGTTGTTATTGTATTTTAATTAAACTATTAATTGTAGAGACCGTAAAAGTGGTATAGAAATTGCTGTGCCTAGACGAATATGTGTATATATATTACTTTTATGTATAGAA
Source organism: Hylaeus volcanicus (assembly GCF_026283585.1). Taxonomy (NCBI): domain Eukaryota; kingdom Metazoa; phylum Arthropoda; class Insecta; order Hymenoptera; family Colletidae; genus Hylaeus; species Hylaeus volcanicus. The sequence goes on from NC_071976.1 coordinate 12,913,326, forward strand.
GACGGAGTAACTGGATATCGACGATATGGGATGGACGTCAGAGGAAACATGGTTTCCAGAAACCGAAGACCATGGGGCCGTCGAGGAAACGACAGTCGTCGCACTCCGCCGTATCGAAGAAAGGAAACCAATGATGATCATAGAATATCATGAGATACATGCATTGTATAAATGATTAACGAAGAGGTTCTGAGGTTGTCCCGAAAAAAATAAAATTAGACTCGATAGGGTTGTAGCCCTAAGTCGTAGTTTTATGATCTGAATAAGTTGTAGCCCAAAGATTCAGATTTCATTGTGGAAGAAAGGGTTGGTGCCCTAGAGCAAGGTTTATGGTCGAACAGGGTTGTAGCCCGAGACTGCAACGTGCAGGTGTAGTGCTGTGCAACGGGATGTAGCCCGGAACATAGCAAGTGGATCGAGACAGGGTTGTAGCCCTAGATCCTGAGTTGTGCCTAAAATGGGTTGTAGCCCAAAGGCTGCAACGCGCGTGTTTCAGAGGGTTGTTGCTCTAAGTCAAGGTTTGTGGTCAAACAGGGTTGTACCCCGAGACTGCAAATTCTTGAGCCGTGCGACGGGTTGTTGGCCGGAACACGTCAAGGGGATCGAGATAGGGTTGTAGCCCTAGATCCTGTATTATTTTGTTTCAGAAAAAGAGGCGGCAATCGTAAACCATACCAGGCAATATTTGGAACCGATGATGTCCAAAAGAAAATTTATATCAAGCCGTAACGATACGTTTGATAAAAACTTAGACAAATGAGTTTATATCGATGTCAGTGATGGATCAGCATCAGGAGGATAAGTATTTCCAACGATTACAAAGTGCTATTCAGTACCATGGAAGCGATCAAACACTTTATTGCAGTGTTATTTTGTTGCAGTGTATGCCTGAGGACAGAAGTCAGGATAGCCGAATGTAAGAATATTTCGAATTCAGCCGAGCGGCGACAACGTAAGGAAGGATAGCCACTGTAGGACGGAACGGCAACGTCGCCACTTTAGCTGACGATAACCAGATGTTGGGACTCAGGTAAAGTCAAGGGAAAGCGTGTACGCGGCCCTATAGACTTTCCCTACCTAGAGCCCCAAAATATAGAGGAGTAGGGATCGACGCCGGAGGGTCAAACCTTCCACAAGGAAGCGACGTGGGCATTCTTGGTTTTTCGACCACACTGTGTAGACGTGGAAAACCGATTAAATAGCTTTCAAACACTTTAACCATTATTAATCATCATTTAATCATTCTTATCCTTATTTTAATACAATCTTACAATAGTTTTTTTGGAAATTGATCGGTGTACGAATACTTTCTACGCCCACTGTATATGTTATCTAACAATACGACAGCGGAATCATCCCTACACTTTTCCTGTAGTCATAGCCTTATTCTTTAAATTGTCTGTATGAAAAAGATACCTAAAAATTTTAGCTACTTACCGGCAACTCCAAATTTCTTGTAGAAAAACGTCTCGTAATTCAGATCTAGCTAGGTCAATGCACCTTACACGCTCTTCTGTTCCTTTAAACTCCGTGCTGTATTTGTGTAAATGGGTGCACTGTTATCCTGTCAGATCACTACTCTTCGAATGTCAGGCGGCACAGTAAGCGGCGGGATGGGTCCATGCCTCTGTGTGTAGCTTCATACACTCCCAATGTTCCGTCAAGTTTAGCAATTAATTGAGGTTAAACGATGCATCTACGACATATGGTTCCTCTCAGACTTTTTCTCGTCTCGTCGAGTAGAATACATTCATGTAAAAAAAATCTTAACATTAATTTTTATTGTTATAAACAATTTTGCGGCAACTTTTTTTTACAAATGTCCACCGATCCAGAGGTATAGATAGATTCACCTCTATAAGCGGTGACCGTTATTTTTTTAACACCCTGTAAACACTATTATCGTGATGTTCGTAAACAACCATTGACAAAAATTCGACGTCAAATGCGTGGAGGTGGAGTAATGGTCTGGGCTGGTATAGGATATAAAGGGAAAACAGAAATTAAATTTGTAGAGGGCACAATGAATAGCACTCGTTATCTCGAATTAATAAAAATTAAGATTTATACATATGCAGAACGCATTGCTGTTACACCGTATATATTCGAACAAGATAATGCTGCAGTACATACTGCTAAAATTATAAAGGAATATTTTTTAAAAGAGAATATTTCCACTCTTCAATGCCCGGCGTGCTCACCCGACCTTAATATTTATAATCAAAAATAGCTGGTCATTGCTTTCGCAAGCAGTATATGCTGAAGGCCGACAATTTTCAAGTATAAACGAGTTAAAAACTTGCATTATGAACAAATGGAAAAATTTGGCACAAACAAAAATTAAAGACCTATATAATTCTTTACCGAAAAGGACGGTCGAAGTCATAGAAAACAAATGAGGTTCTACGCATTATTAGAAAAATATAGTCTTGTATATATATATTATAAGGAATATGTATAATTTTATTGTATGAAACATGTAGTGGTGTTACATGAAATATATATATTTATTTTTCAAGTGTGCTATTGTGACGTTCGCATATCGACCGTCCAAACCAAGGATATATTTTTTTTTCTCCATCATTACAAACCGAAGGCAAGTTACATAGTATCTGTATATTCGAACGTCACCCTGCACCTTAGATTGGAAAGCGTTTAGTAAGTAAGAGAGAACCTATGCGATAATAGCTACGGGCGCGGAGCGAGCGATCTACTTCTTGCCACATCATGTGCCCCTGATATGACCACGGTACGGCCGCGTGTTACTCACCATCGTAAAACGCGGATTCGGTTGCTTTATTGCGAAGCACGAGAGTACAACAGTTCTCCTAGATGTTAAATCATAGCTACAGGTCCCGTAGAATTCTCAGTACTCGTTACCACCCACCGGTGGGTGGCCAGATCTAACAAGACCCTGCACCTTTTCGCCGAATTTAATCGTAGCGCTAGTAAAGGAACCGCCGACAGTGGCTATCGTTGATGTCAGCCACCCAACTCCGATAAGGCGAAGCCTAAACATCTAGGAATGATTTCGGGCAAGATGTTATTGCTAACGCCATGGGAAGAAATCAACCACCACCCATGGAATTTTTAACTATCACATGGTATGATTTTTTCTTCCTACCTTTCGACCAAAGATCCTGTATTAGGGGTATAAGTACGCCCGCAATTCAGGAGCTTGGGTTAGTCGTCCGAAATCATTAAGAACCGAAATATCCTAGTTGTCGTCAGTTCTTGTTCGGAGTTGTCCGTTCTTGTTCGGAGTTGTCAGTTGTCGTTCGAAATCGTTAAGGAATTAAAGTCTGAGTTGTCAAAGTCATAGTTCAGAATCGTTGTCCGGAATTGCCGTCGTTGAAGAATTGTTAAATAGTTAACTATCGAGTTTTATTGCGAAGTCAAGGTATTGTGAACCTTTATTCAGAAATTTGTAATTGATTGTATTTGTCTTAATAAAAGACCGTGCGGGGGTCTTAATAATAAACAGTAACGTAATTTAACAAATACCTAAGCTCTAATTATTTTTCCTAAAATCATTCGACGCGTTCGCAAAGAGAAAAGGAAACAAATTATAGTTAAATCAACTATCTTTTCGATTCATGATCGAAGCGTTGAAGCCGGTCATTTAGAAATCCTAAAGATAGAAACATTGCTCGGCCGTGGGTTTCTTTTCCGTCATCTTACTCAGGTCCAAAGTCATTTTCGTGCTTGCTGTAAAGGTCGATCGAGGCGTCGAAGGCGGTTTTCCCGAAAAGTAGCCACGGATTTGATTAACGCGGCTCCTTTCCGATCCAAGGCAGAGCGGACATTTCCGACCAGGGTCGAGGCGTCGAAGCCGGCTTTGAAAAAAATAGACCCAAAACCAGCGGTCGTAAAGGGTTGCATAAACTTGCTAACGATTGACGGGTCATGAGATTCATGGACGATTAGAATTTATATAAATTCCATTCTCTACCTCTCAGTAGATGAAAGACACTAAAACTTCGCGAAAGTATCACGCGGGTAGACGCGAGCAAATTCGACGACTGTTACACGTCTACGAGCTACCAGTGCAATCCGGAAGGTTTCCGCTCGGGTGGGTAGTGAAGCCGCGAATGATCAAAAACGAACTCGTACGAGCATCTGCACTAGCCTCAGCATCAGCGTCAGTATCAGCATCAGCACCAGCATCGACTCCAGCACCGTTACCTTGGAAGCTCGTCCCGCTAACCATACCCCGAGCATGCGAACCCGTGTATACCATCCCACGACCCGCGGTGGGACGTTACATCCAAAAGGTGCTCGACCTCAACAAGTAGTAAGTCCGAAGATTTAAAATTTCTAATAAATAGTAATCGCGAGGGTAGACTCAATCCGGTTCAGGATCTCGTCCAGACGCGAGTCGTTTAAGAGAGGCATGGGGCAAAAAGCAAGCATTGTTACGTGCCGATATTTTCATTTTTATTTTTCTTGATTTCGTCGGCAGGAATGTATTCGAGATGGTTTACCATCCCGAATTCGTTCTTATCGAATGCAAACCTAGCCTTTGACGCTAGTTTATTAAGTTCATTTTTGAAGAAAGATACACATTCCCTCCTTGAAATCAACGTCGTCACGCCACTCTCACCCTGCTGGCAGCGCCGTACCACGAACAATATGTAAATATCATAGTATGTACGTGTTGCGTTCGCGACAGTTATGCGTTAATTATTATAAATATATACGCGCTGTGGGAAAGGAAAAGCACACAAAGTATTATCGCCACATTCTAATATCTGTTAAACATTTAATACGACGCCGACGGTTACAGATATTGCTTAAAGGCGAAACATGTAAATAGCACGACATCAAATTAAGCATTTCTTCTGCCGTTTCTTCCGTTGCTGCCGTAAAATAGCTTTCAATATTTAATTTAAATTCACCGTTGAATCCGCTCGCATCCTAACCGTCCATCCTATTAAATACGAAAGATAAATTCACATACGAGCCAGGGTCCGTACGGGACTGCTGTGACAAAGACCTGACCTTGCCGATAGGCAAGTAAAATATATATATATAATTTTATTATTTACAAATTATTTAAGCTGTGACGCAGAAATCTGTGTCCCACGTCACACATCATTTGATCGAACCGGGCGACAGATTTTCAAATCTGAAATCCGGGACGTGACAATTGCATACAATTGCCGCAAAAGTGTTATGTACGTTTGGTTCGACATATTCATGCGGACAATTGTTTTTTATAATGAAACGAACAAAATGAGACACTAGAAATTCATTGAGCAGTTATAGTACGAAATGTTCATTAATAGTTCATTCGTGCCAATCGTTCGTTCCAAAATAAAACAATTGGTAAAACGCAAAAAAATTGAAATAAAAGACGAAGCACTACCGAGCAACAGGATTTGTAAAATAGTTAATTTATTGTTGTATTTTATTCTATCTATTAAGTATGTCACATTTTTATAAAATATAGTATTATGTTATGAACAGTTTAAATTTTATCTATCAATAAATGTTGAGAAACATGTAAAAATAAATTCTGCTTCACATCGTACATAGATACCTAATATTCTCATTCGGCATTTGGAAACAATAGTAGTGTGTACAGTAGTAGTAGTAATACGTGTGCACGATAGCCCACGGAACCCGAAAAAGTGGAGGAAGAGTTTATTTCAGAGTCGATATCTCGATTTTGGTATCTCTTACTGCTTACCTTTTTAGTCATAATTATTATACTTTTGCTAATTCTCGCGGTTTTTATAATTCAGGTGTGGAACCTAACAAACGTTGAAGGTTTGTCTGCACATTTTTGAAGACAACTTGTGTACATAATGGAATCTACGATCCGACCAATGGCATATTCGATCGATAATATCGAGTATGTCCATCCAGAGTCGATACCTGACGCACGTGATCTATTCTGTTCCCCTCTTCCTTGTGTGCCTGACTAAATGTGTTAAACTTAATAAAATGAAATTCAAGAAAAAAACGGAAAAACAAATTGGAAATAAATTGGTAAAAATACAGAAAAAACTAATTCTTTTTGCCGTCCGAAATGCTTGATTTGTGATTTGACAATGCAGTAAGCATGTCATCAGAAACGTCAAAATCAAAACACGAAGCATTACGGAACAAGCGAGAAGTATGCGTTCATCCCATCACCGAGTCAGTCGTCAAACGATTTCTAATGCTATTAGGGGGACCGGAAAGTAATGTCGTTTCTGCGCATGTCAATACTTGATTGTCATTTGTCAGCTCATTGTTTGGTTCAGAGGCGTGCCAAAGACATTGTGAGGTTATAGTAACTTCTTTACTTCTTCATCTTTACTTATAGAGAATTGAATTACAATTTTTTTTTTTGTAATTTTGGGTTAAATGACCAGCCAAATACCAGAAGAGGTACACATGCGGTATTGCATGCTCTTTGAGTTTCGCAAGGCAAGTAACGCAACCGTTGCTACCAAAAACATTTGCAATGTTTATCCAAATGCATTGGACATTCGTAAATGCCAAAGGCGGTTTTCCAAGTTCAAATTGGGTAATTATGATCTTTCCGACTTGTATCGATCGAAGACCATCAACGTTAGACAACGACGTGTTAAGGGCGGAAGTGGAAGCAAATCCATGTCAGACGATCGAGGAATTGTCAGTCTTAACCAACCTTGGTCGAACATCCAAGAACATTTGAAGCAGATTGGGAAAGTAAGCAGAGCAGGTGTTTGAGTCCCGCATAATCTGTCTGAAGAAAACAAGGCTAACCGATTAATCAAATGCAACTTATTGCTTCAACGACACAACACAGAAGCGTTTTTTAAACGCTTGATCACAGGAGATGAGAAATGGGTGCTGTATGATAACCCAAAACACAAAAGGCAGTGGCTCCCTCCGAATGAAATCCCTCGGAGCACTGCTAAGCCAGATTTACACCCCAAAAAAGCGCTTCTGTGTGTTTAATAGAGTATTCGCGGCATTGTTCATTTTAGGCAGGTCCCCCGAGGGTACACCCGTTCCCGTCCTGCGGCCCATCCCACCGCGCACGATGCGCTGGTAAAACCTTTAGTATGTCTCAAAAAATCGTCCAGCAATAACAGTGGTGGCTGCACCCCGGCACGCGAAGAGGCGGTTTTCTCTACACCTGCCGTCAGTAGTAAGGGGGGAGGGTGTAGGAGACGAGCAGGTCCCATGAGCATCGTGGCTCTGAAGCGGCTGGGGGAGGTCAAGCTGCGGACGGGTGGATTCGCCTGTGCCCCGCGCGTGACCCCTGATGCCGCGGAGGTGGCAACTCAAACTGAGCTGGATGCTGATAATACGGAGCGAGTAGCCTTCGTACCTACGGGGCGCGTTAAAAGGAAAGCGGCTACCCCGCCTTCGAATTGCGCTGCCAACACCGGGCTCGTGGCCAGGAAAAAGGTGGCCCTTTCTAGGGAGGAGTGGACTGCTGTCACTCCCCGGAAAGGTAAGGGGAAGAAAAAGAAGAGGAAGGTCGCAGGAGATGAGACAGTCCCGGCGCCCCCACCTACGGAAAATGCCTGGGTGAAGAGGGCGTGTGAGAGGGGCGAGGTCGTGGCTGCTGGTATGCCCCCTGCGGTGGAGATGGCCCCCCGCCCGGCCCCATAGAAGGAGAGAAAGGGGAGCGTAAGAGCCGGCGGCGCTAAAAGCACTGGAGGCAGTGTCAACCCTACGGGGGCGCAGAGAGGCAAGGCCAGGTTGAAGTCCGTTATAGTGTCGACCCCTGGGGTGAAGTACGAGGATCTTGTTCGCCAGGTTGCCGGACACCTAGGCGACCACGTCGGGGGAACCAGGCGTATAAGGAAAACACGCAAGGGTGAGGTCCTCGTGGAGATGGCCCCCGCGAGGTCGCAGCGCTGCGGAGGCCGCCGGCCCCGTAATAGGGGTGGTAGGAATGCATGGCCTCTCCACCACCCTCTTGAGAGGTGCGGTAGGAGGAGGCGGGGTGGAGGCTCCGCTCCCTCTCCGATCGCGTGCGGAGGCCTCTTTCCTCGACCGAATGTCAGCCCTTTTGGGCTCCTCGGGCGGGTAACGGGGTCGCCGGGGGTTGTCGGGTGGAGCGAGCTGGAAACTCGCGAAACCCAACGGAGAACCCATGGGGGGGGGGGGGGGGGGGGGGGGGGGCCACCCCCTTCCCCCCCCCCCCTCCCGCTTCCTCAAGGGGGGGGGGGGGGGGGCCCAGGTGCAAGTGCGCAACCTGCTTGCACCTGATAGCTTAGGTTACTTAAAGGGGGAGCTTCTCTCCTCCCGGGTATGAGACCCACAAGGTCAAGGGCGGAGGTGGCTGGTAGTGTTCCGTAGGAGTACCCACCTATCTCCAAATAGCCTAGGGTAGGTTGTCGTGTGGTTTTTAGTGGGTAAGGCGGGCCCTTCAGGCCGCCTAGTCCTACATAACCCCGCCTCTCTCCCAGGGAGGCAGGGTATGCGTAAAGCATTTTCCACACGTACAAAAAAAAAGGTCCTCCTGGAGATTGCTCAGGAGAGTGGAACCGCCAGATGCGGTAGTCTCTAGTGGGTAAGTTAAGGGCGACCGCCACGGGCAGGGCGGAGGTTGTGGCCACTTTCTGTGCCCGCCACGGCATTGAGGCCCCCGGGGAGGTCAGGTTAAAGGTCCTGCGACTCACCTCCTGGGGGACCCAGGTGACGGTGCGGGAAAGGGCTGACATCGTGAGACTCCTGCAGTTTAATATGAATAACTGCCGGATGGCTCATGATGACTAGGACCGCTGAAGAGCTTGAGGCCGATGTGGCCCTGGTCTCAGAGCCGTGGAAGATTAGGCCGGAGTGGACGTGTGACCTCTCTAGGAGGACTGCCACCTGGGTCACTGGATTCGACGGTCTTCGGGAGGTCGCTACACCGGGGGAGGGGGGGGGGGGGGCTGGCTGGCGACGAATACATCATCACACGAATGGAGGATGTACTCGTCGCCAGTTGCTATTACACCCCCCGGTTGAACCACGAGGGTCTGGCCTGTAAGCTGGAGGGGTTGAAGGCCGCGTATCGCGACGGGCCCAGAAAACGTATAGTGGCCGGTGACTTCAATACGAAGTCGTCGGCCTGGGAATCGCGGACGCTCGACCTCAAGGGGCGTGTCTTGCTGGAGGTTTTTGAAAGGCTGGGGTTGACTCCCTTGGACAGTGTCGGCCCGTTCTCATTCTAGAGAAACGGGCGCACTTCCAAGATGGACGTGCTGGCGTGCGACGCCGTGCTGTTGCGGGGGCTGCAATCCAGCACCATCCTGCAGAAGTTTACGGCGTCGGACCACCAGTATCTGTGGCATGTGTTCGGCAGGCTGACGGGGAATTGATCGGTCCTCGCCGCATGCTGGGGTTGAGGGTGGAGATGTTGGATCCGAACGTCCTCATTGGCGCCATTAGGTGCGAGGTCGCACGCCTGGATTTTTCGTCCCCCCTGAGGCCAGCGGAAATAGAGGGGGCCCTGGACGCCATGGAACGGGCATGCTCGTTAAATATGGCGCCCAGGAGCCTCCCCCCCCCCCCCTGTCGGGATATACCATCCCTTTTAGAATCATGTAAACGCACCAGAAGGTTGAATGAAAATTAATTTTATTATCAGTTTTATTAACATTTAGTGGAATAGGCCTATAGGGGAAACCACTTTTAAAAAAACGCAACAACAATAATACCTCTTGGGTGATGTGGAAAGTTATTGACAAAATTGCAATCATTATATCATATATTATTGTTATTATATGTATATATAAAAGGTGTTTATAGACCTAAACATAATATTAATAACTTTATTTATCTGTTAAAATAAAAAATACTGACAGCGCAAGGAAATTTCTACTTACGCGGGTCAAACCCGACATATCTACTGTAGTACGTTCCTGAGAAACAACGTCGCGCGTACGATCGCCGGCTCGGCCGTTGAGCCTAGAGCGGTAGTGGGGTCGCAGGAGGTGGTGCTTCAGGACTCGGGCCGAAATGTGCAAGTAATTCCAAGTCCTCCCGGGTGGTCACGAACATGGTCACCCGGCGTCCCACCCCCCCCCCCCCCCCCCTCCTTTGATGCCAGCCGCACAGATGGATGTGATTCTGATCAAGCTCTTCCCGGCCCAACGGATGCGGAGAACGCGGCCACGGAGACTTGCAGGCCGGGCCGCGACCTGGAAAGCTTTCTGCGGCGGTCGGTCCCGCCTGTAACCGGGAAGGAAGTGATGCGGGCGCTTCGGGCTACACACATGGAGAAAGCCCCAGGGCGTGACGGCGCACAGTGGTCCGAAACCGCAAAAACACGAACTAAACTCAAATTTTCAACCTTGTCGAAAATCAATGAAACTTTAGCCACATATTCTTATATTTGTGAACTATATTTTGATATAAAAAGAAATTACTATAGAACACCCAGAATTTTTTAAGAAAGCTTTGAAGAAGCATGTTTTAGAACGATTGTTCGCGTAAACGGTCAGCGAACACTCTCGAAGTATCCAGAAATTGCCAATCCGTTCTAATGCCTGAATATCGCTCGTTGCTTAGCTTGTATCTCGCTCCGTTGGCCACCGGGGCGAGGGGGGAGTGCGGAGGGAGTGTTGGCGGTTTTTTGGGAACTTTCTGGATTCGGAAGACTTCGAGAGCGTTCCAAAATCGCGAACCGTTAGACGTCTCCGACGCCGCGATATATTAGTAGCTGTCTATCGCTCGTATCGCTAGTATCGCCAGTAATCGCTGTCTCTTACGAACGCCGTGCTTCGAACCGTTACCTTTTCGGACTCGAACCGTCGCTTCGATTATTAATCTAAGCTATTGTATACCGTCTTTGTAAATATTACTTGTGGTGAACTGTAGACTGAAAGACGAACACAATACACTTTGTGCAAAACTATTTGAATAAGCTCGCTAACCTTTGACTTGATCTCCTTACTCGCAAACGATCGACGTAAACGGTTAAGATAATTATCGCCGGAGACGGCTTAAACAACGATCATACTTTGCGCTAAAATTGCCTCACTTTGCTTCATTATATTTCTGTATGGATAACAATATAGACAAACCTATCTACATAGCGTTAAAGAATATTCTTTCAGCTATAAGAATATGTAAATTTAAGTGGACATGCACATTTTGATCTTCTGAAAAATACGTTTTCGTGAAGGCCTTTTTTTGCTCGGTCTTTTTTGTTTAGTGATGTTTACAAAACGGAGGTCACACGAGGTCACGATCAATTTTACATGAATGTATTCGTTAGAACTTACGTAAGATTTATACATAAAAATTTTTTGCATTCACTTCCCAATTTGCAATTTATAACAGAAAATGTGCAACCTACTGATCAAGATCTATTTAGACCATGTAATATGGAGATCATGAGTAAGTGCTTGTAGCGTTTATAACTTAAAATGGAAGGTATCATTGGAAAACAGTTAGCGTATGATACTCATAATATGAAAATAAAAAATATTTTTTAATGATATATAAACTATAAAATTATTTTTGAGTCTGTGAGGTTACTCATGAAGTTACAGTGGCACGTATCTATACCTCAAAATCAAACATCTTTGTTGGCGTAAACGGTCTCCAAAAACAATTTGTACATAACCATTGATATTTAAACAATGCTTCAATAACATTCTGACAGCGAACGTGAGTCACTTGAAACCTCGGCCAGGGATGACCCAGCTTCGTCTTCTATGGATCCACCTTCCGAGGGCTAACAATACTCTATTCTTACAGAGACCAATTATCAGGTATCAATATTATGTTTCTCTTCATAAAGCAGCTGCTACGTTTCGAACGGTTTCTTTTCGCTTTAGCGATAAAAGTATTTTGGTTACCGGCCGAAATAATAACAAAGGTACAATTAAACTCGGGTAAAAGTTTGTCACGGGCAGTCACCTTAAAACTCGGAAAACCCCACTATCATAAACTGCGACCCCAATGGGACCCTTTTAGCGGCCGGTATGGTAAATTCTGTGCATCGAATGTTCTAGTGCCTTTTTGTATTCAGGAAAAATATCTCGGCTCATTACGAACCTTGGAACAGTGCATTTCTGTTGATCAGTATAGAGTTCTCTTTAAAAAGCCGTGCAAAGGAAAAATCATTGTTTAAGAGTTATGTGTGTTTAGTGTGCTTGTATATATATGTAACACTTATCTATAGATTTGTTTGCGTATAGTATATATACATAACATTTGTGTACCGTGTTTTTTGTAATTATTGTAACTGTGTAATTGTTGCGTATGAAGTGATTGTGCTGTACAATGGCGGAAAAGAAAGTTACACGATTTATGTTACATGCTTTGATAGTGAAGTCATTAAATCAATCGATAAAAGAAAAAAAGGAGTATGTATTTAATTTTTTAATAAACACTTTTTCGATTGGAGATAATTCAACAGCAATCGAGGAGCTCAAATAGTTCATCAGAAGTAATTTCTTTACCAATTATTTCAAGCGCTGGAATTCGTGTAATAGATCAAACGTGTTATTTTTAAAAAAATACAGCGAGTGGCTCTCCAAAGACATTACACTGCCTGAGGAAGTGGTGCAATATTTCCCTGGGACTTCATCAAGAATAGGACCTCCAACGAAAAGCTTTGAGAAGTGTTGCGAAACTGTGAAACGTAGAAAAACTGAAGATCTTAGACGACTTCACTCTTCAACAGAAATCATGTACGCAGCGACACTGAAACTTCGAAAAGAAGATAACAAATATACAGCAAAATTATTAATGAAATGCACCTCGGCGTCTTCATCAAATACATCTTCGCAAATTCTTCACAAATGGAAAATGTCTGAAGCTTCTTATTGGCGCGTAGAATTTTTAATATTCTAGGTCTGACGCCGTTTACTCTCTGAATCAAGGAAAGGAGTTTATTAAACAAATTATAGTCTTTAATTTTAACGATAACAGTTACTGTTCCCACCGACATATAGATATAGTTAGGACGAGTGTGTTGCCTCGTCTCGGGAGTGGTAGGGCTTGATCGAGGTTTGCCGATCAAGCCAAATAAACCGCAACGAATTTGTTTTTTGGCATTTTGACTCTGCGGATACAACTCCCGCTCCCTAACGTCTCCGTTAGTCGAGGTTTGCCGACTAATGGTTGGAGAGGGAGTGGGGGGTTCGCAGAGAAGGAAAAGCGACTCCTTGGGAGCGCCAGTTGAGTTTCAGTTTGTTGATCGGCCGGTCGCGCACGAGGAGCGGTGCGACTCGCTTTCCGACATTTCTAATATAAATATATATTTCTTGTTTTCGAGTTTTAGTTTAAGTTTTGTGCGGAAATATATTTTTTACGCCATTTGTTGTTGCAGTTATTTCACCGCTTTTCTCCTTGCGTGAACAGTTACTTAACCGAAGTTTATTAGCACTATACTTAATTTCACTAATCTAGTTATGTACAGTTTTTACAAGAATTAATATTATTATAGAAAAACGATCCTTGTGTTTATTAACACTTTAGAATTAAGATTTTATCGCGATTAGGGCGAAATATAGCAGCGATTAGTGCCGAGTTATAGCGGGGAAACACGTGCTTAGGCGAATTCGTCGCGCACTTGTACTTTCGACCGACTTGTTTTCGAACTGAGTTCGGAGAGAGAGGCTCGTTGCTGTGTCGCGGTTTTTATAGACTCTCTCGTGATCCAGGGCCGGAAAAAAGGTAGCTGTTTTAAGCTAATTCAAATTGACGCGTCCAATTCGAAACACTTCTCAATCGGAAATGTCACCCCAGGAGGCACTGTCTCTGATAATAAGCCTAAATTTATCCAAAGATGTATACAAAACTCTACGTTTATCAGCCAATATTCATAATTATCGACTATATCCATCATATTATAAAATACTAAACGAGAAAGCGCGATTTCATCCAGAAGGAATTACAATAACTGAGCAAAAGTGTGAAGTGCCTTTACAAAGTTTACTAAATAAAACTTGTGAAAGCATAGTGAATATGATCCGTTTATCGTTACCGAATAACGAAAATGAAATAGTTTTAACTCTATTTTGCAAGTGGGGTTTTGATGGCAGCTCCGGCTTTTCTAATTATAAACAAAGAATAGAAGCAAATGAATTTAATGATGGAAGTCTTTTTGTTACCTCTCTAGTTCCGCTGAGGATGGTAGATAACAATACGAATGAAATTATATGGAAGAATTGTACACCCTCCTCCACACGTTTCTGTAGGCCGATTCGAATGCAGTGGGTACAAGAAACAAACGAATTGTCAAGAACAGAAGAAGTATATATTACCGATCAAATTCAAAATTTGCAGCCTTATTTCTCGAAAGTGGGAAAAATACAGTTTTCCTTACATTTAACAATGATTGACGGGAAAGTTTGTAATTCATTGGTTGGATCATCTGGTATGCGGTGCTATATCTGCAAAGCCACGGTTTCACAAATGAATTTAATTCAGATTGCGCAGGAGAAGCCCATTCAATCGGACATGTACAAATTCGGATTATCAGTCCTTTATGCATACATCCGGTTTTTCGAATGTCTACTCCATATTTCTTATAGATTAGACATAAAAACGTGGAAAGTGCCAAAAAATATTTTTCAAGAAAGGAAGAAGACTATTCAAGAAAGATTTCGTAAACACATGGATTTATTAGTTGATATCCCAAAGCCAGGGTACAGGACAACAAATGATGGTAACAGTGCCAGGAAATTTTTCGCAAATTCAGAGCTGTCATAAAAAATTACAGACATAGACGAAGATCTCATTAAAAGATTTAGTGTCATTCTACGAGTGATCAATAGTAAATATAAAATAAACACAGAAGAATTTGGAAGATACTGCTTACTAACTGCAGAACAATATGTACACCTATATAATTGGTATTACATGCCTGTTTCTGTCCACAAAGGTCTGATTCATGGACAGAATGTTATTCAAGATTCCATCATACCCATTGGAGAACTTTCCGAAGAAGCTCAAGAAGCAAACAATAAAAACATTAAATGTTACAGAGAGCATCACACGCAAAAGATATCACGGGCGAAGACCAACAAAGATTTATTCCACCGATTAATTTTAAGTTCGGATCCATGCCTAAGCTCATACACACATAAAACGCACAAAAAAAAGGAAGTGGATGAAGATTTATTAAATCTGATAATTTTACCGGCAGATATGAATGAGACAGACAGTGAAGTGTAGAGTAAGGTAATGCCCTTTATAATTATTTTGTTAGTATTAAGAATCCGCAAATAATGTTTAAATGATCAATCGTTTTTACATGTTACTTTAAGAGCTCCAATGATATGATTTCAATGACAAGATTATTGTAAAAAAGTGTACACTTACAATAACAAACTTTACTTAATGGTATTAAAGAAGTATAACCATTTCGAAGAAAATATAATTCAAAATTGAGCTCTTACATAGAAATTTTTATCAGAATCTCATTCTACAAATGAGAACCCTAAAAACCGTTCCTTTTATAATGAAAAGCGTAGAAATAAAAGTGCTATTAATTTAGTTCGCGTTTTGACGGTTTCGGACCACTGTGCGGCGTCCTGGGCGGAGTCGTCACCGAAGTGGCAAAGGGGGGCGGTGGGTTGCTGAAGGCCATCATGGATGGCTGCCTCCGGCACCCATACGCCCCCAGCGTTGGAGGGACCAGCGGCTGGTATTGCTGAGGAAGGCGGGGAAGGACCCTGCCTCTCCCTCCGCATACCGCCCCCTTTGCTTGATAGGCCACCTGGCGAAGGTGTGGGAAAACATATTGAAGGTGGGGCTTGAACAGGCGTTAGGCCCGCGCGGATTGTCACCGTTGCAATACGGGTTCCATGCGGGAACACGTCCCAGGCGATGGGGCACAGCAGAACATCGCTGAGGTGGCTAAGAACCACTGGCGGTTCTGCGGCCTCATCGCCTTGGACGTGAAAAACGCTTTCAACTCTCTCGACTGGAATATCCTAATGAGGAGACTGGGTGACCGGGGAGTTCCCACATATCTTCGCCGGGTTATGGGAGCGTACCTCTGTAGGAGGTACATATACTTTGACACTGCGGAGGGAGAGAGACGTCGCAGAGTGGTCTGCGGTGTCCCGCAGGGATCGGTGCTCGGCTCGCTGTTGTGGAATATTTTCTACGACGGCGTGCTGAGCCTCCGCCTTCCACGGGGGTGCACCATTATCGGGTACGCCGATGACATCCTGGTCGTGGTGACTTGCACGGACCGCGACACGCTGGATACTCATATCCAGTGATGTATGCGGTCCGTGGAAAATTGGATGGCCTCGGAAAAAACCGAGGTGTTCCTGGGCAACCGAAAGTGGTTGGACCCTCCACTGCGGGTACCAGTCGGTGGTCAGCTGGTTCCTCCGGCGACAAGTATGAATTACTTGGGGGTGACCTTCGATCGATCGCATAATTTCAAAGTGCACATCGAGAGGGTCACCTTCAAGGCAACTAAGGTGATGTACGCGCTGGCCCGGCTCATCCTGAATGTTGGCGGACCGAGCCAGCGGGCCAGCGCGTTATACTACAGCGTGATGGAGTCGGTGCTGCTGTATGCGGCCCCCATATGGGGGTGGGCTATGCGTGTAGTAGCCCGACGCCAGAAGGTTGTCTCTGCCCAGCGGATGGGGCTAATCCGGGTGTGTAAGGCGTATCGTAACGTACCTAACGAGGTGCTCCCGGTCATTGCCGGATTCCGCCCATCCTCCTCAGGATCGAGGAGAGGAGCCGGGTTTTCGAAGCCCTTGAGGACCACAGAACGGATCCGCAGGCCCGTACGGGCGACGAGCTCCAGCTAACCTGCCGGATACGCTCGACAGATGGCAGTCGGAGTGGGATGCAGTGGGCTCCCGCCGTGTCGCTCACGATTGGATCCCGGTCATCCGGGACTGGATCCAGAGGCCCTACGCCCAGGTGACGTATTACGTCACCCAGGCACTAACGGGACACGGGGTCTTCAATGTATATCGGTATCGGTTACAGAAGGCCTCGTCCCCGTTGTGCTGGTATGGCTATGGGTCCCTAACACGGTGGAGCACACTTTCGTCGATTGTGGACGGTGAGCCGCGGAGAGGCGCGCCCTTGAGAGCGAAATGAGCGGTGACGCCTCCCTCTCCCTGCGGGGGATGGGGCGTTTGTTGATCAGCGGAAGGGCGGGTTGGTTGGCGGTGGAGGCCTTCATTACGAGGGTCCTCACCGCCAAGGCCAATTTCGAGCGCGACCTTGACCGGGAGGCTCACCGTTATGTGCGCGGAGCTAGGGCGGGTTTGCCTGACCCCACAAAGGACACCGTGGAGGGGCCCGGGGACTTGGTGGGGTGACCCGTTGGGTTCCCATCGCTCTCCGGGCCGGCCCATGTGGAGACGGGCCTCCAGTTTCCCCGACATTTTCCAATTTTATTCTGACCAGCGAGGGATTGTATTGTATATACCTATTTACTTATTTCCTTTTTATTCATTGTGACCGTTGCATGTATTTACTTATTTTATTTTATTTTATTCATTTTACTACTTACCTTGTGCTGACATTTACTTACTGACCTTTTTCAATTTTCAGACATGAGGCCCGAACATGGGTGGTGCGGGAACCCGGAATATATCCGGGGCTGTAAGGAAGATGGCCCCCGAAATTTGGTAACTTTGGGGGGCTGTATCAAAGCACTGGGGAGCCCCTGGGTGTAGACGCACCCAAAGGGGTAGCGGGCTGTGACCACCCGCACCCAGGGGAAGTAACCTGCCCCTCTGCTAGGGGGGCTGGATGAGGACCCTCACCAATTCCCCAGGGGGGTCCGCTTCTGGCTGATGTTGGCCGGGATTGAGCGCACAGGGTGAAGGGGCACAATAGTGACCCGGCGGCAGGACGCAATGGAGGGTGTAAATTTCCCCTCCCCTCCGAGTAGTCTGGGTAGGCGTCATTACCCCCAATGCTGCTCGGACGGGAGGGAAGGACCACGTGGCATAATCAGTTGGATTCGCTGAATGCGTGGCGGGTCCAACTAGGGGTGGGAGCCGTACGGCTGCAGTAGGGGAGCGCGGTTGCCTGACCAGGCGACCCCCGCGGGGCGATGTATTACCTCCGGTATAGTTCCGCCCCGAGGGGCCGAGGTGGTGGTTTTTAGTGGGTAAGAATCCCACTCTACCACCCAACAACATCTGGGGGAGGGGTGTCTTATTGAAGATTTTCCATCACCTCGGTAACAAAAAAAAAGACCTCTACAGCGAACAATTGTAGCGAGTCAATCAATCTTTAATTGAAAAGTGGCCAGCGATTGTCAACCGAAAAGGCGTCATTCTCCAACACGACAATGCAAGACCGCACTCTGCAAGGCGCACACTAGAAAAAATTAATGAATTGGGGTGGGAGGTGCTACTTCATCCACCATATTCGCCCGATGTTGCACCATCGGATTTCCACATATTCCGAGCGCTGCAACACTTTTTAAGTGGCAAAACATTTGCAAATTTGGATGATATCCAAACTGCCATCTCTAGCTATTTCTCCGAAAAACCAATTGATTTTTATTCATCAGGGATTGAAAATTTACTCACTAGAGATTATTGAAAACGTATGGGACGAGTGAATGCAATACAGCTGCAACTCCAATAGATATAAACGTAAAAATGAAATGAAAGAATTATCAAGAGCTAATAGGAAGACTAATGTTTTCAAGTGTGCTCACGAGACCAGAAATTGCATATGTACTAAGTTGCTTATCACAATTTAACAATAATCCGAGAGAAATGCACATGACAGCGTTAAAAAGAGTGCTAAGATATTTGAGAGGCACAATTGATTATCGGCTGATATTTGGAAATAAATGTTAATAAAATGGATAAATGGATAAATGGAAATAAAACAAGAGATCCAAAGTCTTTTACAGGAATATTGATCTATAGGAATAGTGATTTGATATTTTGGAGATGCAAAAAACAAACTATAGTGGCATTATCTTCTACGGAAAGCGAGATGGAAGCGATGATTAAAGGCGTGAAAGAAGTGATATGGACTGATAGACTATTAAACGAGATAGGATTAGGGAAAGAATTAAAAAAGGAAGTTAAGTGTGATAGCTTGACTGCAGTTAAGTTAGCAAACAGGGGTAATTTTAAAACTAAGTCCAAATTGTTGAATCGAAAATATATTTTATTAAGGAATCGGTAAAGAACGATGACATACCTGGACCACCGCCCACAAACCCGGAAGCCGAAATACGAGGAGGTACTAATGGCCCCCTCAGTGGAGGGCCCGAATCCTCGAGGGTGGCGGGAAAAACCGGCCCCTCGAGAGGTAAGGGACCCGCACTTGAGAGGGGAAGGGGAAAAAAGGGCTCGTGATTAGGGGGCAGGGGTAGGCCCTCCAAAAACCAAGCCCTGATTAGGGAGGGCCTACAGGAGGCCCAAAGAGGGGCACAAAAGACCCTCTTAGGGAATCCGCAGAAGAAGACCGGAGGCGGGGAGGAACGGGGGGGGGAGGAATGGCCAGTAACTGTGACCCCCTATACCCCCCGACGCGTCAACGAGCGAGGATCGGCATGGCCCCTACCAACGTGGTAGGGGACGGCCTTAGATGCTCGCAGATTAACTTGAAACACTGCGAAGCCGCCTCGGCCGTCTTAAGGCGAGGCACTGCAGTGGAGCAAACAGATATATCCCTCATCCAAGAACCTTCAGTGTACAAGGGGCTGATCAGAAGGATATCTACAAAACATGGGGTGTTAATAAGCACCCCC
Source organism: Hylaeus volcanicus (assembly GCF_026283585.1). Classification (NCBI taxonomy): domain Eukaryota; kingdom Metazoa; phylum Arthropoda; class Insecta; order Hymenoptera; family Colletidae; genus Hylaeus; species Hylaeus volcanicus. The sequence continues at coordinate 12,932,971 of NC_071976.1, forward strand.
TCGCGGATCGAACCTGGAACTAGGGCCTGCATCTACGTAAACCATAGTCTCGGCGCCCTAAGACTGGATAAGTACTGCAGTAGGGACATAGCTGCGGCGAAGATCAGCCATATGCGGGGAGGGGGGCGGGGGAGAGTCAACATCACAATTGTGGTGTGCTCAGCCTACTTCCTCTATGACTCTGAGGAACCACCACCAACCAGGGAACTCAGATAGTTAATCACCTACTTAAAGAAAAAAGACTGGACCTAGTGATAGGGTGCGATGCGAACTCGCACCACATAATATGGGGGAGTTCTTACATCAACAACAGGGGGAGAGACCTCTCAGAGTACATCTCCTCCACGGACTTGGAAATCCTAAATAAGGGATCCAAGCCTACGTTCGCGACCTCCAGCAGGAATGAGGTGATTGATCTCACACCGGGAACACGAGCGGTTGGACAGTCGATAAGGGAGTGGCGAGTGGACGATGATGACACACTATTGGACCACCGTCGTATATCCTTTAAATTAGCGATAGAGCCAACCCCAATTAGGGTAGCGGTGTACAGGACCCCCAGGGCCACGGACTGGAGCTCTTTTAAACAAGAACTAAGTCTCAGGCTGGGGGATCCGAGAGACCGCCCCGGGACCATAGGGTCTATAGAAAGAAAAGTAGATTTTCTACGCTCTTCAGTGATAGAATCCTATTAAGTCTCTTGCTCGCCTAAGAGTTGTAGGCAGGACAAAAAGTAGCTTGGTGGAACTCAGAGCTAACCGCCCTCCGTTCCAAATCTCGCAAGCTACTAAATAAGGCCCTGAAAACTATGGGCGAGTCTGACTGGGCGGCTTATAGGGCCTTGCAGAGGAGGCGTCCAGGGGATCAGGGAGTCCAAAACCAGGGCCTGGAGGAGCTTCTGCGGGGAAATGGACAGCCTACCCTTGGCTGCCAGGCTCCGTAGGGTCTTCCTCTAAAGACCCCGCATCGAGCTGGGAGGATTGCTACACCCAGACGGTACGGCAGTTGACACCAGAGAGTCCATTCTAGGGCACCTGTTGGAGACACCCTTTCCGAGGGCGGAGCAGGCCCACAGACTAGGGGACGAGGAACTGGGGCACGGCGAGGCAAATCGTCACAGTCAACAGGATCAAGTGGGCCCTGGAATCGTTCGACAGATTCAAAAGTCCATGGCATGGTGCCGGAAGCCGAGGAAAACACGCTCATATAATATGGATTTATTTGAAAATTGCCTCGGAAAAACCGACGGGAGGGAGGGGATGGCACGCCCGGAAGTGCTAGTAGAGAGGTTGGATGCGACGGCATTGGCCGCCTCATCCTTATCTGCGACGCCAGGACCTGCTATGGCCCAGGAGAGACAGTTACGGCTAGCTGGCACAACGGGGTCTAGCGGGACCGCTACGTCGAGGGTCCGGGTGAGAACGCGAGCGGCATGCAAGACGTCCCAGGAGGAGGGGCAGTCAGTTGCGGGGCAGTCGACTGCGGGATCCCGCTGCGTCTCTCCAGCGACGTCCATGGCATCATGTATGTCGGACTCGCGGAAGAGGCCGGGAGAAATTCGTCTCGACGATTCCGATGAGGAGGAGCATCGGCAGAGCAATAGAGCGGCGAAAGACCCCTCCCTCTCCACACATCAAATGGCCGCAAGCCTGAAGTCCCGGGAGACAGGCTTCATTCTGGAGAAGTGTCTGGAGCACGTGCGGGGTGTCGAGGATGCGGCGTTAAAGAGCCGCAATCTCAAAGGCACCACCGTGCGTGACCATAAGGAAGCGGCCATGTTTGCCGAAGCGGCGTTCCTTGAAATGATTCAGAGAGGGAGGGCTGCCCTTCCAGCACAGAATGTGGAGTTGGACGCCCTGCGGGAAGAGAATGCCTCTTCGAAGAGGCAGATAAATGAGATGGTGGCCTCCCTCAAGGCAATGAGGGAGGAGCTGATGGCGGTGAAAAGGTTGGCAGTAGATCCAGCTCTGCTGCCAGCTCAGCTATCGCCGCCGCCGTCAGCGAATTCTACAACTCCGTCTGTACGGAGAGAGATGGTGGGGAAGAGAAGAGAGGAAAGCCGGCGCCTGCCAGCAACTGAGGCTTTTGCCTCGGCTTCGGGTGAGGACCTGCTCCTCAAGAAGATCGGGGCCATGCTCGATGCAAAGTTGGCCCCGATCAGGAGAGGACAAGCCCGCCTCAATGAGGCGGTTCTTGGGGGAGGGTTAAAAAGTGGTTGGTCGGCGGGCGAAGGTTGAGAACAAAGCGGTAGCTCCGGTCCAAACTAAGCCCGAGCCGAACAGGGCTAAACCTCGCCCCAGGCCACAGGACAAGGGGTCCGGAGGATCTGGGGCGTCCACAGTGGTGGCTCTGACCCACTGTGGATCCGTTCTCTCTATTTGAGGGATGTCCCAGGTCTAAAATCCTCTCTCCCCACCTTCTCGTGGTGGACCCTGAGGGCGCACATAGTTGTGCGTCGCTAGCGGGGAGAGGGGTACGAGGCGGGAAGTAGCACCTGTAATGTGTGGTGCGATGCCGGCAGGATCTCCGGATCCTGGCAGGGCCTCCCATGCCGGTAAGGCTCACACTGAGTAGGGGTGAAAACCGCTTCACAGGGACGACGAGAGGTCGTTCCCGCGCGGTAGCCCACTGGGAGTGCTCCCCCCTGTGCGCTGGCTTTGCTTCTGCTGACCTCAAGGGGGGGGGGGGGGGGGCTGATGTGTGCTCGCACTGCCGAGGTGGTAGTGCCGCGCGGGATCAGGAGCCGGCCCCTTCGGGACTTCGATCAAGTAGTGCGCGGTGAGGTGCGGGTGTCGGAGCCCGCACCTGCTACGGGCGGGTGCCCCCCTGTGCGGTATTCCCGGGGGGGGTTAAATGCGAAGGACGGGCCCCGTGGAACTGGGGTAGGGGGCATGTCTTTCGTTAGGCATGTCCCCCGAGGGTACACCCGTTCCCGTCCAACAGCCGGGGGCTGCACCGCCGAGTCCGTGAGGGTGGGGGAGCTGAAGGCCCCGCCCAATGGACTCGGCACCATTTAGGTGCAGTGCCCAGCCGTGGCGGCCTTGGCCATCGAAAAGGGCAAGCGAATTAGGGTGGGGTGGTCCCTCGCCCAGGTGGTGGTGCTGGCAGCCCGGCCGCTGCAGTGTTTCCGCTGTCTTGCCGTAGGGCATGTGCGACAGCGGTGCACAGCGGCGATTGACCGGAGCGGGCACTGCTACCGGTGTGGGAGCTCCACCCACAGGGCCGCCGAATGCCGTGAGGCCCGGCACTGCGTGGTGTGCGCCGAGTTGGGTCGTCCTGCGGGACATAAGGCGGGGAGCAAGGCGTGCTCCCCGCCCCCAAAGAAGAAGAAGGGCCGAAGGGGGGTGGCAGGTGTGGCGCCACCCTCTGCGGCAGCTCGGGGAGGTGGAGGGGATGCTACACTCCCGTCTACCTCCTCTGTGCCAGCTGCGATGGAGGTGGAGGCCGTGGTGTCAGGGGAGGTGATTTCCCTCCCCCTACCTATGCAGCCGTCTGAGGGAGGTCCTGTGACGGCCTAGAAATGGCGCACAGGGCTTCCCTTAGGGTATTGCAGGCCAACCTGAACCACTGCCGCCGGGCACAGGACCTTATGGTCCACTGCCTGGCGGAGTGGCGGGTTGGTCTAGCGGTGGCCACGGAGCCGTACCAAGTCCCCGACCATCCACACTGGTTCGAGGACGAGGACGGCCTCGTGGCGATGTGGTACCGTCGCCATTCGGCGACTGTTCCCCCCTGCACCGTGGTCGAACGGAGCAGGGGGATGGTTTTGCTAAAATGGGGAAGGTTCCTAGTCGCAGGATGCTACAATTCACCCAATTGTAGTGCTGCCGAATTCGGGAGGTTTTTGGACCGGCTGGGGGCTATGTTAGCCCCCTATATGGCCAACCCAGTGCTGGTCCTCAATGCGAGGTCCACCGCGTGGGGTAACCCGAGGACCGGCTCCCGAGGCGGAGCGCTGCAGGATTGGGCGGAGGGGATGGAGCTCCGGTTATTAAACCGGGGCTCCGTACCAACGTGCGTGAGGTGGAACGGCTGGTCCATTGTGGACGTATCGTTTGCGTCAGCCGCCGCCTCTCGCTGTGTGTCCAACTGGCGGGTCTGGGAGGGTGAAACGTTGTCGGACCACAGCTACGTCCTTATAGACGTGGCTGTGGTCTCGGACCCGCTAGCGGACGCGCCCCTCCGACGTAGCATCCCTTCAGCGCCAAGGTGGGCGCTGAAGCGACTAGACGAGGATCTACTGAGGGCCGTGATTATCGGCTCCGCCTGGCCTCCGGCCAGGGAGCGCGGGGCAGAAGAGGGGGCTTTGTGGATCCGGGACACGTTGCAAATGATTTGCGACGTAGCTATGCCCCGGATCCGCGAGCAGCCCCCGAGGAAGTCTGCGTACTGGTGGACGGGCGAGGTTGCCGACCTCAGAAGAACGGCCAGCCGCGCCCGTCGCCAGTATACCCGTGCTCGGCGCCGCCACTTCTTAGGCGGTGACCCGGAGTGGAGAGTCGCCGAACTGTACGGGGTGTACAGGTCGGCGGCGGTGGCCCTCAAGCGCGCGATAGCCGCAGCCAAGGCCAGAGCGTGGGAAGAGCTCCTGCTCACCCTCCGTGACGATCCGTGGGGGCGCCCATACAGGGTGGTGCTGGAGAAGCTCCGCCCTTGGGCGTCCCCTGTCACGGAGAGGTTAGACCCGGAATTCCTGGGGCGCGTGATTGATACCCTCCTTCCCCTCAACGATGGGGGAGAGGGTGCCTTGGAACGCGCCCCGAGTCCGACTATTGAATGGTCGGATGAATTCCGGGTCACGGACTCTGAGCTGTCCCGGGCTATCGGGGGGCTCCGGGCTAGGGGCAAGAAAGCTCCCGGCCCGGATGGGGTACCCGGTAACCTGCTGGCTCTGGCCTTGGGAGTCCTTGGCCCGGCGTACAGGAGCGTCTTGGACGCCAACCTGCGCCGAGGAACCTTCCCCAGTGTGTGGAAGAATGCGTGCCTGGTTCTCCTCCAGAAAGGGGGAAAACCCGCAGAGTCTCCCTCTGCGTACCGGCCGGTGTGTCTGCTTGATGAGGCGGGCAAGCTTTTTGAACGAATCATAGCTGCCCGCCTCCTCGAGCACCTGCCGCGCGGTGGTCCCGACCTCAGCGACAGCCAGTACGTATTCCGGAGGGTCGCTCAACGATGGACCCTGTTATATGCCGAGGGGGAAGACTCGGGGAGGACCAGACACCTTGCTGAGTCCGCCCTAGACTGCGTTGTCGGGCGAATCCGGAGGATGGGTCTGACCGTGGCTGCTGCGAAGACCGAGGCAATCTGGCTTTACGAATTGTCTCGGGCGCGGCGGCCGCCATGGGATTGGGACCTCCGGATTCGCGTCGTGGATACTTCGTCGACATCAGGCCCACCATGAAGTACCTGGGCCTGATCGTCGACGGCCGCTGGCGCTTCAAGGAACACTTTGACCTCCTGGCCCCCAGAATGGAGGGTACAGCGGCCGCGTTAGCGCGATTGCTGCCCAATATCGGGGGGCCAGAGTTGAGGGTTCGCCGCTTATATGCAGAGGTGGTGCGGTCGATAGCCCTTTACGGGGCATCGCTCGCTCGAGGGCAGCCGGCGCAACCAGGCACTCTTCGAAAGAGTGCGGCGCCGGCTCGCCCTGCAGGCCATACGGGGATACCGTACCATCTCTGCCGAGGCGGCGGGCCTCCTGGCCGAGATTCCGCCCTTCCATCTGGCGGCGGTGGAGCGGGCGACGATGTTCACGATCGCTTGCTCCGCCCGCCGTCCTCCGGGGGTGGAACTCGCGGCTGAGGAGGTACATAAGGTCGAGTGCCAGAAGCGCCAGGACCGGAGGGGCACGCTGGCCCGGTGGAAGCAAGAGCTTGCTCCATCGGGCCGTCCGATTGCCCGGACCATCCTGCCTATATTTGATATATAGTGCAGGATGCGGGGAAGGTTGACCTTCCGCCTCACGCAGGTGCTCTCCGGGCATGGATGCTTTGAAGAATACCTGCACCGTATGGGGCGGGAGCTGACACCGCAGTGTCACCACTGCGGCGAGGAGGTGGACACAGCGTGGCACACACTCGAGGAGTGTCCGGCATGGGCCGCGCCGCGCCGTGCCCTAAGAGTCGCAGTGGGTGGATGGGACCTCTCCCTCGCGGCCATGGTCGACCACATGGCCTCGAGCGAGAGGTCGTGGAAAGCGGCGGTCACCTTTAGCGAGGAGGTTATGTCGCAGAAGGAGGCCGACGAGCGAGCCCGGGAAAGAGACCCGGGATCGGCAAGGCGGACATGGGCGCGGGGACATCCCTCGCGCCGGCGTACCCCCCTGTGTGGGGGTATGAATAGTGGGGGGCCGCGAGGGGCGCCCCCGCGACGACAGGTGCTTCGCATGGAGGCGACGAATGTGAGGGGCCGGGGCTTGAGCTGACCCTGTCCCTCTGAGGGGATATAATTCCGAGGTTGTGTGGTCGGCCCGTCCCCACTTGGACCAACGGGTCCTGTGGGGGCGCACGGGGGTGGGGTGGGGAGGGTCGGGGCGTGCCGGATCATGCCTCCGACGACCCTCCCTTACCGGTGTCGGCGTCTTCTTGTCCTGTAGTTCAGGAAGCTCTTTGTTTCCTGATCCAGTACGCTATGGGTGGACCGAGCGGGGGCTCGGGAAGCCCATTCCGATGGCCCCAGGGATGGGAACACCGGGCGGGTCCCTCCGCCCGGGGTGTTAAAGAGTAGGTAGTGGGGGAAGCTAACACCCTCCCCCCGGGATTCATGTAAGCTGGGAAGCGTCCTGCGAGTACTCGCGTGATCCAGGCGCTTCCCATGTAGCTTAGGTGGGTGTGGGGTTTTAGTGGGTAGCCATCGCGGACGGGCGCGCCTTTGGCGCTCCCCTCCCCGATAGTAGTCCCACATAACCTCGGTTTTTCCCCCCGGGAAACCGAGGTATGCGTAACGCATCTCCCCACAATAAAAAAAAAAAAAAAAAGGCCACAGGGCAAGCGGCCAGGGGTTGCCGTAGCACGCAAGACGGCACCAGTCACGCTGACCGTGCCGGAAGGGTGCAAGGCCACCCTGACCGAGGCTATGGGGAGGGCGCGGGCGGAAATACGTCTCAACGACCTCGGCATTGCGGCAATCCGCCCCAGAAGGGGAATTACCGGGGCTCTAGTTTTAGAGATCCCCGGTGCAGATGGGGCGGAAAAAGCGGACAAACTAGCCGCCGCGATGACCGGGGTCCTTAAGGAAAGTGGGGTGAGGGTCGCCAGACCCATAAAGACGGCGGATATCCGTAAAGAGGGCTTTAGTAACCCACACCGGGTGCGCCCAGGAGGCCGTCAAAACAGGGGAAATAAAACCCCAAACGGCTGTCCTGGGCACGGTGTGGGTACAGTGCCCCGCCACTGCTGCAAAGACCCTGGCAGAGGCCGGTAAAATACGGGTGGGGTGGTCCACTGCCCGGGTGGAAGCGCTGGCGGCGAGGCCTTTGCAGTGTTTCCGGTGCCTCGCGGTGGGACACGTGAGGCAGCGATGCACTGCGGCCAGGGACCGAAGCGGCCAGTGTTTCAAATGCGGGCAGGAGGGCCACCGGGCGAGCGCCTGCCCGGCAAGCCCCCACTGCAGCATATGCGAGGAACTGGGCAGGCCCTCGGGGTACAGGGCGGGGAGCAAGGCGTGCCCCCCCGGCCCCGAGGAAGGAAAAGACGAAGGCGGGGGAAAAGGGGACCCCAATACAAAGCAAAAGGAGCTACAGGAGTGGCAGCGCCGGCCACAGTGGTCCCGAGTGAGGGGATGGAGGTGGATGCTACGTCACCTCCGCCCCCATCCCCCCCGCGGGGGAGAGCCTGGGCGTTGTGCCATTTTCAGGCACCCAGTGATGCTCTCCAACCTCAGTTGCTCCCGCAGGGCGCAGGACCTTTTGGCCTAAATACCGCGGGAGCGGAAAGTTGGAGCAGTGGTCGTCACGGAGCCCTACGTGGTCCCTGACTCCCCCTTTTGGGTCGGGAATCTGGAGGGCTCTGTGGCAATATGGCGTAACATACAACAGGGCTTCCCCCCTGGGAAGCGGGTCGAGTGGTCGGGCGGGGTCGGGGGATGATAGCTGTTAAGTGGGGAAGGTTTCTGGTCGTTGGCTGCTACTTTTCGCCCAACCGAAGCCTCGTAGAGTTTGGGGAGTACCTGGACCGGCTTGGGACCCCCGTCGCCCCATTCATGAACGGTCCGGTGCTAGTCCTGGGGGATTTCAACGCGAAGTCCACCAGCTGGGGAAACCCCAGGACCACCCCACGGTTTATCAACCGGGGCTCTGTACCCATGTGCGTGCGGTGGTATGGGGTGTCTGCAATAGATCTTACGTGGGCATCCCCGTCTGCCGTGCGCCGAGTGTCCGCTTGGCAGGTGGCTGAGGATATAGAGTCTGTCCGACCACCTCCATATTTATATATCCACCCTGCCGGGGGATACCCCCCCCCCTGCAGCAGCCTCCCCGGCGACCACGAAGTGGGCGCTGGGGAGACTAGATGAGGACGTCCTGAGAGCCGCTGCTCTTGCTTGCGCGCGGCCGGAAACGATTGCCACGCGCAGCGCGGTAGAGGAGGTGGAGTGGTTCAGGGGCATCATGAGACGTGTCTGCGATGCGTCGATGCCCCGTATAAGGCATCAGCCCCCGAAGAGGCAAGTGTACTGCTGCGAGATCGCGGATGCACGTCGTGCATGCGTCAGAGCCCGACGCCAGTATACCCGCGCTCGGCGACGCCGTCTTAATGACAGCGAAGCTGAAGCAAGGGTGGCCTCCCTGTATAACGCATACAGGGAGGCCCAGGTGGTCCTGCAGCGGATGATCGCTGCTGCCAAGACTAAAGCCTGGGAGGAGCTCCTGGGTACCCTGCAAAGGGACCCATGGGGGCGCCCATACAAAGCCGTCATGGGTAAGATGCGGCAATGGGCGCACCCCTTGACGGAACAACTGGAGCCCGATGTCCTAGGGAGGGTCATTACTACCCTCTTTCCCCCCGATCACGAAGAGGGGAGGGATGACCCGCTCGAACCGTCCCAACTATGGACGGAGGAATTCGAGGTTTCCGGTCAGGAGCTTTCCCGGGCAGTCCGGAGGATCAGAGACCGGGGCCGCAAAGCCCGCGGCCCAGACGGGATCCCCGGACTAGTCTTGGCCAAGGCGCTGGACGTCCTTGCCCCAGCACTCAGGCAGGTGTTGACAACATGCCTGAGCCGGGGAACCTTCCCCAGAGTATGGAAAGCCGCCAGGCTGGTGCTTCTCCCCAAGCCAGGTAAGCCTGCAGAGCTTCCCTCCGCTTACCGGCCGGTGTTTGCCCGACGAGGCGGCGAAGATCTTTGTAAAGATCATTGCGGACCGCCTCGTGGAGCACCTGTCCTGGGTTGGTCCCGATCTAAGCGATAGCCAGTATAGGTTTCGGACGGGAAGGTCGACGATCGACGCTATCGATCGGTTCGCCTCCCTCCGGACCCAGGCTGTCGCTGGGGGCAGGGTGTTGATCGCGATATCGCTTGATATTAGCAACGCGTTCAACTCCCTGCCCTGGAACGAGGTAATGGAGACGATAACGCATCATCGTGTGCCCCCCTACCTCCGAGAGATCATAAGGAACTATCTTCGGGACAGGGAGATAGTGTACCCCGGCCGGTACGGCGTGATGCGGAGGGAAGCAGTGCACCGCGGTGTCCCGCAGGGATCGGTTTTAAGACCGCTACTGTGGGACATCGCAGATGACGAGGTGCTGCGGATTGCCTTCCCCCACGGCGCCAGCGTGGTCTGCTACGCTGATGACACGCTGGTGCTTGTGGAGGGGGATTGGTGGGGAGGAACCGTCGCCCGGGCGGCGACGGTGGTAGACTCGGTGGTGGTTCAGATCCGGAGACTGGGGCTTAAAGTGGCTGCCGACAAAACGGAGGCAATGTGGCTGCATGCACTGCATCCGAGATGACAGCCCCCCCAACTCCGGATCCAGGTGGGTGATGCCTCGGTCGAGGTCAGGCAATCGATGAGGTATCTTGGCCTGATGCTCGACAGCCGCTGGCGCTTCGAGGAGCATTTCGGTCTCCTGGCCCCCCAAGCTGATGCGGTGGCAGCCTCGTTATCGAGGTTGTTGCCCAATATTGGGGGCCCCGATGAAAGAATCCGCCGGATCGCAAGCTCCTATACGGAGCACCTGTGTAGTTCGCCGCCCTTGCGGCTAACCGTCGCGGCCAAGCACTTGCGCTTAGCGTGCAAAAGCGGCTGGCCCTGCGAGCCATACGGGGATATCGCACCGTCTCCGCGGAGGCGGCTACTCTCCTTGCGGGGATTCCACCAATGCACGTGCTGGCGGCGGAGGGGGCTGGACTGTATTGGTCCCACCGCACCGCCGGCGGGGGGGGGGGGGGAGAATAGCGTCCCTGCAGGAGAGGACCGAGGTGCTGAGGCTCCGGGCCCGACAACGGACAATGGCCCAATCGCGGATTGAAATTTAATCCGCCAATACAGACCGTCCGATAGTTCGGGCCCTCTTGCCCATACTCGAGGTATGGTGCAGGAAGCGGCCAAGGCTCACCTACCGGGTGACGCCGGTGCTGACCGGAAAGGGGTGTTTCGGTCAGTACCTGCATTCCATCGGAAGAGAACCCACCGCCGGGTGCCACCATTGCGAGGAGGCTCTGGACACGGCGAGGCGGACCTCTCGCTGCCGGCCTTGGTCGACCACTTGGCCGGTGGCGGGAGTCCATACAGGGCCGTGGTCTCGTTCTGCGAATATGTAATTTCGCGGAAGGAGGCCGCGGAGAGGGAGAGGGAGGCCGACCCCCTCTCTGCCAGAAGAAGGATGGCCTCAAGGGGGATTTGGAATGCAAAGCCTACCCTTCCCCTTGAGCGCCGTGATACGCGCAGCTAGGGGGGCTCTCCTGTCCTCCCGCCCCCCCTGGGGCGGTGGGAGGGGGGGCATGGGACGGAGCCCGCCCTCCGCACTCTCTCGAATCGCGCGCGGAGGCCTCTTTCCTTGGCCAAGTGTCAGCCCATTTCAGGGCTACCAGGACGAGGAACGGGGCCTTCGGGGGCTGCTGGGTGGAGCGAGCTAGAGACTCGCGAAGCCCAACGGGCAGCCCAGGGAAGGGGTGGTGCAAGTGGGTAATTTGCTTGCACCCGATAGAGCTAGGTATTTGCTGGGAGAACCTCTCTCCCCCCTGAGCATGGGACCCTCAGGGTTAGGGGCGGAGGTGGCTGGTAGTATTCCGTAGGAGTTCCCACCCACCTTCAATTAGCTCAGGATAGGTTGTCGTGTGGTTTTTAGTGGGTAGGGCAGGCCCTTCAGGCCGCCTAGTCCCACATAACCCCACCCCTTTCCCAGGAATGGCGGGGTATGCGTAAAGCATTTTCCACACGTATAAAAAAAAAAAGGGTTAACCCCACTAAGACTGAGCTGATGCTGTTCACAAGAAGAAGGAACCTCACACTGAGGCCTCCCACAGTATACGGCATAGAGCTCAAACTCTCCAGGGAGGTCCGATATCTCGGAGTTACCCTGGACAGTAGACTCGCGTGGAAAAGCCACATCAACAGACAGGCACAAAAGGCAACGGCTACCTTCTGGGCCTGCAGAAGGATGTTTGGACAAACCTGGGAACTGAAACCAGAAATGGTAAAATGGCTACATACCGCCATATTAGTCCCCCAAATTTGTTATGCTTCCATTGTTTGGTGGCCCGCGCTGAGTCGAGGCACGAACAGGAAGATATTGGATAGGGTGTTCAGGTTGTCGCTGATGGGCATCACAGGTGCGTTCAGGATCACCCCAATAGTGGCGATGTGCGCCCTGCTAAATCTGCCACCACCGCATGTCACGGCGATGGCAGAGGCAAGAAATACAGCTTGCAGATTACACGTGAGTGGAAGATGGATTAGGGCCAGGCAAGGTCATGCGAGCATCCTTCAACATGCTGAGGACTTCCACGAGCTTCAAAATTCCACCAAAATAAATATGAACAAAAACAACCTTAGCATTCACGAAATATTACATGCATAAGTTTATTACAAGCATGCAATATGGGCTCGCCCCTCAGAAGGAGAGGAATACCCACTGAAACTCCACGGTGGTCGAACTTGTAACATGCATAAATTTGTTAAGCATGCAGCATACTACCAATTTTTTACGTATTTCTACATAGTTATTAACTATTCGATACAATTTTCCTGCTTTTGGCCGCTTCTTGCGCTTCAATGATGAACTGCGGTTCCCGAATTGGCATGCTCCTAGCAACTCTACTATCTATTATTTCGGGAACCAAGCAGTCCTCGTAGAATCGCTGTAACGATGGTAACATTTTGTCTCTCCAAAATGTATCATTGCGCTCAACAATCACGTACTTTATTCCAACAGGCGTCCACATTGCAAAAATACAATACTTTCTTTGCGTAATGTGCAATTGCCCTTGAACTTGGAAATAGTACGCGTGGTTTTTATTCATATTACTGTCATCATTTTTAGCAAATACGCGGTTAAGACCTGCAACTTTTTTATCTATTGCTTCGTTAGGAGACATTTTACGCGCCGCGTAAGAGCATTTGATTTCAACGATAATATCGTCGCCAACAGTGCCATCAGGCGTCGCGCCAAAGTATGAGAATTCAGCATCAATGAACAGCCCACAATCATTGATTTGAATTCTCAATAGCTCCTTCAATTCTTGTCGTGTTAATTTTTCGTTGTCCTTACCCCATGCAACAGCAGCACTTCTAAGTTGAAAAGGATATCAAATATTTTTTACCAAGCTTCTGCAGGAAATTGTATCTCGTTTGCAACATACCTCTCCAAAATTGGGAGCGGTGAGCAATGTTTTACGTACGAGATGCCACTGCGGGTTTTCATGCTGACCCCGAGTAGTATACTCCAGTACGTCCCGGTCTGTTGTTGACTTTGCAACTTTTCATACAGATGGAGTTTTACTTGTTCGAAAATGTTATCATCGATATCTGGCCGTTCCGCGTTTGGACCATAATCTTTGTCAGCTGATTGCTTGCGGTCAGAATACTTGGATGCACGAACAATATCACCCAATTCTTTAGATACACGCAAATGGTCTTCACGTTTTCTACTTCGTGCATTATGTTTTTCTTCCAGCATTTCCATACGTACTGGCGGCTCTCTACCCATTGCACGGCAAGCACCAGTCATCGGTTTGAAAATATTACATTTTACGACTGTTGCTTTTACACGTGCTTGGTAAGAACCTTTTTGAGCTAAATGCGTCAGTTTCCCGCCAATAAATTTGCAAATAATTGCATTGCAGCTTTCCATAGAATTGCTGGTATAATTGTACAATGAACTTTCCGCATTCACTACCAAACGTTTCATTCCACTTTCGATTTTACAATATACTCGCGCGTTTTGCAATTCGGGAACAAGATTTGCCTCGTTCTCTTTTGGATTTCCATTGCAAAAATATTGTAAAGAGGCACAATCTTTGTGTTCGCCGAACACATGACTAGGTATATTTTGTAAATCGTTCATTAAACCAGCAATTTTGTGTTCCCAAGATAGTTGGCTATTGCGGCGATACGTTACAGCCTTTACTACAGCGTTTCTAATTTTCGAATCACTACTCGAAACTACTGCTTTTTAATATGAGGCACCATTACCCGCATCTCGTATTTTACTTGCCAAATTGCGAAGAAGATGATTTGTGCATTCAAACTTCTTCACAACAAGGTTCGGGTACGGTGAGAAATCTCTCAGTTTTTTTAAAGACATAAGCGAAAGCCTTCTAACATAATGTCGCTTTCCATACTGGTAGAACTCTGATGACGTCCCCAGTTCTTAAAACATACATGCTGTTTCGCTGTCATGTTTCTATTAACGCGCGCGCGCGCATACAACACAATATTTGTTTCTGACACCTACGAATAATATCTTTCGCGTAAAATAACCTACGATAAAGGCGCTTTCGAAGATCTCTTCATCCATGAACCATCCATTACCACAAGTATATGAGGAATACCATTGATTAGGTCACCTCTTGTAATTGCTAATTGTTTTTCCGCTTCGCCGGCAGATCGCATTTCTTCTTCGGCGGCGTCAGCAAAAGCTTTACATACTTCGCTTTCATACTTTAGATACCGTATACGACACCTCTATTGATATCCAATATGGTTCGCTCCAGAAATTATCTTTAAAACGACACATTTGACATTCGACAAAATACTTGGTTTTCAACCAGTAACGGATCGTTTTCGTAATGACCAGATTAGTGAAGATGTACATGTTCGAATTGTGGTTGGACAGTTTTTGCAATTCTGCAAAAATATGTCCAAAATCGACAATGCACCTTCCACTAATCTCGGCAGGACGCAAACGATTTGCATCGATGTTCCCATCTTCGTGCAGAACGATACTTTCGTTATTTTCGTCCGGATCGCTTTGCATTCCCGATGTTGAGCATTTAAACTCATTCCATGCGTTACGTGAAGGTGCAGGGGATGAGTGTGACGTTCGCATATCGACCGTCCAAACCACGGACATATTTTTCCCTTGTAATGAGTTAAAGACAGATGTAGTATTTGTATATTCGAACGTCACCCTATATCTTAGAGTGAGAAGCGTTTAGCAAGTAAGAGAGAACCTAAGCGATAACAGCTACGCGCGCAGAGCGAGCGATCTACTTCTTGCTACATCATGTGCCCCTGATACGCCCACGGTACGATCGCGGCATATTCACTATCGCGAACCGCGGATTCGGTTGATTTATCACGACGCACGAGAATACAACGGTTCTCCTAGATGTCAAGTCGCAGCTACAGATCCCGTACAATTCTCAGTACTCGTTACCACCCACCGGCGGGTGGCCAGATCTAATGAGGCCTTGCATCATTTCGACGAATTCAAGCGTAGCATCAGCTAAGGAACCGTCGGCAGTGGCTATCGTTGGTATCAGTCACCAAAAACCGATAAGGGGTAGACTAAACACCTAGGGATGATTTCGTACAAGATGTTATTGCTAACGCCATGGGAAGAAATCAACCACCACCCATGAATTTTTAATAAATCACGTGGTATGATTTCTTCTCCTTCCTTCGGACCAAAGGTCCCGAATTAGGGGTATAAGTACGCCCGCAATTCAGGGGCTCGGGATAGTTGCCATTCGAAATTTCAAGCGTATAATTGTCGTACTAGATAGTCGTCGCGAGTTATCTAATATTACAGTCCTTGTCGACTCGAGTCAGACATCGAGTCTTATTGCGAAGCTAAGGTAGTGAATCTTTTTATTCAAATTGTAATTAATTGTAATTGCTATAATAAAAGACCGTGCGCGGGTCTTAATAAACAGTAACGTAATTTAACAAATTCACATGTTGCAATTATTTTTTTTTACCTTAATCATTCGACGCGTTCGGAGAGGGAAAAAGGAATGAATTCTAGTTAAACCAACTATCTTTTTGATTTATGATCGAGGCGTCGAAGCCGGTCATTTAGAAATTTTAAAGATAGAAACATTACTCGGCCGTGGGTTTCTTTTCCGTCATCGTACTCAGGTTCCAAGTCACTTTCGTGCTTGCTGTAAGGGTTGATCGAGGCATCGAAGCCAGTTTTCCCAAACAGTAGCCACCGATTCGATTAACGCGACTTCTTTTCGATCCCAGGCAGAGCAGATATTCCGATCAGGGTCGAGCCGTCGATGCCGGCTTTGAAAGGAATAGACGCAAAACCAGCGGCCGTAAAGGGTTGCACAGGTTTGATAACGATTGACGGGACATGAGATTCATCCCCGATAAAAACTATTATAAATTCCAATTTTTCCCTCTCGGTAGATGAAAAACGCCGAAAAGGTACGAAAATACCGGTCGAACAGACGCGAGCAGATTCGTCGGTTGCTAAGAGACTACGTGCGACCAGCACAAACGGGGAAACTTTCGCTCGGTTGCGTAGCGAAGCCGCGAGTGGTGCAAAACAAAAATTTATAAATACCAGCAGCAGCATCAGCACCAGCATCAGTCTCAGCACCAACATCAGCATCAGTCCCCCGTGCGGCAGGGGCGGCAGCTAGCCGCCGTCGCCTGGCCCGCCTCAACCTCCTCCTCCCTATGCGAGCGGGATCGGTGGGCTCCCGATCCCGCTCGTCATCCTCCTTCCGCGAGACAGTAGTCTCGCAGAAGGAGGACACCGCGTTCCAGGACCTCTCGCTCTCGACCTTGGCCGAAACGACGGCCGGGAGCGAGAGGTCCCCTCCAATAGCTAGGCGGAGTGCACGCCTCTCTCGCGAGAAGGCCGAGCACTCCTCCAGCAAGTGCTGTGCGCAGTCCAGCTCCGGCGGCTGGCCGCCTGCTCGTCGGCTGGTCGTCCGCCCGAGTGGAGGCCTTGCCCGCGCGAGCAATCCGATGCTTCAGGTGCCTGGAGCTCGGGCACGTGCGGCAGAAATGCCCCCTCGAGGCGGACTGCAGGGACCGGTGCTACAGGTGCGCCGGTGCGGGCCACCGGGCACGTGAGTGCACGGCGCCCATGCGATGCCCGGTCTGTGCTGACCTGGGCAGGCCAGCCGACAACCGGCTCGGGGCCAAAAAATGTGCCCCTCCTCCGCCAAAGCAGGGGAGGAGGGCTCGCGTGACGACCTCGAGTTCGGGCGAGTCTACGCCGGTCAATCGACCGGCGGCAGATGCGCCGGCGCTGGCGCCGTTGAGGCACTGCGGGCGAGATCGCCCTCTGCGATGGAGGGAGGATCCGGCCTGGGGGAGGCCATGGACATAGCCGAAAGTTCATGCCCCCGGTCCGGATCCTCCAAGCCAACCTCAACCACTCGGCCAGGGAGCAGGACTTATTTATCCACTGCCTGGCCGAGTTAGGTGTGGGGTTGGCGGTCGCCGCGGAGCCATACCGCGTCGCCGATCGCCCGAAGTGGGTGGCCGACGCGTTGGGCTCCGTGGTGATAGTTGGCAGCGACATTGCGGCCCTCCGCGTGTTCGCCCGCGGCGACGGGTTCGTCGGGGCGGAGTGCGGCGGCATGACCCTGATCGGGGTCTACGCCCCTCTGAGTGCCCCCCTCACGGCGTTCGAGTGGCTGCCGGGCGGGATCCGGGACGCATTGCCCCGCTCTCCAGTAGCCCGAACGCTCGTGCTGGGCGACTTCAACGCCAAGTCCACGGCGTGGGGTGGCCCGGCAACGGACGCGAGGGGTCGGGCGGTACTGGAGTGGGCGGCGAGCGCGGACCTCCGGCTGCTTAACCGGGGGTCCGTGAGCACGTGCGTGCGGTGGCAGGGCGAGTCAATCGTCGACTTGTCGTGGGCGACGCCTGCCGCCTCGCGTCTCGTGTCGGGATGGGGGGTAGCGGAGGAGGTGGAGTCCCTTAGTGACCACCTCTACATCCTTATGGATGTCTCCGCTGCCCCTCAGTACCATCCCGCTCGCGGATCCGCACCGGGCCGACCGCCGCGCAGATGGGCGCTGAAGCGCTTGGAGAAGGACGCCCTGATGGCAGCCGCCCTCGCCGCGTCCTGGCCGGATGCCCCGGCTGGACCGGTCGCGGACGTCGATCGGGAAGCTGACTGGTTTCGGGAGTCATTGACGGCAGCGTGCGACGCCGCCATGCCCCGAGCCAAGAAGCTACCGAGGCGGGCCGCATACTGGTGGAGCGACGGGATTGCCGCGTTGCGTGCTACATGCAGCGCGGCGCGACGTCGCTTCACGAGGGCCCGCCGGAGACGGAACCGCAACCCGGCGAGGGAGGCGGCGCTGTATGAGGTCTACCGAGAGGCCACGGTGGACCTCCAGCGCGCCATCAGGAGGGCCAAGGCGAGCGCCTGGGGAGAGCTCCTCGGGACTCTGAACAAGGATCCATGGGGGCGGCCCTACCGCATTGTGCTGTGCCGCATGCGCCCGGCCGCCCCCCCTGTCACGGAGTCCCTCGACCCCCCCCGTTCTGGAGCGTGTCGTGGATACCCTCTTTCCGGTAGATCCGGAGGAGGGTCCGCGGCCGCTCCTGCCAGCGGAGGCCAGTAACTGGTTCGCCAGCCTGGGGGACACCGAGGGGGAGCTCGGGATGGCCGTCGGGCGAATGGTGCCGTATTCCTAGCCACCATTCGCCCGACGGCATCCCTGGGCGGGCGCTCGCTTTGGCGCTGCGCGTCCTGGGTCCCCGGCTCAGGCGGCTGTTCGACGACTGCCTAGAATCGGGGCGGGTTCCGCTGGCCTGGAAGCAGGCACGGATGGTCCTTATCCCGAAAAAGGGAAAGCCCGCGGATTCGCTCTCCGCGTATCGGCCGATCTGCCTCCTCGACGAGGCGGGCAAGCTCTTCGAGCGTGTGCTCGCTGCCCGCCTGTCGGGGGGCCTGTCCAACGGGAGTATGCAGTTGGCTGACTGCCAATACGGTTTCCGCGAGGGCCGGTCGACGCTTGACGCGATCGACCACGTCCATGCCCTCGCGGGCCGGGCAGTCTCTCGGGGTGGGGTGGCGTTGGCGATTAGTCTCGACATCGCCAACGCATTTAACACCCTGCCCTGGGGCACGATCCGGGAGGCGCTCCGAGAACACGGAGTGCCTCCATATCTACGGGTCGTGTTAGCCGACTACCTGTCGGACAGGTGGATCGAGTACCCTGGCAGAGGCGGGGTGCCGATGCGTCGGAGGGTCAGCCGAGGCGTGCCCCAGGGGTCCGTTTTAGGACCCCTGTTATGGAACTTTGGGTACGACTCGGTGTTGCGCGGGCTCCTCCCACCCGGTGTCTTTGTGGTCTGCTACGCAGACGACACATTGATCATCGCGGTGGGTCGGGATGGGACCAGGGTCCACAGGCTGGCGGAACTAGCGGCCGCGATCGTGGTCGCGAGGATCCAGGCTCTGGGGTTCGGATCTCGCCGCAAAAGACGGAGGTAGTCATGTTTCATGGGCTACCTCTGACGCGGCGGCTCCCCCAGACCTGGATCCGTGTGGGTGATGCGGCTGTCCGGGTCGAGGGCCGGATGAAGTATCTGGGCCTCGACCTGGACGGCCGGTGGCGCTGGGAGGGGCATTTCGACCGCCTGGTCCCCCGAATTGAGGCGGTGACGACCCTGTTGGGTCGTCTCCTGCCCAATCTCGGGGGGCCGGAAGGGAGGGTCCGCCGCCTCTACCTGGGGTCGTGCGATCCATGACCCTATACGGGTCACCCGTATGGGCGCGCGACCTGGTGGCCTGCCGTCGTGGGCGGCACCTGCTGCGCCGCGTGCAGCGGCATATGGCCATCAGGATCGCGCGCGGGTATCGCACGATCTCCCACGAAGCGGCAGCCGTCCTGGCGAGGGTCGTCCCCTTTGATTTTCAGGCGGAGGCACACGCCGACGTGTATCGGCGTGTGCAAGATCTCCGCCGGAACGGGGGCGATCCGCAGGACGAGGCGGTCGTAGCCTACCGGCGCCAAAGGTGGCAGCTGGCCCGCGAAAAGTGGAGGCGCCAGCTCCTGGAGAGCGGCGCCGCCCGAAAGAGGACGGTAGCGGCGGTCCTGCCGAGCTTCGATGCTTGGCTGGACCGCCGACACGGGCGACTCACCTACCGGCTCACGCAGGTGATCACCGGACATGGTTGTTTCGGTGAGTACCTGCACAAGGTGGGGGCGGAGGGGTCGCCCGCGTGCCACCAGTGCGGCGCGGAGCTGGATTCCGCGCAGCACTTGCTGGAGGAGTGCCCGGCCTTCTCGCGAGAGAGGCGGGCACTCCGCCTAGCTATTGGAGGGGACCTCTCGCTTCCGGCCGTCGTTTCGGCCATAGTCGACAGCGAGAGGTCCTGGAACGCGGTATCCTCCTTCTGCGAGACTACTGTCTCGAGCGGGATCGGGGGTTGAGGCGGGCCAGGCGACGGCGGCTAGCTGCCGCCCCTGCCGCAGGGGGGACTGGTCCCCCCCC